>NC_137627.1:5519028-5899028 GCF_963383615.2 Lipophrys pholis
AAATCACTTTTTAAAAATGATCTCAATTCTCGGCACAAATCTCACCTTTATACAAAGTTCAGCTCAGTTTCATTAATGTAGAGCTGAATCATTAGCATCTCAGGACATTTCTCATATGGAGCAAGTCTCCATCATACTCTTTATTATATTGAATATAATAATATTACCTGTCCTGAGATCAGTCCTACCTGCTTGGTGCTGCTGGATCTGGTTTCTGAGGAGCCAACTGACAAAATTTTGCAGTTATGTGGCGTTGCATCGTACTATAATTCAAATTATATAATTGCATGTTATATGCCACAAAGTCACAGAATTCATCGACTTGATAATGTAAAAAAAACAGTGGTTTGAAGGCAAAGTTAAACATCTTACCCGTTCCATCGTCATTCGTTGTTTCTCACCGTAAGCTTCCGTCCCCTTCATTAGTCCACTTGGAAACAAACATGGCGGACCGTAGCGGTATGACTTACTGGTCTGTATTCTACAATAGAATAGAACTTTATTTCTATAGCACCTTTCTCAGACGCGAGTCACAAGGTGGTTAATATTGTAGTTTTATCGTCCATATCAGTAGTTTTATAGTTGAGACTCACCCCTGATGCGTCGTCAGTTCATCTCAGGTTCTCTCCATTTTCTTCAAGTTTATTGCTTCTTGTTCGCTGCACACGTCTGCGTGGTTTCATTACAAAATTAAGAAACAGCTCCCTCCCGTGGCAGGGCATACTAACTACATCGTTGTCAGTGTGTGCTGCTGCAGTGTAAACACACTCCTTTTTTTTTTTTTAACGGATTAGGTGTTGTCACATGAAACTTGTCGTGTAAAGGGGGCCATAAAAAAAAGAAATGCCAGTGAAGCCAAAAGTCCGAGTTCGTGGAAAGCCGACACATTTTTTTTTTAAACTGCCTGAATAACTTTGACGTCATCACAGTTTATCTCTGCCACTATTGATTCTGATTTGTGATGCTCCCTGGTTTCCCAGTCATTACCAAGACTTGTGTCTTTGTTGTCCCATTCAGTAACTGAAACTGCTTTTAATGAGGAAAAAAAGTATTTTTCTGTCTTCTCCTCATCATGGGTGTACGATTTTTGCGTAGAGAAACAAAAATCTGTCAAGATTCTTTAACTTGTTTTTGTGATTTTATAAAAAAAAAAAAAAAAGAATGACCACATTTCAGAACACTGAACTATATTTATCCCTATAATACTGTACGTCATCATGCACACGGGCAGGAGCTTGTACAGTCATTGTGCATTCATCAACACGTGCTAATAGCACCATTTATTTGGTGATATATTTGGTAGGGAAATCGTATGTCAAGCTGTTGTTCTTTACAAGCACTTCAAAGCTCCTCTGCATAGGTTGAAAGAAGGGAAGGAGTCTGCAGAAGGTGTTATTTACTTCCAAACCAGACGCTCCTGCTGTGGAAGGTTTGACATTTATGAGACCAGTATTAATGCTGTCATTTTTATTTGGCGCGGAGCTGTTCTGTGGTGAAGCTCAGTATTTTGTCTTGGTGTAGAATCAGCACCGATGCAAATCTGGAACACAGTACACACATGTGCGGTCATATAAACAACCAAGTGCAGTAGTTGTTCTTGATTTTAAAAAGCCTGATTTTGTTAAAGAATGCTATTTTTCAGGAGACACAGCTCACCAATTGATATTAATTTTAAGTGATTGCAATATTTTTTATTACAACTAAACAGTTTTCTCCGTGTACTGCCTGCCACAAGCCAAAGACATGCTTGTTGCAGTAATTGGTGCCTCTAAGCTGCCCTTAAGTGTGAATGTGAGTAATTGTTTGTTTCTCTGAGTTTGCTCTTCGATGAACTCCGGAAGTGTTCACAACATTCGATAATATGATGAATGTGTAGAAAAGATGGATGGATGCTGGTGTGTCTCGGCATTTTTCATTATTTCAAGAGGATCTTAAAAACAATGATAGAACGTCAGTCCAAAAGAAATCTTCTATTAGATCTAATCCTAATGACATACTCTTCAAGCAATTGATTAAAAAAAAGATAATGTAGTGGGTAGATTTAAAATGATTTGTACTTGCCAAATCATCTTTAATTATCTTAAACTGAAGGAATGTTGTTGTGTATGTCCAGCAAGAATAACTGAGTAATTGCCCACCAGTTTTCCACTAAAGGGGCAATAAAAGCCTCGACTGTGTTAGGGTACTTTTTCCATAGTATACATTTCTTAGATGAAACAATGACTACACAAAAAAGATGATGAAATTACCCCAGAAATACACTTAACCCTTTATAGGATAAGTAACCATATTTGGCATCATGTCAATTTCTTTATGTTTTCCTCTGAATGGTTGGCGCAAGGAAATACTAGAATATTCATCAAAATACTTAAGTTGATTTTGTTTTACTGCCAATTGTTGACATGGGCGTTCAATGTCTCAGTTGTGTTTTAGTTGTGTTTCTTAAGATAAATTTAATATAACAGAATTTGACCACTTTTCATTAATAAAACATCTTATCTTGATTGCAAAATGTATCAACATTTTTTTAAGCAAATGTGCTGAAACATCAGTAATGTACACTTGAGATTTTGAGAAATTGAACATAATCCTTGCATGTCTGATTTTTTCACAATTCAGATTATCGGAGCATTACTGCCCTCTAGTGGATGTTGCAATTAACAACAGCGACGACAACAACAACGCAGCATCATTTTGTGCTGTATTTATTAAGTTCATTTTTGTGTAAAGTAAAGTGAGAACTTATAAAAAAAATCTCGATGTGTTTCTGTGCTTTAAGTTATACTGTCAGTGATGCACTTACATGTAGAACATATGGAATAATCAAGGTTTACAGTTTCGGCTGATCATGAGAGTAAATCAATGTCATTAACTATGGTATTGTTGTTTTTCAGATCATTTTGTTTGTTTGTGGTTTTGCTGTTGTTGGTTTTGTTGTCTTGTGTTTTTGTTGTAAGTTGCACATATTCAAGGTTATTCCATGGAATTTATAAAATAGCCATACATAAGCCACTGGCCTCAGCCTATTTATTATTAACAGCATTTATCAGTGTTTGTATATTATATGTGTTCATATGACCAGAAACAAACTATTCAATCATTAAAAATATGACGGACACGACAGAAGAAAAAAAAGTTGTTCAAATGAACGTGATAAAAATCAAAATCAATGATGAATGAAGCAGAATAAAAAAAGATTCATATTTTTATTATTTTTTTGAATTCATTAATTTATTTCAAAATGAACATATTGAAAACAATAATAACCGACAAGAGCGAATAACAAACTGATTTTATTTTACTTTTCAACATCTTAAAAACTACAATGTCTGTTGTGGCACGAGATAAATTACATTTCATATTAATATTTTTTAACTGAATGTCAACTGAAAATTAAGCTATAATACAGGCAAAATAAATACACATAAATTATTATTATTATTATTATTATTATTATTATTATTATTATTATCCGACGTCAACAAAGTTAAACCATGACTGCTGTTGTAGGGTGATTTTAAAATTTTATTTTATTATATTTCATTTCATTTGAAATGACTCATGAATATTAAATTTGATAGACGTTGGAATGATGTGATGTTGCGAAATAATAAAAGCGTCGTGAGCTCGTGCGGCAGTAGAACGCGTACATCGTGACGACCCTCTTTAATCTGCAGCGTGCGCGTGTCCCTGTGGTGCGCGTGCCCGTGAGTGACGCTGGCTCTCCTCCGGGCTGTCGGCTCCATTCTCCCGCAGCCTGCCTCCGCAACAACACCGTCTCGGTCCTCCGTCCTCACAGCATGGCATCCGAAGAGCTCGCTCGGAAGCTGCAGTCGCGGCTCGCCGCCACAGCGGAGGCCGAGCCGCTGCCGGACGAACCCGAGCGGAGCCCCGTCCGGGACCGACCGCAGGAGCCCGACCGGAGCCCCGTCCGATCCAGACCGCAGGAGCCCGAAGCCGCCTGCGGCGACTCGTGCTCCGAGCTGTCCGCCAAGCTGACCCGCCGGCTGGACATCAACGACGGCACCGCCGCTCCTCGGGCGACCCGCGTCTTCAACCCCTACACGGAATTCAAGGAATTCTCTCGCAAGCAGATTAAGGACATGGAGGCGATGTTCAAGCGGTAAGGTCGACGCTCTCTTCCCCCCTCCGCCGTCTCTTTGTTAGTCCGGTAACGGGCGCTCCGTCACTAGGGGGGTTTGCGGCTGGGTGAGCATGCCCGGCTCAGTCAGCCCGTGATGGGATTAAGCTGCTCGCGCTGCTGACGTGATGAAGCCTCCCAGGTGTAGCTGGGGGTCATTATCCCGGGGAGTGACACTCTCTGCCGGGCCCTGTGCGCAGTTAGCCGCCGCTCGCATCCTGCGGAGCGTCGTGATCACAAGATGCTCTGTTGACTCATCACCGAGAAGATCCGCATCCCTTAAAACAAATAATTAACTAAAACTTACAAGCAGATGAGTGGCTGCGCAGTCTGACAGGATTTTCCTGTATATTCATGCTCATAAAATGTTGTTTTTTTTTTGTTTTGTTTTTTTGAACGTGATTGAGCCACATCACTACATGTTTCAGTACCACCATCTATTACGTTTCTCTGTTATTTTGAACAGTTCATGTACTAAAGAGGGGAAAGGGCCATAAAATAATTGTCTTTACAAAAAAAAAACGTTTTTCATTTTCTTAACAAAATGCTTGCTTTCCCCCCCTATAAATACTTAAAGGTTATTTACCCCTATTCTGACTTTTCCCCCCCTTTTTTTCCAATCTCTGGTGCTTTTAGATCACAATTAAGTGCTTAGTTTGAGTTTTTAAAAAAATCTGACACTTGTTCTCGGAATTCCAACGTATGTTATTGGAATTCTCTTCTAAGTTTGACTTCCACCCCTTGGGAAGTCAGAAACTCGACCTCGGAATTCCAACTTTCCCTACGAATTTAGACTTTATAAAAAAAAATAAAATCTGTCCAGGAATTCTGACTTTCTTTTTTCCGAGGTAATTATTCTATTTGGCTTTCAATTTCGTACTTTTTGTTTAGGGCATAATTTAATAATCAACGGTAATAATTCTGACTTTTGTCAAGTTCTAATGTTTCCCCTCGGCATTCTGTCAATCTTTCCTCGGGATTTTCAGCATGACTAACACAATAAATTTCTCGGTTCAATACCGATAGACGCCCATAGATTGTGTGGTCATTGTTTGGAGTTCAGAAGAGAATCTGAGTATATAAAAATCATTCTCTTCATGCTTCATACAGTTTGTTCTGATCCAGTGGAGCTGGTGTTCCATCACCTGTCCAGGTTTTAATAAAGCACACAGTGATGAGTCATTCAGCACAAATACAAGTATTTTATTTATTTTTTTACCAACAATTAATACAAAATGCAGCAGAAAATTACGTGATGATTAAAGCGCACCAAAAGATTCCCAAGGAGATAAAACGTTTATACATATTTTTCGAATGTACCAAGTTTTTTCTCTCTCTGGTAAATGGTCACAGAGGAACGGCTGGATTCTCTGGTGGTGCACACTGACGACATTGTCATTCTTACGTTGCCATGGTGCATCGGACCACTTCTCATCTTGTGCAGTCAGACGTATTGCCGACTGACTCAGGTTTATAAAAGCCGCATCACTCAGTTTAGTGGATATTAAACTAATAAAGATGCTGGATTAACCTAAAGCTCAGTTTTCCTGAAAACTTCTGCTCATGAGGGGAGGTTTGCTGAGATAATGTTTTTTGAGTAGAACCTCTTCCTAACAACAGAATAATAGATTTCAGAGAATCTTTAATTGTGCGAGGAACTATAGAGGTATGTGTAACCCTTTATGAAGAAAGGTTGTTGACGCGCTTGAATCGGGTTGATAATTTGAAAGAAAAAAAAAAACTCCTTAAAATCAGTATCAGTATTGTAATCAGTAAATAAAATGCGGTTTAAACTTCTGAGTGAAGGAATATTTATTCATTTCATAGCACAATGTCACAGTTTTATAATACTGTGTGATTAAAAAAAGAAAGGAAGACTCCATTGATCGTCACAGATTCAGTAACCTCCAGTAAATAAGGTTGAGTAGAACCAACTCCTGGCCCAGATGTCTTAAGCCAGAAAATCTGAATAATAAGTCTGAGCATGTTTACTAATGATCTAAAGAAATAAGTATTGTGATCTGGGGGGGGGGGCTTGGTCCAGGTGTAAAACTGAGGTGATGAGCTTTAGATGTATTCACTCATTATCACGTCTGCTGGCTTGGATTCAGGATCCATCCTCTCTGTGTTTGTAGCGTAACAGTTTGGCAGCGAGATGCAGGAGTGGAAGTGGATCCGAGGCTGTTTATCATGACTGTCATTAAAATTTACTGTTGGCATCATAAATTAAAAACATCCCTCTTTCCACCTCAGTTGTGTTGACCTGGTTTGCTTTATTTAATTCATTTGAGTGATGCAGAGATGACTAAGCTGGTGTTTTGGATCTTCTGGTTTCCAGGTTATTTTGTGACGGGCTTTTGGCCTCGCTGGACGCTTTTAGTTATAACTAAGAAACTGGAAACCTCGTTGGCAACTCGAAACTTTATCAAGAAGGTGACGGATTATGGTTTGCCGTGTTTGTTTTTGAGTTAAAAAATTAGCTTTAAAGACCAGCCCAGTGATAGCGGACGAGGGGAATCCTTTTTAAACAGAAGAATTTGAGTTGACCAGAATTCAGAATTATAAAAACAGACATGGCAGGGAATTCATAATCCCCAAATGCTAAATGTGTCTCATGCCCACACCCATTTTAAGGACGAAGCAAACAGTGAAGTGGTGAATTGAAGATGGATTGCAGAAACAAAATTTGAGAAACATAACAGAATGATAATATCACACATTTATTTAGTGAAGACCACCAAACCCGAGACCAAGACTGCTGACCAACATTAAAACACTACAGTTTAAATCTCACATCTCTTGCAGATCAACATTATAATATTTAAATAAATAAAAAATAATCTGAAATTATGATCAGACCCATCATTATCCCGCCAGAGTTCTGAGGAGGCAGGATAATGACAGCTGATTGAGTCACATGTTACAAAATAAGAGTGTTTCACAGACACTAATCAATCATTTTATTGGCATAAAGCATTACAATAACCCATTCATCCAAAGAAACGGAACAAGAGGATTATAACAAGTATAAATAAATAAAAACTATGAATACATAAAATTGCAAATTGGATAAAAATGACAAATCTTAACAAATACATGCAAACACTGTACAGTTAAGGCCAATCTGACCAGAGTTCTGACGGAGTGCGAATCATTTAGCCTGGAGTAGGTTGGGGGGGGGGATTTTGTTGATTGTTGGTTTGAATATAAGCAGCGATTGTTTTTATCGTCACGTTAGGATGTCGTATTGTTCAAGGTTTGTGTGTTGGTGGTGCGTTTCTCATTCCGGGGATAAGGCGGCCTATTGTCCGGGACGTTTGGTCCGACGCGGACCTCGCTCCACGTGACGGCCTCTTCACTGTGTCACATCAAGGCTCCATTGTTTCTCCAAGAAGAAGTGACCACGCCAGCTGAGAATGCCTGTTTATTGACCCTATTGAAGCTCCTTAGATTTTCTGAATCTGAAGACATTGCGCATGTTTTTGAAGATTGGTAGAAGTGACTCGTTAGAAAAGTGACTCGTAGTTTAAAATGTGCAGACAGCTGTATTATTATAGTGTTGGTGGACCACATCAGCAAAGCTGTCAGCACTGTGTGATTCATTCATTCATGTTCCTACAGTGAGTTTGAGAGTAAAATAAGACAAGAAACAGCTGAGATACTACCAACATCTTCTTAATGTTCATGTAGGGCAGCAAATCCATCACAGCTAATGTGGATGATTACAGATTATCTCAACCAAATGAGTAATGGGGTCATGAAAACGCCAGTCACCGTAATGATTTTATGTTCATTTTAACTGTATTCTGTCACTGTTCTTTTAGTGGCGATTACAGAAACGTATTGATTTGTAGCACGTCATTGTGAACCCTAATTAAAGGTAATTATCATTCGCGGAGGATTGGGCATATCCCAGCTTTGATAAGCTCATCATGCATTAGTGTCTTGGCAGACAAATGGTTTCATATAATCCCGTGATGTCGATGCAGCATAAAGCTGTTATGGGTGAACAGATGACCCACATATGGGTCAAGTAAGATTTTAAAGATTACTTTGAATTGATAGTGCAAGAGACTTGTAAAACTTGTTTTAATTGATGCAACAAGTTTATTTGGAGTATTTCATCATGTCATTTTAAATCTCGTGATTTTTTTTATTTCCATTAAACTTAAATTATTTAAAAAAAATTCTACCTACAGGATATGGTAGCATGAGAATAATTAATCTTTTAACACTATATGTGTAAAAACATAATAATTCTAACTAAATGTATTACTATTCTTGTGCAATATCTTTATTTAAATCAGGATTGTAATTTATATAATGTATAAGTTATTGATATTTATCCAGGAGTAACGTATACACATCATATCAAAAACATTCATAACCTTGTATCGTATAATGTTGTAGCATAACCTTTACTCAAAATTTAATGGATTGGTCCTTGGATGATGACCAATCATCCCTGAAGACATTTGTGCGAGTAGTTTTTGCGAAGAGTTGGTAAAACACAAATAAATACACGTGGACATAAACATAACCTTCGCCCCAACGTTTGTTGGTGAAGGTAAACGTTGGTTTTCATGTTGTGCCACTAGTTGGTGTGTAATGAAACCACACGCGTATGCGCACCGAGAACAATGCGCCATAAACAATTGACAACGTTGAGTGCACGGACGTTCATATGGACAGACTGCTACTGCAGGTGACTCTCAACTATAAAACTACCAAGTCCCAGGAGAATATGGACTGGGTGTCATGCCGCTCTGGAGGCTGCTGTTCTTGTTGTTGTCCATCTACTCGTGCAGAAGAACCACTTGTCACGGCTGTGGTGCGAATGCGCAGTACCAGTGTTTTCACGGAGATAGAGCATTTTCAAAAAGTTGTTGTTTATAGTGGTTCCCAGCACCGCTGTTGTATAAACAGACACCCAAATGCCACAAAAGTTTTCAGTTTTTACTTGAAACGTTGAACCTCAGACTGGAGACGGGTTGAACTGACTCAGTGATAGAAAATGCAGCTCATGTCACTGACCTTTTAGGTCACCATGTTTCATTCGTCTGTTTGCTGCTTAGTTTGACTGAGTTGAAGCCAAGACATTCCAATCCCTGACGGAATGAATCCATTCTCATGCTGTAAAACAAATAGCAGCGACACCCTCCACAGATCAGTATGCATGCGAACCGCAAAGATTTGTATCTTAATAGATTGAAATAAGATTAACACAATGGCCATTGTTAGAAGTCCTGCTTCAAGCAGCATTAAATTTAGCCGACAATGAGAGCCCTGTCTGATAGGATACAAACCAGTCAATCAGCAAGTTGTCAAAATTCCTGTATTTCTTCCAAGGTGAGTGACCTTTTACTTGTGGTTGAGCAAGAAAGGTGTGAAAGGTTTTCCACATTTTAGTTGAAACTACTAACCACCGTCACAGTGCTCTTATCCTCGGTCACGTCACTAATGAAAATTAGCAGCCAGCTTTTCTTCTCTTTTCTCACTTTCTGATAAAACCTCGCCCAAAAGGCAGTCGCAGCATAATGACTCACGACATGTCTTATTGTCTGCCTGGCCATTATAGTTGCAGATGATGCACTTGGGTTATCTTTGCTTAGCAACAATCAGTAGAACGATGCAGCTGGTCTCTGACCACACATTCTGTACGCACACTGCAGCAAAAGTGCTTTCGTCAGTAGAGCAAACACAAATGAATCATTGATCTCCTTTGACCTACAAAAGTAACTAATATTTAATATATAAAATCACTCATATGTCTTGAGTACCGGGCAGTGAGATCTATTCAAACTAGTTACCGAATCCTTCCAATTCCTTCTGCACTGTCCGGGTATGCCGCTGGCTCAATCATGCTTCGGTTTTCTGGTACTGTGTCAACTCAGTCAGGGGTGTAGCCAGTGTTTCAGTGCCTGCTCAATTAGTTGGACATGCAGCTCATTCAACGACTATTTCCAAAGACGCTGTTGCTGGTGCCTTAATTTGTTGGTCGACCATAAACGCATAACGTTGACGAGTGGTCCCTGCTCCCAACATCTTCTTCCATATCCAGCATGCATCAGTTGCATACTCTCGACTCAAGCGGCCACAGCCATGGCCCATGTCATACTCATGCTGAGGATAGTCAGTTTTATCTCTTAGCTTAGTTTCAGGACCTCGGTACTAGATCCTGCTGCTGTTTTAGTTATTAAATCTTAGGACTCGATGCCGCCTGTGTTTGCACCAGCTATAAAGACAGGATGTCATCAGAGCTCAGCATCTGCCTCAGACCCCCCCAAAAACTTAAATAACTTGTTTTTCTATTTCTGATAGTTTTCTGACTGGTTTTGTATTTGTGCGCTTTTGTGATGGTCAAATTTTCCAGATTGTGAAGTTCGAGTGTGAGACTTCAGTATATCTACATCCTTCATGTCGCAATCTGGAAACATGTGACCACAAGATGTGTTTGTATTATCAGAAGCTGGAGAATTCTTGATGACAAGCGCTGAGGTGAAAACCGTTTTTTACATTCAACATGGGACCTTAATTTTAATGACTGCTGATGATACTGATGCTCTACTACATACTTGTCAGTTTGGTTCATGGACATCCATAGAAACTGAGTGAATATTCATGAATAAGTGAGTAGATGATGTCACTGCACAGCAGGAAAACCCCCCCTTCTTAAGGGCATGTTGTTCTGTCTTGAATGTATATGTGCATCATTCAGCCGAGTGTATTTGCAGTGTGTTTCATCTTGCAATGACTTCTATTTCCTGTGACTGGAGTGAATTTTCCCCAGAAAAAAAGTCTCCTCTTGTTTGTCTTGTCAGAGATTCAGTTACCCCTGTCTCAAATCTCTTTAGTCTCATTTCCTCTGCTGCACTGATCCCATTCACACAGAGACCACATTCCCATGCGGCATCCAGGGCCTGGTGACCCACTTTTCCTCTTCACACAACTTTTAGCTTAAAGTCGTCTTTCTCTTTTCAGCACTTCATCAAACTTGGTATCATAAATGTTGTCATGGTTTCACGAACATGATTGAAAAGAAGTATTTCAAGCACGTTCCCCCAAACCTTTCCCAGACTTGCCCGTTTGCCCTGACTTGCGTTCACCAGTCAGATTTAGCTTTTTAATAGATTTCTTTTTGATTGAGCCTTGAGGAAAGGCAGCAGCTTTTACCCTACTTTGGTGTTGTCTATTTTCTGTCCCAGCCTCTAAAAGCGCTCGGAGCTGAGTTGAATGGGTCATAATGGGGGAGAAGGAGAAGAATGCTCGCAGAGAAAGTGAGTTCCCCTGTGCCAAAAGCTCAGGCATCTATAATTAACAGGGAAGCTGCAGAACAATGAGGCTCAGTTCACTGTTGCAGCCAACATGGCCTTGGTTCCCTCTCAACTTGAGCATTAAGCCTTCAGAATGATGCAAGTTGTGGCCTTGAACTGCACTTTTTCAGGTCCGATCCCAGAATGTAGTCTCACGGCTGCTAGTTTTATCCACTGAAAATAAACACTGGACAAATTCCTCAAGTTTGGGGTTTTATTCTCCCTAACGATTAACCTTTGTGTCGCGGGGGGGTTGTAATCTCAGTCTGATTGTGCCACACATTAGCAAGGCCTCCAACCGAGAGGATTTAGTGTCTCTTTTCTTAAACAGTTCCTTGTTATTGCCACCTCCAGACATGTGAAGGTCTTATAGTGATTGCTGCTTTCCGAAAGCAACGGTGCAGAATTGAGTAGATGAAAAAAATGAACAAGGATGACATTTTCTTTTTCGTTTATTTTCAAAATTGAAGTATTGAAATTGAATCTCTTGAAAAGTTCTAGAAGTAGATGCTATTGGTCTGAACAGATTCTAAACAAATCACACACGTTCAGGCCGTGCAATAATCATTTGCATTCACAAGTCCTCCCTTAAAAATGTTTGTACCCCCTTAGAGGCCTACCACTTTGAAAAGTTCAATTTATTGAGAATAAGAGTTCCTGGAAGATTTCCATGTTTAAGAAAATGGAATAGTGACGACCTAAACCCGGTTTCTGGAGATGTCTTGTTAATAAGAATTTATATGGTCATGGTGACATTGGCCTTTGATCTGAGACCACCAGAACCCTAACAGTTTATATTTTCGAACTTTGAAGAGATTCCTTCACTGCCTTCTGAAGAATTTGCATGGATGAGAATATAACATGGACAGCTCAGATTTCTAAAACCTTTGGCCCGACTTGACTGGGTGGAGGCATGAAAACAAACACAAGACGCATACAAGTGTGATGATATAACACATTACACCCCGAACACTAACGGATCTTCTGCTCGTGGTCAGATTTCAACAGGGAACACCCTGTCTTCGCGTGCCTCTTGCATTCCTGTGCCCCCACAAAGAAGAACCAAACCAGTACAGGATGCCTCTGTGTCCCAGGACAGGGACGCCATGCCAGGAGGAATCCCTCCCCCTGGCTGTAAGCAGAGCGTACTACAGTTTCAGGGCAACTTGTGATTATGTGACAATTATTCAACTCCGATCAGGTCACATAGTTCTAGCTTTTATTGGGCAATACTGAAGCATTTATCAAGACCATAAAATTCTTCTGTTTCTCCATTTAAAGTGGAGTTGATTTTGAATTAATTGGGAGAATTGTGATGTGGCTTCACATTTGGAGTTGTGTTGTAGCCCACAAGCACTATAAGTAATCTGAGCTTCATCTTTTTTCTGGCTCCACCCTTATATTCATGCACAAACCATACATCTCTTCTTACAGCCAGGTTTTCACAGACCAATAGAGAACTATAATCTCTCCTCCAGGTCATGAGCCACCTGTAGAGCCTTGTCCCAGTGGACTGTGTCAGGTACGCGTCCAATGAGAAGTTAGCCAGAGGAATCCAAAACCCTGAACTATCTCAATAGGCTCAGTTTTAATGTTGAGAAGTGGTGGTTCTACTTTAAACTCCTTTCAAATGGCCGAAATCTTCAGCCGACCAGTAGGGTCTATTTTAGCGTTTTGTTTTTGCAATATTATATTAGTCAGCCAAAGTTCTTGATATGAGGGAAATGTTGAGATGGAGACTCAGCAGTGTGCAGAGATCTTTAGCTTACAACTCCGTTTGCAAAGAATTTTCCCCAGGGATCGATAAAGTGCTTCTGATTCTGATTCACTCTTCAATCTGGACACGTAGTACGGTGATAACATCATTCTGTTACAGCTAATGCTCGTGTTAGCCTGTGAAAGTTCTCATGATCACTTCATCCATAATTTGTGAGTTTAACCGCAAGATATTTAACTCCTGAGTTTCCATCCCCAGGTAAGATGCCACTCTCTGGCTTCCACACCCTCCTTACCTTGGCCATGCCTTTGGTCTATGCTGATCTCACAGAGTTTACAAACTTCATGTTCAGGGTGTTCAATAAAACAATAGGTCAGAGGTAGAGTTTTTAAGACTCAAAAACACAGAAAGTCATAACCCTCCATGAGGCTCATGATGACACACAATAGAATTTATTGTGACATGTTTCACAAACTGTCGGATCTGGAAAGACACAATACAGCACTACAGGACTCTCAGCGTCCTCGGGGCAGGTGGGAGGGGGAAAAAAAGACATCTCTGAGCATAATTACATGTTGCCGTCGCTCCTAACAACACACTCGAAATGTGGCTCCATCTACGCTGTTGCATAAGTGACATTTTGATGCCAAATTCTCCAGGAGGTGTTTGTTGGTGTACCACTGTTTGGAGGAACAGAATCCTCATTTGACTGTGATACATTTGCTCTCATACTGGATGATTTTGTTGAGTTCTTGTTGAATGGTGTATTTCTGTGCAGTGTGGTTTTATGATGTGATAAGTGGGTCTAAAAAATGGCCAGAAAACCCAGACATCACCTTAACCCTCTACTGCTAAGTAGACCTTATTTGGTAGCTTCTTCATGCTGTCTGGTTTATTTCAGCCTAATAATTGCACATTGACAACAGTCCTGTAATACTGTTATGTTGAACATTTAGGGCTATTCGTCACCATCGGGCTCTGACAAAGCACCTTTCCCTTCCAGTCAGTTCATCAGATTGCTGCATTTAATTTTAAAATATATTTTAGTAAGAGGCCAGTTCTTTCATTGTTTTATCAGGCTACAAATTAATCAAATCTCGTCTCACATCACCAAGCCATAAGGATGGCCAAAGGCTGGAGTAACCTGGCATGTGGTAATGAGACAGTTGCTGTTTATGCCCCAAGTGGATCTATGTCAATTTCTTGGACCAGCATGGTTTCAAAGTTTGATTGGTCTCCATATTCACATAATTGGACTTCAGCTCAAATGATCATATTTGGGATTCCCTGGATTAGCACATTTGCCCAGCTGTGAGCAGTTCTCCTGGAGTTATTAAACATCATGTGTGAAGTGACTGTGACCTCATATATTACCTGACATTAATTTTGCTTAAAATGATCTGTTCACGCATTGTGTGTATGGACAGATGCAATTCTCTGAGGTTCTGTAGGTTGGATACATTGATGAGGTAGTAATTCTAGTTTGTTCTGTTAAGATGTCTAACAGCCATTTGTCCTATGACTGCACCTACTTTATTCTGTTTTCCGATGGCCTTTCGTGAGTGGCGTCTGGTCTTTAGAGCTATATTGTTACTCCTTCAATGCAAAGGTTGTATCGTGGGTGTTATAATGGAGAATCGAAAAGGCAGGTCTAAAAACAGCCAAGGTGCTTCAGATAAAGACTGGCAACTGGGAGCGGGACCTTTGCTTTATGGGGACTGAACTTTGTGTGCCATTTCTTCAACAATCCAAACAAATTTGTACCTTGGATGGAGTTTGGTGTATGGAGTAATTGTTCTCAAAGAGGGAGGAGGTCCTCAAAGCCTTTGTCATGAAACAATGGTCTCAGTTTTGGGCTTGCCAAATTGACCCCGATCGTGGGTCAGCAGGCCCGACAGTTGAATATGTAATCACTCAAACTCTCGCTCACACATGCAGCTGCTGAAAGCTTCTATAAATACCCTTCCTATCAGACATAAGCCTCTGTGAGCTCTGCCATCGGCTCATGCAGTTGAAGATAACAGCTGTCAGACTGGATGCTGCACTGTTGTGCAGTCACGTGCGGTCGTGACTGAGGTGAAGAAATAAACTTCCACCTTGGAAAGCTGCTGCTTTGTCCAGCTGTCAAACATTGACAGACCGAAGCTCGAGGCATTTAAGGACAACCTTCTCATCAGCGCCAAATGCAGCCACGAGCTAGAATCGAGTATCACACTAAATAGCAGGTGAAATAAGAGTGAGGAAAGGAATGAATCACTTCATTCAGTCAACATACCAGGTTGGATAATAAACGCTGGTTGGCTCAGTGGGAGCTGAAGCGATTGTGTTCAAATCTTTGGTAAATTCAGGAGGTCATTGAACTGATTGTGTATTTCAATGCAAACACACAATGTGGTGTCATTGACCTATTGGCAAATGACACTCAGTTTTCTCACATTTCGGGGCCGAGTGTACCTAAAAATGTTTTCAAGTGAAAACTGAAACTTTGTGTTGCTTCTTGGGGTTCGATGGTCGTAACCACTCAAAGCGCAACTTTTTTAAAACGGCTCCCAAAGTGGAACTTGTCAAAAATGCTCCAAATCCATCTCTATAGAAATAGTGAAAAACGCAACCTCTTGAAAATGCTCTGGCTCCGTAGAAAAGGCTGAAAATGCACCCTTTCTGAAACACTGCTCCTTCGCTCTGTTAGTTGTTTTTATTACAAATACAACTAATAGTTCCAACCTGTGGCCTGGCATGCCAACGACATCGTTTTTAGCATCTCTGAATGCAAAACCTTTCTGAAACTAAAATGCACAAACGATGCGGTTCCATGCCCAATACTTGATTCAAGGCACTTACTTTGTATTTGACACCTTGCCTAGTCATCGGCTGCTCTTCAGCATTTCAGCTTTCACACAGCCCATCCCAGCGTGACGGTGTAAATGATTTGTGGTTTGCAGGTACGATACCGGCAGGGACGGCTTCATCGACTTGATGGAGCTGAAGCTGATGATGGAGAAGCTCGGAGCGCCTCAGACACACCTGGGCCTCAAGAACATGATAAAGGAGGTGGACGAAGACTTTGATGGCAAACTGAGCTTCAGAGAGGTGAGAGAGGCTCTCTTATTGTGGTCCGAAGAGATTTGCATTTCACCTACTGACATTTGAAAAGGATTGGAACTCAGCCCAAGGCAGCGCCTTTAAATGTGTAACCTCACAGGATCTGTTTGTTCGGTTTTCTCTTGCAGTTCCTGCTGATCTTTCGCAGAGCAGCAGCCGGAGAGCTTCAGGAGGAGAGTGGGCTGATGGCTCTGGCCAGACTTTCTGAGATCAACGTCTCCACCGAGGGGGTGATGGGGGCCAAAGACTTCTTTGAAGCAAAGGTATGGTGACGGTTCTTGACTTTGTAGAGGCACCTTTGCCTAAAATATCATTTTCAGTCTCGGTGTCAAAATAATGATAATAATAATACTACATTTACTCACTGCATAAAAGACAAACAAGCCAACAATGCTTGACATTTACTGATCAGCCACAATGCAAAGACTACCTTCTTAATATTGTTAAGCACATGGATGGTACCTGACACTTACAGGCCTGGGCTTCACAGGCCTCTCTGTTTGATGATCGATGTCCATTCAGATTGATTTCTGGGTATTAAGAGGTCAAATTAATACCTTTATCCCTTTGTCATGTTCCTCAAACAATTCCTGAACAGTCTCTGCAGTGCAGCAGGATGAAATGACCTTCTAGAAGATGTCATCAGGGTAAAAGGTTGTCCTTGATCTGCAATAACAGTTTCTCCCACATCACACTTGGATGATCTTTAATTAGAGTGTCATTGTCACACAGAGTGCCAATACCCGCTGCCACTGGGAGGGACGATACAGTTGGTTTAATAAAGTCAATAATCACTGAGGTGGCCATTTGATTCTTTGGGAAATTTGCCATCTCTCTTCCATGAAATAACATTCCAGAAAAATCTGTCCATATGCTCATATCTCAAGCTGTTTGATTCTAGAATATTTCTAAAATATAAAGAGTGTTGATAGATTTGGACTTTATCTTTCCATTTTCTGAGATTTAATTGAGGCATCAAAGAGTTTCTTGAACCTTTACATCAAATAAAACCAATAATATAATAATACATATGTTTATCACTGCATTTTTCTCAAAATAAAAGATCTTTGTCCCTTTTTAAACCATTTGATTACATTTTTTACCAAGTTCTTACATTATTGGCTTCAATACATTATCTGTTGTTTTAGATGTAAACGCTGCCCACCAGGAACATTCCCCAAAGACTTTAGCGATGAGACTAATGAGATGCTCTGGCCCAATGTGGCAGCCATCACGATTTGGTCCTTGTCAGTCACTCAGACTTCAAGAGCTCAACGTCTTCTATACGCCACCACATTCCCGGTGCCAGTGTAACAGGATAATCAACGGTAATCTCTTGAGACATTGAAATTAATGACGTGGCCGATCAGCTGTCCAGCTGCTTCTAGGTCTCATATCTATAAAAAAGAGCTGCTGCCTGAATAAAAATGTTCTTGCCTGCTGTGCATGCTCTTAAGATGATGTGTGAAAAGATGCCATTTTGAAGGTAGAAGCAGCTAAATTCCCTCTTCTGCTCTACATACGTGCAAAAACTGATATATTTGAAAACGTCACTACCTTGATACTTCCAAGGCTGATTGCATTGGGATGAGTGTTTGACATTCACTCCACCAGAGAGGGCTGCTCTGAGGCCCTAAGGATGTTTTTTGGTACTTCCAGGTTCAGGCTCTGTCTCAGGGCAGCAAGTTCGAGGCGGAGATCCGGGAGGAGAAAGAGGAGAAGAAGAGGCAGGAGGTGGAGAAGAAGCAGCGACAGGCCGCCTTCAAGCAGCTGCAGTCCACGTTCTGCTCATGACCGACCCGCCACGTCAACAACGCCACAATCCTGACCTGCACAAGTCGGTGTTACTGACGTTTTTAGAAATGGCGTCACCCTCCACTTTAACCCAAGTCATCGCTCACAATGTGTCACCTCATAACTTTAAAAAAAAACAAACATAGATGTGTTAACTAGGCACTAAACTACTTGAAGGTACCTCATAGCACATCGC
Source organism: Lipophrys pholis (assembly GCF_963383615.2). Lineage (NCBI taxonomy): Eukaryota > Metazoa > Chordata > Actinopteri > Blenniiformes > Blenniidae > Lipophrys > Lipophrys pholis. The sequence continues at coordinate 5,537,292 of NC_137627.1, forward strand.
AGCCGAGGTTCAGTCATTCCAGAGTTTCTGCAGCTATTCCGTAGAAAAATTATGAGGCACACGCACTGCTTCACAAGCGTGGCTCCAAACTCATGGGAGTCTCATTGTGTGTTCCCGTGGATTTGTTCCCTCATGTCCCTCTGTGCAGGAAGTTTGAAGCCCGAAGGAATATCAGCTCGTGAAGAAGTCTTCGTCATGTGAAGTGTTTGTTTTTTTTAATTCTTCTGTTGCAGTCTGATTAAGATTCGTGCCACACCTTGTTGTTTTCCTCTCGCCTCGTCTACACAGTTACTTTGAGCGTCATTTAGTGAACTGCTACGCTACATCTCATAATGTTATAGAACTAAAGTAGGAATAATAAAACGGTAAACATAATCCTCACATAGTGCAGAAACATTTTAGAATTTTAGCTTATGGCTTCGACTCTCAACCCGGCAGCGGCTTGGAACAGCTTCTGATACAGATTTCATGACCGACATCATCCCTGTTTCACCCGATGTGCACAAAATAGCTCATATAAATGAGTCCAGCTGAAAAGCCATAGAGATTTATCTGTTAAGAAAACCTTTTTTGGAAGATTTCTCAGCGTACTGGAGGGTTCCATGTGAGTATTCTTGTGGTGTTCAGTCCAGAGCTGGAGTGGAGGTGAGGTTCCCCCAACCTTTATTAGATAATCAGGGAATGTGGCCGTTCTGCCAACACCCATGTAATCTTGTTTATGTCACGATACAAACAGAAAGGGTGAAAGTCTTGATTTGTTTTATTTCTGAGTGAGTTGATGGTTACAAGTTTCAAAATGCGAGCTTTCAAAGTTGGGATTGGTGTTTTATTTCAACATTTTTAATGCTCCTTCTCAGTCGTTGGGTATTTTATTGATGCAGTTTTAATATTGTCCATGCCGATTCGCTAAGTTCCAAGATCATTTGCTGTGCTGGCCTGACTCAGCAGTTTGTGGATGAGAGAGGGAAAACAGCGGAATGAAGCATTGCTTTTGTAATGTTTGTGTTTTATTAAATGTGGGAGTTTATTTCATATACTCGTAAGAAGCACAATTTCTTGTTATTTAATATTGTTCTGCTCAGCTGAGTTAGTTTTCGATGTGAAAACATTTAATCTTCACGTTAGTTTTTCTTCACTCGGGTCAATTGGCACCGTCTCCACAGCACCCTCTCTTCACTGTAGTCTTCACCGTGTGTGCTCTGATGACTCTATTGTTGCTTCTCCGCTCCGTTGTGATGACCTTGTGTCTCCACTGCAACCTCTCCCCTCTGCTGCTGTTTAACTCTTAGTCTCCACAGCGTTCTCTCTTGAGCATCGTGTCTGTAATTATTATCTTCTGCATCTGGATCGATTCGCTTTTAACTCCTCTCTGCTATGCACTGACGCCCCGTCTCCACAGCAGCCTCTCTGCTCTACTAAATACTCTGATATATCCAGCTCAGCTGGAAAGAGGCGCCGACATCATAGAAATCATAAGTTATCGGTGAAGAAGTTCTGAAAAGAATAATACTCCAGCTCCTGACTGAATACTCCTGACTGAACACTCACATTTATTTTTTAAATTCGTTCCTCACAAAGAAAGCGAGTACAGATCGTTCCCTGATGAAAACTCATCTTCGAAGTGTTTCTGCCCCGGAGTTGCGTCGGTGGTGCTGCGGTGAGATGGAAGCATGGCCGCCTGCGTCAGCCGAAACTCGTAGTTCTGCGAGGACCTCGTCTCCAAGTGGCCCCTTGCAAGTAGATCAGTCGTCAAGTCCATTTGAGTATGGTGCAGTCTCGCGTTATGTTGTTCAAGCGCATGCAGTGCATGCAGTGCAAGTCTATATGCTTAGAGATGTTAATATATTTGAAAACAATTTAGCTTATTTTCTGTGCAAAATAGATGATACAAAAGTATTAAAAAAAATTAAATAATTATCCAGACATGTGACCGAAGAGGGTTGGGAGTCTTGACGAGAAAAAAAAATAAAATCGTGGCCTGTGATTTTTACCTAAAGGGGAGATGATATTCCTACTTAAGCTGCGGATGCAAAAGTTTTATCAAGTATCAATCATTTTGTATAGAGTTTAATGATCAGTCTGTCTGGATGCAGGACACTGAGCAACCAAAAGGTTCGGAAACCTATTTAAGACGGACAATTTGATCAATTTCTCACTGTGACAAGAGAGTTTATGTTTGGATGTTGTCTATTTTGTCTCTATGTGATGTGGGTTTGAATGAGTCATTGCGTATTTCTCTTCCATGAAGCCACGACACGTTGGTTAAAAAAAAAAAAAGAGACTTGTTTCAACTTTTATCTTTTATCGTCCCAATACGGAATATTTCCATTTCATTCATTTGTAATATACAAGCAAGAGCTTTTGCTATTTTGATGATGTCATGATATGATTTTACTTGACAAAGCTCTGCTAGGACACATTAAACATTGTGGACTCGCTCAACTCTGCTTCTTAAACAAGTTCACGTCAGGATAATTCCCAGGCTCAGATTTCCGTTCGAGTGCAGACGCATGCGGCATTTGGACCACTCGTAAGATCGCTGCAAACTTTGCTGTGTCGGTCTGATGCTCCAGTGAGCGTCCAAACGTCGGCTCCTGTCCAGCTGTCCACTCTCACTTCACGTCCAGCGTCAGAGACACGAGACACATGCACATTCCTCCATGATGTGTTCTCAGGAATCTCCACCAGCTGTTCCGCAGAGCATCTAACAAAAAGCACAGTGTGTTCCAAGAATCAAGTCTCATTAACTGGGAACGTGGGACAGGTGTTTCTAACGGGAGGTTAGCATGAGCACCGAGGTGGGACTGGGACAAGCACGATTCTTTTTCTTCTATCAGAGAATCACTGTCGGTCTAAAGTATTTTGTTCAGCGACAATGAGGATGTGTTTGGCTTAGAATGAAGACTGGAAGCGGGGGAAACCACTCGCGTGGCTTTGTAGTCTGTAAAAACGTTCCGAGCAGCATCTGTACTCCTTTAGATAACCGCAGTCTGGTGCTTGTACTGGTGGTTGGTGTGAATCTGCAACCAATTGAATCCTATTTAACTTTGAGCAAACTTTAGTTGTACTGCTCCATAAAAGAGTTGAAGCTCCACTAAGGCCTCTACTCTGACAGGAAGTCACAGTGGACCTCTGCTCCTGGTGCCGACATGCACTGAGGTTTGACAACACGATCTCTTGGTTCCTGTTGCAGGACACTGGAGCGTTGTCATTGGTATTAATTGGCGTACTGCATGAAATATTGAGGAAAGGCGCGTGAATTGCCACCAAATTGCGTCCAGTAATGACGATTCTGAGGTCTGACACAACTGCGTATTGACTCATTTAGTCTTTTACATCGAAAATATTGTCTGAAAAACAAACTCCAACACAAACGATGACTATTTCACCCAGCTACTCGTTGGTGATCCACATGATTTGACTTCATTCAGCTGTAACGTTGGTCGTCTTTGAGACGCTTTAAAGTGTCCCTACTAGGTTTTGAATCTTGGACAGCCATGCTTTCCACTTCCTCCTTTATTCTAAGCCTGATGAGAGTAAGAGAAAGTGTTTCTTTCTTTTAAAATGTTTAAAATGTTCTACTCCCGCACAATTATTATAATTCCTGTAAAGTACCAGCGGACCACAGTCAGTCGTCGATTGAGCCAGAAGTCGAGAATGAAATGTTCTCACACTTACATGTTTTTTACATTAATTTTTTTGTTAGTGTGCAGTGTTACTAACCGTTGGAAGAAATGTGCTGCACATTTGTAAAATGTTTTAAGCTTATTAAATACATGTAAGGTTGACGTTCATGTCCAGAATCTGCTCTGTTCTGACCTCGAGTGCGGCTTGGGTCGGAGTTTGTTCGCCTTTATTTGCATTCGACATCTTATAAATAAAATCGAACATTCAATTGACGAAATCACTGAATTCTCTTCTGAGGAACCTGAAATCGACTCACGGGTCTGAGAAGGCAAAGAAACTCTGATCCAAGCTTTGTTTACCGAGAGGCTCAGTTTGTGTTTCTGGTAGTTTTCTTTTTTTTTTTCCCCATCTTGTCTGAATTAATGGATTTTAAGTTGTAGCATGATCTTGTTGTCGGATAACAAACTACTGTATGCATCACATACCTTCTCCAGTTATTGTTGTGAAAATGGAATATGTATTTTTTCATGAATAAAATAGTCTATATTGTTATTTGTTTTATTAGAGACTTATAAGTTGCCAAATATAAAAAGTCAGTGAAATATATTTTTGGGCACTTGTAAAGATATCGTGTTGTTCTACTCCCTGTTGGAATGGAAATGTTTAACTTGATTGCAATAAAGGATAAATAAAACCGATATTGACGAAGAGTTCTTATTACTTGGTTATTTTTTTTATTTACTTTATGGACACTGATATTCTACTTTTGGAAGTGGGGTGGGCAATGCTGGGCCGCAATCCTGCATGGTTTCAGTGTTTCCTCACGTCGACACAGCTGATAATAACCATTGGCTTGTCTGCAGACTTTTTGCAGAACTTCACCATGATGCATTCATTAAAATCAGGCATGTTGGAGAAGAACAGCATTGAAAACATGCAGGACTGTGGCCCTCCAGGACCGGGATTCCTCACCCCTGCTCGGGGCTCCTTGCAGCATTCAGAATGTTAACTGTAAAAAAGGGTTTGTATCTGTTTACTTTATTTGCATACCAACCTCCAAAGGGCTCAAAGGTAAATTAGCTGAAACAGATAAAATCGCTAAAAATGGTTTCCAGAAAAAAAAAAAAAGAAAAGTGAAAGTGGTTGAAACTACTAGACTGAGCTGTCAAAAATGGTTAAAATTTTACATTGGTTGGTGAGTGGTTCAACTTAAACAGCAAAAAATGTTAAGAATGCCTAACTAGGTTAATCGCTATAGATCTTTATATATTCATATTCAGTATAACCGTAAAGAAAAGGGAAATCCCTTTGAAGAGTTTAGTGTTTTGTCATCAGCTTAGAATGGCTGCAATTAAACAAGATTCATGAAATTACATCATTCTATGTTTCTTTTGTGGTGTAATTTAGAAGTAAAAGACAATTTTAGCTTCTTCTTAAGTAATTTTTTTTGTAGGGGTGGGGGACACACACCGGGTCTCACTGTGCCAACCACAAACGTAATAACGTCACTTCACATTTCTTTTGTTTCGAAAATATTTATTTCATGTAATGTACACTGTACAACGGCACTGACGCATGTGAGATATGCTGAGACCTTGTCCGTCACAAATCACAGCTTGTGGGACATTTTCCTCACACATGTCTGAAGTTGCTACATGATTTTCTCCTAAACCATAAAGATCAGTGGTTCCGAGACTGGTGCTCATTAGAGTGTGTGCTTGGCTTCACTGTAATGTTTCAGGAAATCAGAGTTTGTTGGGTCTGCTCTGCCAAAAGAAAACAGCAAAGGTGTTGGGAACCATTGATATAGATGATTTAGCGATTCTCCCTATATCACAAGCCTTTAAAGGGAAAAAAGTCCAAATGCAAACACACATTCACTACTCCTCCTAGTGTCCTTTTCTACATCTACACACATTTATCATTGGAGAAACTGAGCGTCATACATGAATTTGTGCTTTGTGCAATGATTTCAGCTGATTTATTCTCACAACTAAGTCTACAGATCAATCAGCAGTCAGTATCATCGACCTATCAGCTACCGAGGCGTAAATCAAGTCGGTCAGTCTAATGTTACATGGATGTTTGTTCCAGGAGGCTTTTTTTCTTTTCTTTTTTCTCTCGCCTGCTGTGATTGTCGGCTCGTGTTGATGAATCCTTCAGTTCTCTGACATTAACAGTTAAGAACTCGCTGATCAGCAGCGTGAATGTCTCATTCAAATAAAAAAAATTAAAAATACAGATGACAGCAGACTTTTCATTTCCTTTAGCAGCATTCTCAATCCTCTCAGTTAAACTTGCTGATTACGTGTCCAGTTAGAAAACAGATAAATCAGTCCCCTCACGTCTAAAAAACTCACCCCGGGTTTATAAATCCAGTGGTTCAGTGAAGTTAGCTAATTTGGTGATGCTGAACACAGTTGGAGGCTGAATACTACAGTTTTTTTTAAACATATGAAGGAGTTCCAGACCCCCCTTTTCCATTCCAATTTCCAAAACGTAATACAATAATAATAGAACTTTTTTGGAAAAGTCATTTAACTACATTAAAATGTTCTGTAATTACAATATCACACACATATTCCATACAATTTTGCCATAAATCAGACCATCTGGTAGATAACAGTATTTTTTGTCGCCTGAACCATAATCATCATCCTTGACTTAGAGCAGGGGTCTTTGGCCCTGGTTCTGGAGAGGCCCTGGTTCTGGAGAGATCCTTGTTCTGCAGGACCCCTGTCCTGCATGTTTAAAGTCTCCACCTGCTTTAACACCTCTGACCACAATGGAGGGTTCCTTAATTTGTTTTCTTAAGCAGTTTGGTGATACATAATCATTGGATTTAGTTGTCTTTTAGCAGGGAGAGGACTAAAACATGAAGACAGACCATCCAAGACCAGTGTAGGTGACCCCTTGAGTCCCCTTGAGTCTTGAGAAACTGGATAATGTTCACACCATTTGCTTGTTGGGTATTCCAACCAACACAACAGGGACAATGACGGATGAAACGTCTCAATCAGAACTGGAAACCTGATTTGAACTATGTATGCCGCACTCGCTTTGTAATTAGAAAACCTTATTATTCCCACTCAACTCTATTTTCTCTGACAGGAGTTCCACAGTTTCGACACATTACTCCAGCAAACTCGGTTTACCTTACAATGAGGACTGAAGTCCACAGCAGTACCAGAACTGTACCTTTGATTTACACTTCAATTTGAAATTTTCAGACATTAATGTAGATTTAGCAAACTCAATGAAATACGTCCTAATAAAAAAAAACATCTGCTTGCATCAGAAATTTCCCTCTATGAGACCCCTCCCCTCCAGCTTCCTTACTCCATCCTGTCACTGCCGTCACCATTGATCTGCACCACACAGTCCTTGTTCAAAGGCTCCTTGGAGTGAGCTGTGTCAAAGTGGTGGGTGCTCACCATGTACCTCCCCCGAGCATCCAGCCCCAAGGCGGGCACAAAGCGACGGTCAAACTGGATTTCCTGGCGCAGGTAGGAGGTCCTCTTCTGGCACGAGTCACCAGTACCCTCCTGCAGGGCCGACAGGAAGACCACCAGCTCGAAATGGTTGGATGTGCCCTCGCAAAGAGCTGGATAGAGGGGGCTCCGGCGGTCCAAGGGGTGGTAAAAAGTGAGTGGGAAAATGAAGAAGGGGCAAGGTTGCTGACCCAGGTGGTCCAAGTTGAAGTCCAAAGAGGTCTGGTGCAGAGCCTGGCCTTCCTGCTCCTCGTAGAGCACAGCGCTCACCCTCACGTCCACCAGGGGTCGGTGCAGCAGGTTGGCGGCTCGAAGCATGAGGCACTTCTGGCCCTCGTGATGCCCCACCAACGCCTGGGGGCTGAACTGGATGGCTCCTGCTCGCTTCTGGGGACGCGCAATCTTGGCCACGAAGGCCCCTGAAGGGTAAGACAGTGAGACTTTAGTACAACGAAATGAGGAGCTTTTATATGTAAAGCCTCAGTTTTTGATTTCATGCAGTAAATCTGCTTCTCGGGAAAAACAGTTGTGCAAGTCAACATGACTGGCTGGCGTTCGGACGATGAAAAGGACTTTGGAATTAATTTAAGTTCATGATTTGGTGTTTTTTTGTGGTTTCCAGGGTTTTTTGAAATAGACAATGCTTAAGATTCTCATCTCTGCACCTTATAAAACCAATCAGTGGAAGTACTGAAGGTTTGTCTGCACAAAACCACAAAGGTCAGCTTTTTGTAGCTGTAAAGAATGAGTACTAAGACGGTTGTTGAATTACTATCTTGTCTATATATATATATATGACAATGTCATCTTATTGGGGGATGAACCAAAAATAGTCTACTTTGTCTAGATACTCCAGTTAAAAGAAACTATCCACAATAAAACTTTACAAAATTCTACCTAAATACAACACTTGTGTAAAAGTTATTTACTTTTCTACTTTTAGTTTTGATAACAAATGATAAAGAATATTATCTCGTGGCTCGGTTGGTACAGTTGCAGGTTTGATCCCCGATCCATCCATATTTTGAAGTATTGCTGATCAAGACACTGAACACTGGGTGGTTTGAGCAACTTCCCTGGCAGTTTCCTTCATTGGTATGGTTGAATGTGACTAACAATGTAAAGTGCCTTGTTAATCAGTGGAAAATGTGATGCATTAACATTTTTAACTGCGAATACTATAATTCACCCAGCGCCTTCTCACTTCATCCATCACAAAGGATGCAATACCAAGATCTTTCCAGTAGATGGCACAATTTATCTTTAACAGAAGCTTTGAATGAGTCACCGTTTCCTGCTCCCTAAATGTTTCAGTGCTTCATGAAGATTGTTGGCATCAAAATCAGACGGAGCAAACCGCCTGTCATCGCGTATTTAACCTTCCTTTTCCTCTGTGTGGTATAGTGTTCAGGGTATTAGCTGGGCTTTTTTGGTGAAAGTTAACACAACTAATGTGGTTGGAAGACTGTCAGAAAGGGATGAAACAGTCAAACAAATATCTAATAAATAATTCCTTTTTCATCTCTCGTCTAAGTTCTGATTTCAACCTTTGCGGTAGTACCTGTTATGAATGCTTCCAACATGAGCCCCAGCAGCATCTGCACCGCCAGCAGTGCTATGGCGCTGGGACAGTCTCCACTGGGGAACATGGTGCCATAGCCGATGGTCAGCTGCGTCTCCAGGGAGAAGGAGAAGGCGGCGGTGAAGCTTGTTATGTATTTGACGCAGACCACGTGCCCCTGTGGGGGGGCGTCGTGATCCTGCACGGCCAAGTCCCCGTTGAGATGGGCAAGCAAGTACCACAGGCAGGCAAACAGCAGCCAGTGAGCCAGGAAGGACACACAGAAGGCCAAGAGGACCCATCTCCAGCGCAGACCCACCAGCAGCCCCCACAGGTCCTGCAGGGCCAGAAGCCAGGCCCTTCCTGAGGCCCTGCGCCAGGAGCCTGGTGGGCACAGAGGGGGGCGCAGCGTACAGTGTCCGTCTTTGGTGACCAGGCGCTGGCGAGGTGGAGACGACAAGAGAGGAGAGGAGGAGGCCTTGCCGCCCAGAACGCTGCTGTTGGATTTGGTCGTCATGGTTGAAGGTGAGGATGATCCTGAAATCAGATTTTAACAGACACCAGGAAGATGTTATAGGCTGTTATTGATTATACATGAGCAACATCAAAAGCATTTGAAATCCATCCATCCAATCAACACTGTAACAAGCTCCAGAGCCCTTCATCCTGCAGAGCCCATTAGTTCCCCCACAACACTAACACAGACCTCAGACAATGATCATCACTTATTCCCACGATTCCAGTCAGTAATTCCCTAAATCTGCACGTCTTTGGATTGTAGGAAGAAACTCAGAAAGCACCCGTACACAGAAAAGCTCAACCTATCATTCTTTTGCCATAATTTTACTGCCAACATATTAGTATTCTGGTGTACTAAATTCTGCCCTACCCATGCATTGGACTCGATGTTATTGATTAATGCAACTATTTAGTGATCCTATTTAAATATGACATGCATATGAATAAAATGGAAATGAATCTGTATGTTCGAAAACTAACAACAATATGTTATCAGTTAAAGTCAACAAACCCCATCAGTGTTTATTCATATAGCATCCTGAAGAAAACAAATGTAACTCAAAGTGGAATACAGGTGATAGAAAAAGACAGCAACAAAGAATAGCAAATGTCTGGTTCCAGAAGAGATGACACAGATTTTTTTTTTTGCATTGTTGTTTTTATGCAAGTAGGTGTTTACAACGTACCTTCGACGTGTCCTTTTATCAGATGATAAAAATACACGTCGGGTGATTTTTCTCACAAATTCGGAGGAACCCAATTGAAATAAGTCAAAGGTATGTTGTAAGAATCTACTTGCCTGAAAAGAAAAGAGCAAAAATACTTTTCGACAAACAAAAGGCATAGTGAACTGAATCGATGCATAAATCAAACTCTTGGTCAGCGAAATCTTAAATATAATCACATTTTGTTTGTTGAAAAAACAAAGGAGCTAAACATAGTTGCCAGATTTAAAAGGCTAAGGGCTACAGCTAACATCAAACTAGCCTGATTCAATCTGCTCAGAATTCGTTTCAGCAAGACGTCATCAATGTTATGAATCACACATGAAAAAAAACACGAACATTTGATGAAGGATGGTTTGGAAAAACTTTGAGTTTTGAACTTTTCATTGAGACCGATGAGTAAAACTGTGTTTATGCTAATGTAGCTTCCCCTATGATATTTCTGACAAGCTTTAATCCACCGACACTCTGAAAGATGCTGGCGACTGTATTTAAAAACCTCAGCCTCACCGACAGCCTTTCTCTACCATGTAAGTGTGTGTGTGTATCCTCAGTGTTGTTTATGGGTTAGCTCCGTTATCTCTGTTTGTCCATGAAAACGAGGGAACAAACGAAGCATAATGAACATGTTTGACCACATCAGTCCTCTAGATAATGAAATATATTGATTCCTGCTATAGTTTTGATTGTTTTACTGTTTAGTAATCAAAGTCACTCCAAATAAACAAAAGTGGCAGTCTTACTGTTGCGCCTTTCACTCATCGACCTGGTCGCTTTTAACTCAATGTGAGACTTCGAAACTGTAAACTAAGCTGTATCTACAGAATCCCCATGTGTCTAATTTGGCAGATGTATGTGCAGGCAGTCGCGGACAGGCAGACAGCTAGAGTCCTGTCCTCTCCAGAGTTTCTATTTCTATGTCAATATTGTTGCCAGGAGATTAGAGCGGGTCCCAGCTGGGAATCTGTCTGAGGAACACAGCGACACGCTGAGTAGGAATGCGTCTTTCATCTGCGGGGAGCGTTAAACTTACTGCACTGCGTGGCTCTCCACTTGCCTTGCTTGCCAATTACAATATACATTTGCCATCATTGAGCCCATGCATTTGTTCAGCACCTGCAGCTTCTCTTCATGCAGATACTGGGAACTTTTGATGCACACACTTAAAAAAACTAAAACCAACACAATGTATGCAAGTAGCCACATTATTATTAAATCATAATTGTGCTCGTCGAATTACATTTTTTTTTTTTTTGTGATGATCTGCGACCACATTGTGTTTCACGGCTGCTTTCCAATAACCTGACGTGGCGGTGATGAGTGTGCAGGGTGAATGTGTGGCTAATTCGGTTAAAGGTCCGGTCTTTGTGCCGAGGCTGGAGGAAACAGCAGCATGATAACATTCATCACGGTTGTCACATGAGAACCACGTGCTGGGCCGAGTCCTTACTGCTCAGGACGTCAGCCTGCCCGTCATCACTGGGTCAGCCAGTCACCACTTCACCCACTGCAGCACCAGAACTTGAAAACCCGGCGAGGGTATCGCCATCAGCTTCATGTGTGACCGTTCAGGCCGGAAACTGAAAACTCAGAACGTGTGTTACTGTATGTTTGCTCCGGTTGTAGCCGAGGAAACGTGCTCTTGTTGTTTGGATTTGGGAAACGATCCTGCAAACGTGAGTCTGGTAAATAATCTCTTGAATGAGTTTAGTATCTTGTGTTCTTTGGAACGACTCTCATTTACGTCAAAGCCAGTGTCCTATTGAACGAGGATGCGTGATGGTATTACCATCGACCAGAGGTGTAAATCTCATTTCTGTTCAGTGGACACATACTCTTTGATCTCATGGGCCAGCCAACCCATTTACAAATATATTAAGAAATCCACATTTTTGTCATAAACTACATCCTGAAAACATCTAACAAATTAACTGACAATTACTTCATCACACATGAACACTTTTTAAAATAATTAAACAGCTGCTAAGCCATTGAAATACTCCTCATGCGAACCGGGTGCAGTGTGCAGTTAACAGTGACACTGTGCTTAACTTCTTAGACGTTTCACAGTTACATAAAATGTTTACGTGGTTAAAGAACAACCTCAGTAAATACCGGTTTACACAAACTTTCAGTGTTTGGACTTTTTGAAAACGGCTCCCAAGGTGGAGCTTTTTTGAAAACACTCCAAGTGAGTCTCCGTCTCTGCGTAAACGGGGAAAAACTACACTTTTCTGAGACCCTGCTACTGCGCAGTATGCATCACGGCCGTCGTAAATAGCTCTTTTGCACATGAGTGAGTAGATGGACGATAACAACAATGGCGGCAGAGTGTCATGACCCCCAGTTCATATTCTCCTGGGACGTAGTAGTTCTAGAGGGACCGTAATAGCAAGCCAACCTTGTCGTCTATCCATACGAATGTTCGTGTACTCGCGATTGTTAATAATTAATGTGTATTGTTCTCTTCAGCCATGTGGTTTATTTGGCAAAAACAACCAACAGTGCCCACTAGTGGTTTAACATGAAAACTACATTGCTATCGGTTGTTACTGCTGTATGCTTGTAAGCGGACGTAGTTTTTAAATCATTGGCATGGAAAAATACCAAACTTTTCTTTAAAAAAAAAAAAAAAAAAGAAGCTAAAATTAAACTTTTAAACGAGGCCCAAATCACTGTTCATTAATAGAGTCTGGAGAAGAATATTCGACCCCGTGAGATGAAAAAAAAAAAAAAAAAGCCTCCGATCGAGACTGTATTGTGATACAGGTTCTGGACGCTGAGGTAAGGGTTGGTTATAAAAAAAACTGTATAAGAGGCCAATAACCTGGTTTTTGCTGTTTGATTCTTTACATTTTTCAAGTTAGAATTTCTAAGAATATTTTAACTGTTAATTGTGATTTAAGAAATATATTTTTTACACTGCAGTACATAAAAAAAAACCCTGCTACTTTTAGATTTATTATTGAATTTTGTGAACGACAATGTGGTTATTTTGATTAAAAACTCTAATCGTTTCCTCGCAGTAATATTTTCTCCTTTTTGGCCCGCAGGCAGCATGTTTGACACTCGTCCCGCAGACGATGTGACAAAGGCCTGAGTCATGCCAAAAGTGGATAATCCCATGATGGAGTGAAAGCTAAGAACTGACCCACACACAGAGTCAACAAATGTACATTTTCTACTGAATCGAGTGGTTTGACGCTTGTGCCCACAGTGATCCCTCATCACTGGGTGATTCTATGAGGGAGAGCAAGGTCTCTCCATGAAAAACCGCCTGGTTTGTGGATTCTGCTGCTCCTTCGGGACAAAACTTTCTCAAAATGGAAGCAGCAACACTTTTTCCACTAAGTTTCATTATAAAAGTCCACCAGGAAAACTATCATACTATAACCAGCATAACACATTACACATATTTCAGGCTTATTGCTGAATTTACCAACAGAGCAAATACACTGAGCCTCAAAAGATAATCTTTTATCCTCACCAAGACGTTTACAGGCCTGCCATAATGTCAATTATTTGTTTATTGTTCTTTCTGATGACAGCTGGAATATACGAGGCACTCTTGCAATAATTTATGGTGGGTATGTGAGTACAATCGACTATTTTATCCGCACGTTTCAGTAAATTCCATCAGTTCAGTACAATTGATTCAAGCAAGAGAAAAGTTGTCTTTTTTTCTGTGTACATCACATATTTGTGACACCAAACCTCAGATTTGCTTTGGAACGGCGTAGAAATGACTGATCGTACACAACAAACAAGATGAGGCAGGTGTTCCTTTCTGTGAGTAGCTCTGGTGTACGATGATGCAAACAAACAGGACTTAGTGGAAAATCTGCGAGCAGCATGAGGTCCCCTGCAGGCTGCAGAGTATTTAGACTTTACTGGAGTCATGTCATGATAATGCCTCGTCATCTAATTCTGTGCTGTGCCTGCGTCTGAAATTGAGATTTTCCACTGGCTCCTGCCCTGGCCAGTTCTCCCTTGCTTATCTCATTGGAACGTCTCTGTTTAAAAAGGGTGAACTAATCAAGTGTTTAAAGTACAACTTTTTTTTTTGGGGCAGCTCGGAGGGATGCAGAGAACTTTAATTATGTCTGCAGCTGTTCACCTCTTTTATTCTGACTCTGTCGCACGTGTCCATTTCAGCTGGTAGAATAAGTGCAGTTATTGTAATTATGGAAACCGACAGAGGCGGTTTAATTGAAGTCATCTGACAAACGGTGTTTGGTATTATCACTGAGTCAGCTTCTTCTGTCTCTGCTTTCCTAGCAGTGATCGGATCCCAGCTGATCACCGCTACGCACCACTATACTTGAGATTGTACTCACCTCGAGCTGCAATCACGTCTGAGCACGGGGGCCACTCTGACCTTTTCACCTAATAGCTGGACTGGACTGAAATAAACCAAGCAGGGGGGGGAAAAAAAAAAAGAGGGGCCAAGGGCAAGTGGAGTGCCAGTAGGTCCTTGGAGATTTAAAATCCCAGGGCAGAGTAGAAGGGTAACAAAGCGTCGCCCCCAGAGAGGTTTTTGTTGGTTTGGGAGCCCGGGCTGAGCGTGGCGCTCTCTTGCTCCTCCGATCACTGGCGTCCAGCTCCAGGCGAGGATGATTCAGTTGGTCACATTACTCTGTATGAAGCCTATTAGTGTTCCCGGAAGACAGAAGACAGAGGGAGGGAGGGAAGGAGGGGGACGAACAACACCTTGTCACAGTTCATTGAAAGAGCTGCTTGTTGCTGGTTGGTGTCCTGCAGCTGCTGCTTGCGACCCTTCGGGTTTGCTGTGTGGACGAGTGGAATATACAGTCGACTTCCCAATTCCACAAGTGTTGAAAGACGCAACAGAGTCATCTGCAAATTGTTTAAAACGTTGATGTTCACCACAGCTTTCAGAAAAGATGTGACAGTGTATACTGAGGGGAAGAACTGCTGTACTTTTACAAACATTTCAAAAAATGTATTAAAAGGGACATTTGGTCAACCTCTGCCTCCAGTTTGGTCCGGAGACTCACATTCTTGACTTATATAAAATGTTCTAAATGAATGTGGGTAAAGTACGAAAATGTACTCAAGGTGAATTCTTATCTTCACTGAAACAGTCCGTTGACATGTTCACATGGTCATTCTAGTTCAGCTTAATTAAAACAACCAAAAAACCAACCGACCGACCGACCGACCGACCGACCGACCGACCGACCGACCGACCGACCGACCGACCAGACAACGAATAGCCCCCAAAAAACAACTAACCAAGCAACAAACAAACAAACACCCAACAACAACAACTTGTCAACTGATCAATGAACTAATCACATTTTATTTATTGACACACACGCACACGCACACGCACACGCACACGCACACGCACACGCACACGCACACGCACACACACACACACACACACACGGGCTAAATACAAACGCTATTCAAGTAATCATTAAATAGGTGAAGACATAAGTTAAACTACAATGAATGAATTTAAAGAAGATTTCAAAAACATTCGTCGTCTAAAATCCTAGAAAAACCAGCAAAGCTGCTCAGTCATGCTCACGCTGTGAGAAAGAAAGCTGATCATTGATAACAGTTTTCATACTCTACCTGGTGAATTTGGCATCTCGTCCTGGAGGTCTATAGGTGAATCTCTTTGTTCTGACTGCCGTTACAATGATTTACAGGACACGCCTCCCCTCACTGCATCAGACTGACCTGACCTGATACACAGTGTGAACTACTCCAATCCCCACATTGGGGATTATGGAGTTTTTGTATTTGTAATAGCAGTCTGGATCGGCAGAGCAGTGACTTCTCCACCTTTGCCGACCCACAAGAGTCCAAACATCAGATGACAGCAGCCGCAGGCTGAAGGCTGCAGTCACATCCACCCTGACTGAAGGTGAAGCTTTTCTTTTTTTGCTGTCTTTTTGAAACACACACACACACACACACACACACACACACACACACACACACACACACACACACACACACACACACACTTTCCTGAAGCTCTCCTTGAAATCTTCCGGCCTCAAAACACACTCCTACTGGGATTTCAGATTAACCTTCACACCAACCTTGTTCATTAACATGAATTCATCACCATAAATATCCAGAGTTAGTGAAACATTCCTCGAGGGACCAGAGAGTAGAGCTTCTTTGCTGGGAACGGAATAACAGCGGAGCCACATGACAGAATGTCAGCACTGATCTTTACACCCTCAAACAGCAGGGCAGCCCTGTTATTGGCTCTGTCAGTCCAACCAGCATGTTAGTCCTCGTCACAGATATGAGACTGGTAGAAGTCTGCAATATAACTCCTACAGTCGGGGTGCAAACATGGTGGTTCTACTGTGAGCATTCATAATGTCCATTAACTCGTCCATTCAAAAATCTACAGAAGTCAAATCAAACATGTTAAAGAGGAGGTTGAACTATCCGGACTCCAACATTTTCCAGTTTCAGAACCTAAAGTGTAAACATAAAGTAATGAGATTTTAAAAAGCCTTCATTAAAAAGGTATTTGCTGAGTCCAATATTTGCGTCTGCCAACCACGTAATAAAATGGTCTTATATTTGTCTGTCGGTCTGCTGGGAAGTCAAAACTACTGCACGGAATTTGTTGAAATTTTCCCCACTGATATATATTAGGCCTTTAAAGATCCCATGAAATTTTGGAGGTGATCAGGAAACTATATTTTATATTTTTGTTCTGAGTCCATATCAACCTTTGGCATCGTCAGAAATCTCTGATTGCTCTCGTTTCAGATCATTATTGTCATTGTCACATTATGTCATCATTTTGCAATGGAGGGAATCTGATTTTATAGACGCTCAGAACAAAGAAAATAACAAATATGCCTCGCACATACAGACTGCTCACTTTCTGCTTTTTCCTGGCTTTTCTCTGTCAGATCAGCAATATTAAACAGCATTGACATGCATGGAATACATAGATTGTTATACCGAGAGCAAGGATCCATCATAAAAAGAGTCTAAATAGACCAATCCCCACACTGTGGATTATGGATTAGTTTTTGTATTTGTAATAGCAGTCTGGATCAGCAGAGCAGTGACTTCTCCACCTTTGCCGACCCACAAGAGTCCAAACATCAGATGACAGCAGCCCCAGGCTGAAGGCTGCAGTCACATCCACACTGACTTTTTCTTTTTCTTTTTTTCTGTCTTTTTGAAATCCACACAACACACACTTTCCCGAAGCTCTGGTTGACTCTCCTACTGGGATTTCAGATTAACTTCTGAACACACATGCGAGCTGAAAGTTCACGTCAACCTTGTTCATTAACATGAATTCATCAACACAAATATCCAGAATTAGTAAAACATTCCAGAGTAGAGCTTCTTTGCTGGGAACGGAATAACAGCGGAGCCACATGACAGAATGTCAGCACTGATCTTTACACCCTCAAACAGCAGGGCAGCCCTGTTATTGGCTCTGTCAGTCCAACCAGCATGTTCGACTTTAGAGTTTAGTTTTTTTTCCGCAGGACATTTCATATCTGATTGACAATCTAAGCAGATCAGGCAGACGCAAATTAAATCTACATCCCTTCTTAGCCGGTAGCTGGATTCCTCTGGAGTTCAGAGTTAGTAAGAAACTAAATATTCGGTCCAGACGATGCACCAATGCAGTGGTTGCCAACCTCTTTAACTAACTTTTGTTTGCCTCTATAAGAAAGGCATCTTCTCCAATCGGCGATTTGTCATAACGTTACAGTCAAACGCTAGAGGACAGGTTCCTTTTCCCAAACATACCAAAAGCAGGACTCCTCAACAGAAAGGCGTTACACAATGGACTCAATGCCACTGCTATGCATCGCTTCAACCTTCTAGCAGGTTTAGAAAACAACGGTGGTTCTCAACATTCCTACTCTGATGACGGGTGAAATCTAGAGGTTGGAGGGTATGATTCATTTTTTCCTCTTATGTTTAAATAAAAGTCCTGCAAAAGAATAAGTGCAAGAAAAAAATTATATATATATATATATATATATATATATACTATATGGACTATAATTAAAACCATAAGTCAAAGCCACTAAGGTCCTTTTTATATAAAGGTGTAAACAAGTGAAATTAGAAAACTTGTTTTGTTTTGGTCGTCCGTTTATATGGCGATGGTGCTCGCAGCCACTAAAATTACAACTTTTTGAAAATGGCTCCGACTCTGTTTCCATGGAAACGAGGGAAAATGCAACTTTTTAAAAACATTTCAACTTGAACTCGGGAAGAAACTGGAAGGGAAATCCTAACTTTTTGAGAAATGCTCTGGAAACGGGGGGGAAACCTGACGCTGCCACTGAGCATACGTACCAAGGCTTTAGTAAAGAGTTTTTTTCTGCACGTGAACAACTTGATGGAAAATAACAACAATGACGGCCTCCAGAATGGCTTTCACTTTTATATTATTCTCCTGGGACTTGGTAGTTTTATAGTTGACAGTCACCGTAATAGTAATCAAACTTCATTGTCTGTTCATATGAGTGTCCGTGTTCTCGCCTGGGTCATAGCGTATCGTTTAGAGTTACTGTGTAAACAGACATTGTTTGGAAAACTTTGTCACGTAAACGAGGCCTAAATACTTCTTAGCTGTAACTGTGACTTAATGGACTGAGTTTTCTGGCTTTTGCTGCTTAATATTATTAGTTGACGTACTAAGTATGAGAAGGTGTATTAGAAGGTGAGAGCAGTGGCAAGAGTGAGTAATCTCGACTGCAAATCCAACAGTTTCCAGTCAGTCGGGCCGGCCGGCGCAGTGTTTGACACTGGTGTGGCCCCCCCAGCTGATGGCCTGCAGCAGCATATGAAACTGCTTCACTGTGACTTTGCCCTCGTTCTCTCTCATTAGTCTGAAGACTGAGAGATGGATCGTTCACCTACTGCTGAGAAATGTGTCACCCCTCGCTTTTCCACTGCCCCTCTCGCTCCCCTCACACCCTCTCCTGCTTGTGTAGTTTTTCTCCAAGGGGGCAAATTAAAGGAAAATCTGGAGCACATGCAGGGACATGAGACTGCCTGTTCCCTTGTGTCTTATTGACTCCTTTCTTCCTGTAACCAACCAAATTTGATATTAAAGCATTTCACTGGGACTGCGTAGTAAAGTTGAATCCATTGACTTTCTGGTCACGTGTGCAGCAGGAACAAGCTCAAAACACTCGCAATGCTGGACGACACTGAAACCAGACCACTCCTTTTCAGGGGGTCAAACTCTGAATGTGACTGTTCGTACTGGAGAAGAGACATGGAATCAGCGTCGGTTTCTTAAATGTTCCTAAAGAGCTGTATTTGTCATTGTGCTGCATGATTTCTTTTTCAATCCCCAACAAACGCGCACAAATCTGTTTCTGTTAGAAGGTGAAAGTACACTAATTTTCACTCATCTATCCATCTTCTATACCCAATACAAATAATGGCAAACCCACGTTCACTCATCTTAGAGTCGCAAGTTACTCAAACATAATTGTTTTTGGACTGAAGTGCCAGGTGATTTGCCATACGTGCACAAGGAGAACATGTAAATTCCTGGTGACAGTGTTGATCTAAACCCACTAAAATGCAGCCTTTTAAATGTATTTAAGAGTTAAGATTTGCTTTAAAATTGATGTTCATAAACAGAGTTGACTTAGATTTTTAATCTTAAATTGTGTTCATGCGCAATTCCCTTGGGGAAATTCCTCTTCCCACGTGTACCCACTCTATTTCAAAACAACCACTAAATAAATAAATAAAAAATATATAAATATATATATAAATAAATACATATTTAAACATAGAATAGAGAATGTATAAAATGTATGGGTGATTTGTACATGTAATCCATAATTATTATTATTTTTGTCAAAAAGAAGAAAAATTAGACAATAAATCCTCTCTTCTATTAGTTTAAAACTTTTTTTTTAAATTTCAATCAGTGATTCGGTGTGGATCAGATATCCACTGGGGGGCGCCAGAGGCCCCCAGGGTGGAAGCGGCAGGAGCAGGAAGAGGTCAGATTAAAAAGTATTTTCAGAATATTTATTTATTCAGTTAAAACAATTAAAATAAATAAATTGAGAGCTAAACCATTTTGCTGAAACACATTTTTATGACTAAATGTATTTTGTTATCTAAAGGTATGTAGAATGATAAAAAAATATGTTTCAGTATTAAACCAGTGCAGACTGAATATAAAGACGCTTGTATCGAGCATGAGAAGAGTTATACTTTTCATTGCCTGAGTATCCCAACAGCTTTAAACAATCATGGGGAAAAAGGAAATCTTGTTGGATTTGAATGGAACAGGGTTGAGTGATGAAGTAGTGCTACCAGGAGATGGCGCTGTTTACCAGGTCTGTTCAGGCCATGGTAACATTTCAACACATGAAATCACCAGTTTTACCAGAGAGGAGCCTATCAGGGAGGCTGTGTTACTTTGCGGGACGTATAAATAGTTAAACAGTAGATTAAATGTAGGAGAGCATGAGAACTGACTGCAATGAAGTATGAATCCCTCCAAAAATAAGGTACATTTTTCTACTTTTTTTTTTTTCCTTCTTGTAAGTTCACCCCATGAGCCTGTTTTGACAAGCAGCGCTGGCCATATGTTTGACACCCCTGACCTATAGTAAGTAGGGGATTTCAGCGACTTCATTTTGACCTCATAATGCAACACATATGGTATAACTAACAGATGCAATGGCAGATGTGCTGTGTGTTTCTTCACTGAACATAGAGGGTACAATCGAGTTTTACACATCAGCTTCTAAAATACTCAAATATGTCTCATTTGGGAACTTTTGACTCTTGTCAAATGACAGAATTAAGAGCCAGAATGAGGACAGATTAGATGCGACCGTGATACGCTATATAAAATAAAACAATCTGACATACAGACTATAAATCACAGTTGTTTTGGCGGTTTGGCTAACCATGTGACTTATATTTAGAAGCAACTTATAGATCATAAAATGCATGTATATATACCATCTGTGACCACTAGATGCCCCTGTGGTACAAGAGAATGATGCAAGAGTACCTCCATTCCTCCATTATGGGTGTACTTCACTAAGACAATTGTAAATAAGAAAGTAATTTAAAGTGAAAATGACAACATTTGCAGCAGAAAGAGTTCAGAGTGTAAGAAAATGTTACAGTGAAGGAAATAAAGAAGACTAATCGTGGGCTAAAAGCCAACAAATAAATTCACTGAAGGTTACGTCTGACACACCAGTGTGACGTACGTCGGGTTTTTTCTCTTCGTCACTCAATTCTACTTTTTTTTGACAGATGTGACTCATATTCTGAATACTTATAGTTTGTAAAATCCAGTAACTTGCTTTTTTCCAAGACTAAAAGCATGTAGACATGAACTTAAAAGTGGAAGTTTGCATTGTTGTGGCTTTTCTCCCTCATTCAGAGGTTCACAGGCGACTTTAGCTGCAACCAAAACATAGATTCTTCTTCTGATTTCCGATTGTTTTTCTCACCGACTGTAAATGGCTTACAGGTTGGAGGTAAAGCAACAAAACCAATTCCATATTCAGAATGTACTTTGTTTTATTTGCGGTGGTAACCTCAAACTTTTCCAAAACAGAAATGAACATTGCTGTGTAAACGGGATCTCAGTCTGCACTTGCACACAGGTTAATCTCATTCATCTCGCGTTGTGTCATATGTCAGACATTTGGCCTGCAGCCTGTGTGCCTTTGAGCCTGATCATAGAAACCACACTGAAAGACATCCCATTGCGCCGCAATTTCTTTCTCCAAACGGAGGCTAAAACCTGACGGAGAATAAGTAGAATAACAAATTCACAGATGAAATGTGGACAGTTTTTATCATTCTGAGCATTTTGTTGTGATTAAATTCACTTTTCCAAGGTAGAAGTAGAATGATGTCTACTAGACTGTCTTTTTGTAATCCAACTATAGTGATGTTAAGGTTGTTTTTTTTACATATGGAGTGCAGCTTCACTGTCTGTGCAGAGACCTTGCTCCACTCATCTATTTATTTAGTTGAGTGAACAGCATGCAGCTCACTGTGCAGCACTCCAGTATTACATCAAAAAGAAATACAAACTGTATATATATATATATATATATATATATATATATATAATTGTTTTTTAGGAATCGAGCAGTGGGACAGCCTCACTTTATCCCACCGAATTCTGCCGACCAGACGGAGGCTATTGATTTCTGCAAGACAGAGAAGACGAGAAAAGAAAGTGTGGAGATGAGAGGCGAAACAATAACAGTGAGAAAGTACATTCCTGCTACTTGAACAGAGAAAATCCAGAGTAAGTAACAAAAACATACCTCTTCTGTGTGAAATCGATGCTCCTTGCTGAGAGGCCAAGCTGCTTCTGGATATTTATCGTCTCTATTGCCTCAAATTGTGACATAGTCGTATGTATCTGTGGGCGTGTGTGCATGTATTCTTGTTTTATTCTCTTCATGGACTTTAGAGGAGAGCAAAAGGTCTGAATCCAACAGTGCTGCACAAGTACGTTCGGTTAAGGACGCGGTTTTAGGGCAGAGATGAATATTCTTGGCCCTGGAGCTCCACATTAATGCAAGTTTTTCTACTCCAGCATAACGCCTGATAACGACTCTTCTGTAGAATCTTGTGTGTTGAAGTGGGAATGTGCTGGAGCATGATGTAACCAGGTCCTCCACAGTGCTTCAAGTGGGGAAAAAAAAGAATAGGTGCCGATACTCAATTTAGTGACATTCTGTCAGTCTCTCATGCAAATATGGGACAAAAACATGACATTCAGTGGCGTGCACAGACATTTTGTGCTGCAGGTGCTCAGTGTAAAATAAGTTGCATCTTGTTGTAAGTAATTGCAGAAGATTGACCCAGCGGCACCTGGGGTCATGTAGGAATGGACAGGACAGGAACCTGGTTCAGTTTGCTGAAAATAATTTGCTTTGAATTTCCAGGACATTTAGGAGATTTTCCTCTGAGGACGACGTTGCTCAGCTGCAACGCGGAGTTACGTGATGCACCTGAACGCATCACCCATGTATTATCGGCATGAAGATAGTTTACCCATATAATTCCACAAATTAGCGTCATTGTTTGAGCCGCCGGGTTCAAAGTGTGTGAAAAAAGTAGCGTCATATTGTCCAGAAATTATGGAAAGTTCCTGTATGCTAGAAAAAAAAGTCCCGGTACACTGAGGGGTGAAATTTAAAAGTGCTGGTAGTGCGTCCCCGGCCCACTTAAAGCACTGCTCCTCCAGGAGGTTTTTGATTGTGCTCGAGCACAGCTGTAACTTTTTTCACTTATCTGACAATCATTCACACTTCTTTTAGTTTGATTACTTTAGAAAAAAAACACAAATACTAGACTTTCTTTGATTCACTATGGGTGAGGTCAGGTTACACCCCAGGCAGGTTGCCAGTCCATGACAGGGCTTTTTGAATATATGAGTTATAGTTGAAGGAGAAATCTAAACTGTGGAAGATGTGGAAATATGTGCAACTACATGAATGTAAATGAATGTCTATATGCTTCTGTGTCCAATAACCCTGACATTGAGATGTTCAAGAAATATCTGAAGCTTACTCAAAGATGTCTGAAAATTTCATTATACTTATTGTTTGCCTTCTATACAGATATAAAACTAAACATGTCTCCTTTACCAAAGACACACATTCACATGGCGTTTCATGAGTTGGCTAGCATATTTTACTATTTCCAAAATAGTAACAGGAAAACACTTGTTAAAGTTTGAACGTACTCTGGAGGCTCTGTGCTTCCTCCAGTAGGTTCATATACAATAGACGTCAGCAGTCATTTAAACCCACAGAGCAGTACGTGCTCATCGTGACTGATTAGATGAGCCATTCCTAACAGGATGTTCAAGAAACATGAATTTTATGACTTTGCCCTGGGGCCATTAAAGAACGCTATGGCAGGAAAACCTTGCAACCGAGAATCAGTCTGCCTTCCCTGAAGTTTGACTTACACCCTGTCAAGGATGTCTTGTCTGTTTGTTTACAGAAAACCTCAAAGTTTACTTTCCCTTGTCTCCAAATGGGACTTTGAGGTGGTTCTTTAGTCTTCCTTTCTCATTTTTCTGCACAAAGGCCACAAATCAGAAGCAGGTTTGTTTCCCTCCCCCTTGTGGTTTTTGTTGCGTTCGTGTTTTTCGTGTCTTTTTTTGTCTTTTAGTCCTCCATGTTTCTGGCCCTTGGTTTACCTTTGTGTGGTCTGTTACGTCTGGTTTCATATTTCATGTCCGTGGTGGATCTGTTTCCTTTCACCACCTCTCCTCCTGCTTCACTCGTTCCACCTGATTGTTTTGCTGTTTTGAACACATCTTGACAACAGTTCTATTAGTACTTATCATGAGCTTTTGTCACTAAACATCTGTTTATGTGAGAAAAAACCCACAACAAAAGCAACAACTTTCTGTAATTATAACATTAGCCTGATTTTGAGATGCATCCGAGGCCCGAAATAAATCTAAGCCTCCTTTTTTTTTTTTTTTTTTGGTAATTTGGAAAAACAAAATATATTTATTGGAAAATATATCAATTGACAATATATGGTCATGCATTCCAGTTATTTTTCACTTTTGTCTTCTTTCTCTTTCGGCCAAATGTTGGCTTCACAGGAGTGCCAAAGATAGCAATAAAGGGGCAGGGTTGTAAATCAATTCCCATTACGGTGGACATTACCTGTATATGAAAATAACTGGACCAATAGATATGCAGGCGTGGACCAAAGAAAAAGATGTGACTCAAATGACACTGTGAGTTTGAGCAACGGTCACGTTTGTCCTCTACCTCCGGGATGATTTTAGACAACTTTAATTTGGAAAAATGAACCCTGTGGATCACTTTAAACTGGATAAGTGCCAGCCGTGCACAAGATGAGACCGAGCCCGACCTACTCATCACCCCATCCCAACAATCTTCACCAATTTGAAGACCCAGCTCCCATGCAGTTTTGGAGTTGGAGTGGTCCCTGAGGTCCAGTATTCAGTTATACATTACTGAGATAACCCCTTCTACTTGGCGTCTCCAATGTGAGTTCCCATAACTGACGAGGGGGGACAGCGGGAAAAGCAGGAAAAGATTTAAAAATAAAATGTCTCACTTGGAATTACCTAAACAATGGCGACAAATTGACAAAACTATTGAAAGTACTTTCTGAATTCATATCAAGGAAACAAAGTTTTCCTTTGTTACGCCATGTTGAGAAAGCGGAATCCATATGCGAGGGGAAACACAGGTGATTACTACACAGTGGACCCAAACAAAGTCTGTGGGAGCTTCTACCCATGCGACTTTATGCTTCCTGTCACACTGCCACCTACAGGTTCGGTACAGTCATTGTCGCGCTTAACAAGGTTTTTAATGCAGGTTTGTGTTGGAAATGATCTGGTGTGAACAATGTTATTTTGAAAACGTACAGGAGGAACTATCCTGGGCTATGTGTACATGTGACCTCAGTTAATCACCCATACCTACTGCAATCTATTTGCATGAGCCTGCATCTCAATAAAATCAGGTACAGAGAGTTTTGAACATTTGCTGAAAGATTAAAAGACATTATCATTTTTCTGTTATTTTCGCCCATGATGATCTTTGATCAGTCGTCTCTTGTTCTTGTGCACATTGGTGTGACGAAGTGTATTTTCCTGCCAATGATTTCTTACATCCTCATCCAGGGCAAGTCTAAAGAAGGAGAAGATCAAACTGAACCCATTCAAAAAGCCAAACGAATGGTCGGAAACACGATCCTCTGTTGTGCTAATGAGACTCCAGAGCCCGCGGTCAGCTGGGCAGGTCCAGTTCGTGTCACCGTCGGTCAGATGAATTATTTAGTTTGTTGCGTGTGTCAGTTGGCTGAGGCAGCGTGGGGGGGGGGGGGGGGGGGGGGGGGTGACATTGAGAGCGTTTGTTTTCTCATCACTTTCTTAGTGTTCTGTGTGTTTTGCTGCTGTTCTGTCAGTGTAATTGGAAGGAAAGACTATCCTTGACTCCTTTGTTCTCTTGTCTACAGATCTGGCATCAGACAAGCTTTAAATCAAACTTTGCTGCTTCACATTTAAAAGGAAAATAATTTGGAGTTCCCGTGTCTCTTCACATTCACACGTAACAACACCAGCTGAGGCTGTTGATCAAGGGCATCAAACATAAGGCACGTGACCCAAAACGATCCCCTCAGGAGGCCCCAATCCGGTCCACCTCACCACCAAGCAAATTGTCAAAATTTCAAAGAAAACATTGATTTATTTATTTTTTTTAAACAAATTTCCTAAGAGTAGTGGACACGACACAACACTGAGACCTAAGCTGACAATGTTATATCATATCATATTTTGCACTAGAAGGTATTATTATAATTGGCTTTATGTTAAGATTGTGTGGTTATGTCTCTTGACATTTGCCTTGATGGGCCAGTGTCCTGTCCAGGAAGTACTCCCACCCCAGCCACACATGATCCCAAGGTTGATAAAGCCAATATTGACAGTGAATGGATTTCCTGTCGTGTCTTGTTATAAAGGAAACAGCTGTTGTTACACTTCTCCATAAAAGTTAAGTTGCTATAAGACATATAGATGTAAACCGAACACATTAATGTGAAATTGAGTTGATCCTGCATTTACCTTGTAAATTAATGGTTTTCACTCATAAAACACATTTTCAATGCTTCATCAAACTGATAGGTGTGTGACCATTATTGGGAGGAGTTTGGGGTCTGGTGTTCCACCCAGGGAGACGTCCACACATGGACAAAACGGGTCATCGACCCGGCATCCTTGGGATTCAAAAGGTGACCGACCACCATCCGATCCACAGCCGCATGATGATGTATCATTTAATAAAAGACTTTGCATTTAAAAATTACATTATATGAACTCTTAAAAATATCAGCAATCGATTTAAAACATAGCAGAAGTTGAGTGATGTGGAAGAAAGAAAAAAAAGGTTGAACTTTCTACAAGATTAAAAGGAAGACTCAGCATGACTTTGCTTCTACTTACAGTCAAGTATCTCAGCGTCTCAGTGATTCGCACATGATTTTCTTAGGGATTTTTCACACATCCAACATTCTTTTTGACGGTGTTTGTAGTTTTAATCGAGTAAGTTTCATTCTCTATATTTCTCATGTACAAAGATTGTACAAACCAACTGGCTTTTATGTGTTTTTAAAATTCAAAGTGACTCAATAGAGGGTGAACTAACCTGACGGAACATTCCCATTCCGAATAGACTACATTCTGGTGAAATTAAAATGACTTCACTTGCCATTTGACGTTCACTTGTTTGTGTATTTGTCATTCTGTGTCCTGTTCTATTTCCTGTAGAAAGACATTTAATCAGAGTCTGGACATGCTGGAGTTTCTGCTTCGGTAAAGTGTGCTTCCAGTAATTGTTAATGGTTCCGTTGTAATGCTCAAAATATGCATCCCGGCTGAAACACTGTACACGTGAATGGACACTGTGGTTTTGGTGGGGCAGACTTAGTACAAGGGCACTTTGCACCTGCAGGGGTCTTGCAGGACTCACATTATTCCGTGGACCAAATGAGAACAGCATGTGCATTAGAAGCTAAGCAGCGGCACTGTGTTCCATGTTACGGAATAGCAATGGAATGTTTTCAACCCATGCATGCCTGGACATCATCAAAGTCCCACCAAGTGTGCGACAAATGGCTTTGTTGTAAATGAATCTCCATGCATAAAGCTGAAATGTATTAAACGGAAACCATAATTGCCAAGTAAGGAAAAACTCAAGCGTCTCATAATCACCACGTACCCGACAAAGAACTCCAAAAAATAATAAAAGTCCTGAGAAGGTCAGTGTGACTAATTTCTATTAGATGTTTTACAAATTTTTGATGTGACCCATGTTACGCGGCTTAATAATTTGAAATGTTTTATATGGAAACTCATTGTGGGATTTTTCTTTTCAACAAAGAGTCCAAAAATCCAAACACAGACAAAAGACTGAAGCACAAAGACACAGAAATCACAGGGACACAAACAACACGGATGAACCAGCAAAACAAGACACACACAAGAAAAGCCCAATATATACCAAAGCCACCAGGTGAAGACAATCACACACTCAGGCACAGGTGAAACACACCAGAGCAGGGAGCAGCAATCAAGAAGCCAAGCAAAGTCAAGAAACCAGAGACCAGTTTGTCTCATTCTTTCATATATTTGGTTCTTCTAGCATGAATAAAATGGGCTATTTTCTGAAAAGTTATGCTTTCTAACTTTCATTAACTAATAGTAGTTTTAATATATAAAAGCTATCATGGATTGTCAAATGATTACTGCACTGACTACTCGCTGTATGCTTCAGGTACCAGCAGAGTAATACAGAGATCTTGATGATTCTCTCAGCTTGTATGAACGTCCAATCAACTCATATCTGTGATATAATGTTCAATGTGAAGGTTTCATTTCTCTTATGTGCTGGTGGATCATGTTTGATCAACATTTGGCTCTTGTTGCTATTAAAGGATTTCAGAGAGCTCTGACTCCACAAGCATCTTGTTTCAAAGGCGGCTAAGCTCTCGGTGCTGCGGCTCGGAGGTCACACTGACACTGCCAGACTAGACCAGGTCTAGACAAATCCCCCAAACCCCCCGACTTCCTTCCCCACCGCTGCAGGAATGTGGCCCATATGGCCCGGCATGAGGTGCAGACGTGTTGCTTTGACACGCTCGTGTGTTCAGAGACTGCTCACATATAGCGAGAGACGTGTTTACAATAACCAGCAGTTTGGACTATTCTTCAATATTATAATTAGTTCACCTCTTTCCTCAGGTGTTCCCGGTCCAACTCTGTCGGTGACTCTCTCTCCTTTTTCCACCAGAAATGAAAAAGCCTCATTGCTGATTCTAATGAAAGCTGTGTAATATGACCCCAGGCTCTCTCCTCTGATGTAGACACTGGTTCTTTATGTTGCTGACAAAGCTTCCAGCCTGACATTTGGTCGTGATTGAAGCGATGTGCTGTGCTGACGGAGAGCGAAGCCCCTTTGTTGAAACTCTGTGATTTTAATGAGGCATTACAAGCTCAGGTCGTAACCAAGATCAATGATGCTCATAAAACATCCTCCTGTAGCGTTCATGCTGTGGTACACCTACTGTGAAAGGATCCTGCTGAGATTTATGTCGGGTCATATGATGCTGAATCCGATGGAAGGGGCAGAAATGCTTGTCAAAGGGACGACGAGGCACGAATTTGATCAGGAGAATAATGCTTCCCACATGACTCCTCTTAGTTATGGCTTTTCTTTCACAATGGACAACAACACTCATGGACTGTGCAGTATTTAACTCTTCGCATCGGCCCTGCCCAATGTGCCCAGCACATCTATTGAAGCTCGTCCTCATATTACTAGAAAATCCTCCGTGCGACAAGCAGTGAGGGGAGTGTGAACCATTTATCTGTTTACAGTGGCTCTCCATGTTCTTAAAATATACATATGAAAAAAAAAACTGGATTGAAACCGAGTTTCAATTAACAAACAGCACAACCACTTTCTGTTCCCTCAAGATAACAATCCACCGTCTGACCGCACAACATTCTGAAACACCCACGGGGTGCACGGATATATACAGCTGTGATTTAAAAAAAGAAAAACAGCCAAACAATTGTTTCCGTCTGGAATGATTATAAACACTTGTGGTGTGGCTGGAGAAAGCAGAGGAGACAGAAATATGTGATGATCAAGCTGGATGTTTAAGTTAATGGAAAATAGAAACTGAACATTAATGTCTTTATTGCTTTTGTACAAGAAACTAAAGTGTAGTCCTAAAGGTGTAAAATCCATCTTTAAAAGGGACACAGAACGTAATGCTTATTGTAAAATCTTGTGGTTATATAATTTCAGCTTATGTTTAAAGTGCAGAATCATAAATATTTAAATACGTCTGGGGTTTATTACAGATTTGGCTTTAGCATAAAAGCAGCAGGTGAATGATCCCAGCAATTCACACATAAGAAATCTGGGGTTGGAGGCGTCTCTGAGTAGGTGCTGTGCCTCCCTGAAGGAGTGAGAGTCATATAGTTTACTGAGGGAAGGCAGAAGACAGCCTCTGATTGCCGGTACTGGGTACTGGTGATGACCCTTTGGAGCAGTTTGGCGTCTGGCAAACAGAACATAAAGGCGTCCGGCACTTTCTCCCGAGGATCCTCAGGAAATACAGCCTCCGCTGTCACTTCTTCATGATGACTGTTGTGTTGCCGCTCCATCGTCCTCAGTGTGCAGGAAGCCGATGAAAAGCATCTGAATATCTGTCTTCT
This sequence comes from Lipophrys pholis, assembly GCF_963383615.2. NCBI lineage: Eukaryota > Metazoa > Chordata > Actinopteri > Blenniiformes > Blenniidae > Lipophrys > Lipophrys pholis. The sequence goes on from NC_137627.1 coordinate 5,567,505, forward strand.
TCACCCTGTCGTCAACAGTAATTGTCTTGTTGATTGTTTTGTTGTTTTGTTTGCACCGTACTGGCAGCTCCTCCCTGTAGGTGGTCTCACCCCCCCCCCCCCCCCCGTTCTTCCCGTGTGTCTGCTGTTGTCTGGACATTGAATCGAGCTGTGATGTCCACACTGACTTTCCCTTTCCGAGTATACAAGGCTTTGTCTTGCGTAACTTAGTTTTGCAGGTTTAATCTCTCTTCCAGACTCACCACCGGTAAATATGAAAATTGATGCATTGCCATAAATTTTGCTGAGCACAGTCAGGGGATGTACCCGACCGATTCTAATCACCAATCCTGGCTTCAGTGCCACGAGAAGCAAGAAAACAAAATGGTGTTGCTGTCAGGAAGCCTCAAACCACAGGAATGTTGCTCATTCCATCAGGCACTTTGCAGCCTCGATTTCAGACGAATTCTTTACAGGGTAATGCATTCTTATGTTGTATCATACAAAAAAAGTTCCGACATCCTACATACTTACACACGACCAGCACACCGCTTGAGTCTTTCCCAATAAGTAATTCATCACTTTTCACCCTATTTTACCTGCATGTTGCTTTACAGACGGCAGGAGTGAATCATCAGTGCCAAGAAATGTATGTCAAAACCTGGTTATTGCCTTAAAGGTAATTATTAATATGTTGTTTTTTTTTCCATGCTGTTAAAAGTCAAAGGGAATGAAGGAGGAAGTAATCAAATTGGAAAAAAAAGGCATTAGGGCTTGATCTGGGTAATAAATGAATGGAAACCTATTTGTGGTAAAAAAGAGCAGCCAAGGGAGACTTTGCCAAACTGTAATGTGTGTGTGTGTGTGTGTGTGTGTGTGTGTGTGTGAGACAGGGAGACAGAGAGAGATGTTGGGTCAGTCCTGAGCCCAGTGAACCAGCAGGAGGTTGGGTTGCATTATTTTTCATCATCCTTCTCTCATCTCATATTCATGTGCACCCGCCCACCCCTGCAGCCTTTAGCTTGAAAGACAAAACTTCCCATACATTCTTCTACGGTTTTCTTTTTATTAAACACAGTAGAATGTGAGGATTAAAAAAAAAAAAAAAAGCACCTACAGAAATAAAACCAACACAAGTGCAGTGTTTTTGTTTCAGAAATGTTTTTTTGGATTTACACGGCAACGTTTTGAAAATAATGTCCATTAGTCCACCGAGTTCGCCTGGGTCTGTGTGACGTAAATATCGTCCTTCACTCCTGTGCACAAGGGTCTGTGGCGACCCCTCTGGTTGACCGCGTGCAGCCGCATGGACGGCGCATGCGCCGGAGCAATGGAAACCAACAACAGCAATGGACGTCTACTGAGTGCTTGTCTGAGGAGAGCTGCCGGTATCCCCATCTGTACAATCACAATTTAAAAGAATGTAAAGATAGACAGATGGCTTAGAACACCTGGAGTTTAAAAATAAAAAAAACTTTAGGAAAGGAAGGATGAGACGTGCTCACCGACGTGAACCTTTAAATGTAGTATGAATGGAATCCACGGTCCACATGGAAGTCAATGCGGTCTGTAGACGCGCAACGCGGAAAGCATGGAAGGGTCTAAAGGCGTCTTTTCGGAATCTCTTCTGTTGCACTTCTTTTTTCCACAGCTTCGACTCTGTGACAGATCGTCTCCAATGTCGTGTTATTTTTCTCTTTCTGACAAATTCAGATATGTTTTCTGAACTCCCTTGTCGGTGCCGCTCCAGAGGTGCCGAAGTGCCACTTGTGGCCCTTGAGCCTCGAACCCGATTCATCTGAAGTGAGTGAACGAACACAACCATAAACTTCTCCTTAATGCAAGATTTTACCTTCACATAGCAAATGAATTGGTTTACATTACCAGGTTTTTTTTCTTAATTTAGTGCAAAAGCGACACATCTGTTGAATGTAACTGTATGGATAGACCCAAGACCCCACAACAGTAGTACAAGCTTCACCTCCCACGCTCCAACACATGCATGATTGGACAGAGTGCAAGTGTGTGCAGCCTCCGGCTGTGACATGCTGCTTCTCCTTGTGACGTCGACCCTGCTGCCTCAGAATGGCCCCGGGGCATTGTGGGTCTTGAAGTCTAAAATGCTTCACATCAAGCTGCACCGTTGTGCAAAAATGGTCTTCGTGATGTTTTAGATTTTATATTCTGAGTGCACAACTGTACCTGTTCAAATGTCCGACACACTATTCATATTTGAGTTGTTTGGTGCAGCGGACATCCAACCAGCTGCAGGATAGGAGCAAATGTGTCCAGTGATCTGAACACGCTGAGCAAGCAATGTCCATAGACGTCCAGGACACGTCCGTCCATCCAGGCCGTAATCTGGACACCTAAGACACCCAGAATCAGTCGCATAATTTAACAATTTAACAATTTCTAGTCTTTCTTTTTGGTGATAATTTGATTAGGCGGTTGGTCAAATACATTGTAATTGGAGGTTTTTCTGTTGTAATGTTGTATCATTCTGTGGTCATACAGTGACATCTAGTGGTCACAGATGGAGTGTACCAGAATATTTTTCACATATAAGTTGTTCTTCACAGATAACTAAAAACAAAAGTGGGACTTATAGTCTCAAAAATATGGTGATTAATCTTCCTTGGTGTAAATTTTGTTCATTAACATGATTGAAAATTGCCTTGTGGTTGTGTTCCTGTTCAAAAAAAACTAAACAAAAACCACCCTAACCCTGACGACAGAGATTTGTGCCGTGTATGTGAATATGGGTAAACAAATAATAAAGAACTAAATTATTTTCAATCCTCGACTGCATTCACATGTATTTTTTCATGATGTACAACCAGCTGATGCCTGGTTTTCTCTGTGCACAGACCAAAGCTCGTCTCTTGTAGCCGCAGAGCACTGGTGTCATGTCAGGCTGTGGAAGTTTAGTTGAGCCTCATTGATTGGTGGAAAACTGCAGCGGGCAGAGTCTCGGGTTTAAAAAAGCACTATTGATTTGCTGATAAGGGTGCGGGGGCTGAGAGAGCCTATCGGCATGGAGCAGACGCTGTCGAAAGCGGGCTGGGTCATGATCGGAATGAGTGCTATTAATGGCTTCCAACACAAAAAACTAAAGTGGAAATACAGTCCCGGGCAGAAGTGCTTGCCATCAGAACAAAATAAATCTAGTGGAAAAAAGCACAATCATGTTGTTCTCTGCTGCATTTATTTGGAGAATAACTGGAACACTGTTTTCCTGGGAGCCTGGGAGCATTTTCTGGAGGGCAAATGAATCTGTATATCTGTCAACTGCCCTGCCTGGGATTCTAGGGACATGAAACTGTCAGTGAAGGCCTGTGGGTGGATTTTGTGTGCTATTTGGACTCAGTAAACATTCAGTAGAGAAACCAGTGACACCTCTGCCTCTCTGATTTAAGTTATTTAGTGTGTGTGAAGGTTAAGCACCAAGTCAAACAAGGTTTTTATCATCTACTTTTGTAAACGATGGCCCAGAACTGTCAGTAACAAGCGGCTTCACTAATATTCTCTGAAGTATAGCCACATTTCACCACTGTTTGCTCCATGGAAAACAGTACCAAGCAGCTTATTCCCCGGCTTTTCAAGCTGCACTTTGAGTGTTTACAGCAACAAGCAGATCCTTCATGCTCTCAAGTGAAAGCGGCGATACTTGGAATAGGGCTTGTTGCTCATGTTGGTCTATATTAAAAATGAATCATAGACTTATAAACTGACCAAATTCGTCATCCTTTTACAGAAATACTCTTTGTATTTTCTCTGGAGTAATGAAGCACCATATTTAGATGCAGTCAGAGAGGTGATTTTGGGCTCTTTCAAGGGAGCTGCATCTTATGGACCTGGCTCATTTTCCTATTTCATTATTTTTAAGAAGCTTTGGCCTCGGGGTAACTCTTTTCACCAAGGAAATAATCACTTAGAGGAATGACAAGGTAAGTTTTGAATCATTCGCGTACCACTAATAGATTATATTGATGGGGTATCTGAGTTGGACTCTCTAATTTCACTGGGCATGTGTGGACAAGGACAAGAGGAAAGAGCATCTCCTACACTACTGCTCTTGTGGGGTCTTCTTGGTCTGTAATGGTCTGTGTCTGTCAAAAGTGGTCGGTGGAAGAAAAAGCAGTGGACCACTGACAGGTCAGCCGACGATCACCGAGAGAAATCTGGTGGGGAGTGAAAACTGGAATACAGAATAGAAAAATGTCAGAGCATATGGCCGGTAGGGCCGTGGTGTTGGGGTAATCTGTCTGGGGTTATAAGAGGAGACATCAGGATTTCGTTGAGACTTTCTCCTTTATCCAAGTGGAACTCTCTGCTTAGTTCCTGCAGAAAACCTCTGCAGTGAGAAAGAGAAATATAAACATGCTATTTTGAAGGCAATGAAGGATGTGAACTGCAGGAGCGCTTTACAGTTGTTTTTTTTAAGGCGCATGCGCACACATGGTTGCAAAACATGTTAAGAAACTCAGCACAGACCTTTTGTTTTTTCGCTGTCTGGTTAAGATCTTTCTGCCTCTTTTGCCCTGATGGACTTGATTATGTTAAAGTCTGTACTGGGAACACACCATCAGTTCAGAACCCCGGTGTTCTTGTTTGAGGTTATTTTCCTGAATTTGGACTCAATTAGAAGTCTTCCTCTTGGTTAATTAACTGATATATATGTGTATGCGTGTTTAACCCGAGCAGGAATTTCCGTTTTGTAAACTCAAATAGACCTTTTTATCTGATCTATTCAACAGTTGAATTTACTCTTCCTTATTTTTTCTTTATCTTAATTTTACAATCGAACATGTTTGAAATACACTTCAATGATAATAAATGATCAAGTGGTGAAATTCTGATGTCTTAAATCAAGGGTGTTAAACATAAGGCCAGTGTGCCAAAACTGGCACACATGGGGCTCCAATCTGGCCCAATCACTGAGAAAATGATAAAAACAACAAAAAAGAAGTCATTTGGCTTCATTAAAATTGGCTTTATGTTGAGATTGTAGAAATTTGGGGGAGGTTTTGTGAAGATAAAGACATTTCTATCACATAAACGCTGTGATTGACACTCTTCACGTGAACATTTATGTTGAATGTTTTTTGCTTTGGCAGCATTACACTACCATACATACAAAACAATTGAATACATCATTACAATACAAGAATCGAGATGATATGAGAGTTTGGGGTTAAACTGACAACCAGGAGCTTGTTCCAGCCTTCACAAGTTAGAATTCTTTCGATGCTGATTGATGTTCACAGCAAATAATGATGGAAAGAAAACCGTAAATCCCACAGAGAGAATATTACCTTCAGGAAAAGTCAAAGGTAAGAACAAAATCTGAATAATGTAATGAATCAAATAAATGCAGTATAATCAGGGTTAAAGTATATCTGAGCGTATACCATTTTTAAAAAGTCGTAAAGTAAGAAAAAAAACCCTGAAATTCCATCAGAGCATCTAAATATAGACGAGTCCGTTCACTGATTTCTGACTGCTGCCGGACAATTTCCTCATTAGTCTCTCTCACCGCCACTTGGAAACACACACACACACACACACACACACACACACACACACACACACACACACACACACACACACACACACACACACACACACACACACACACACACACACACACACACACACACACACACACACACACAGAGTTATTTCGTGCACTGGTGAGAGAATGTGGTCAAACACTGCAGCTTAGAGCAGAGCTGATGTGGTTGTAGCCGATAGTATTGAGAGACGAGTGTGGCCGGCATCCCAACATGTGGATGATCCAAGCCCACGGCAGGAGGACGTGAAGGAACTCGGCTGTGGAAAAACTAGAAACTCAACAGAAAGACTCTCTCTGTTGAGGTTTTCACCTACATCTTTTAGATGGATGGCAAGATTTTATGCAATTTGGTGCTCATCCGTCAAATGGTTGGCAAAGTGATCAACAAAACAAGTCTTCAGTTTTGAGTATTTTTCTTTTATTCCTTCAGTATGGTGTTGTTTTATCTTCAAAATGACATACAGCCAAGAAAAGCCATTTAAAAAGGCAAATCTTTCCAATGTGCACTGTGCAGGCATGAGCCATTGTGAACTATACTTCAAACATGCACGTTGTATTTTGACATTACTGTTAAATATGATCTATATTTTAATCATAAAACTGAACTAAACACAACTTCTAGAAATACTGGGGCAGAGTATCAAATGTATATGGAATCATAAGGATGGGAAATTCATTCTACTGACAAATAAAGGCTGTGTTGGGTCTGTAAATGAATACAAAGATCTCTGCTTGTTGAGCTTGTTGAGTATCTTGAAAGTGAGTCAGTCAGCAGAAACATAATTTCAACATGAAAATACATCAGTCTGGATGTGAAAGTAAAATATACTAGTTTATTTATTGTAATTTTCGACACGATGTCACATAACTTTCAATTTCACTAGATTAAAAACTGTCCTTAAGTTCAATGAACAAGTGTCAATATTTAAAACCTACAATATGTTCCAATAATAGAAGATGTCTGTCCGTCTCAGTGTCTCAATGGAGAGTAAACAACCCTTTGTTGTCTAGTTGAATTCATCCCTGAAACAGACCTGAGTGAAAAATCTAAATGTATCATCTTTAACCCATCCAGCAAAGTCTGCATATGGATTCAAACCAAAATATCACAAAATGGAATCACCAAAGTGTGACAGAACCTTGAACATCAAAATGACTGTAAGATATCATGATGTTCAAAGCTTGAATTGGGATGTTTGCAGATTGAACTTGAAAAGAATCGAGGCTCATTTTGAAATCAGAGTCGGGCTGGCTCATGTTCAGGAATGTCTTTCATCAGCTCTTCCTTTGCCAAGACTTTGGAGGCACGGGGAGGATAAACTGTTATAAAAGCGAAGAAGATAAATCAGAGAGAAATGTTTTGCACAATGATTTGACATTTATTCTCATTTAAATTATAACTCATACTATTCAAAATGTTTGTTTTGTATGCTATATATATTGAAGGTTTTGAGTTTCTGAATTTCTGGTAACATTATCTACGAAAGGTTTGCACATAAAATAAGATGCACTTTACAATTGTTGCCTTCACAAATATGGAATATCGGTCTTATCTACCAGATTGTGCAACATACTGAGAGGAACTTATGGTAAATAAACGTACAAAGCACAATGTGATTTACAATGTCTAAACATTTTGTTTTTTTTTGGATTTGAGTCATTTAAAAACATTTGAAAATAAGATGCAAAAAGCTCAGATGATGCAGTTATTAAGAAGATCTCTCAGCTGCCTTCACACCGCTTTTAATAATTTTTCTTTTGTGTGCTCACGGCGGCTCAGCGTTCACATTGAGAACTCTCGCGAAGAAACAATATTGTCCTTGTGTAAACAGGTTGTAAAACAGACAAAACTCTAATTTAAAGACTCAATGCCAAAGTGTCTGTTAACATGACGAAGTAACTGGAAATGCAATTTTTTTGAACAATTCTCCCAAAGGTGGAACATTTCTGAAATGCTGCTACTCAGGAGGCTCTATATAGGATCTTAGTCAGCTTCGTGTGAGAAGCCTTTTGATATGTGAAACCAGAGACTAATAAACAAAAAGTTATCCTTTTGTCTTCTGCTCTATTTATGTGATGTGCAGGTTCACTTTGACATTTCAACAATCAGAACTGTAGTAAATTGTTGTAAAGTTTAAAAACAAAACCCACTTGTTGGCATTGGGGCTCGAGGTGTAGGTATGTGTGAGAGTGAGAGTGAGAACGGCCTCACAGTGTCTGACTGTGTGGACACTTTAGGTCACATTTCAGGTTTGCACTCTGGGAAATGACAGGCCACCCGAGCTTCATAAAAACTTGATTGTATTCTGGAGAAAGCTGAGAGTGCTAACTGACAGCTGAGTATGAGAGAAGCCCGGCTCGCATTTATCTTCCCCTCCATACTCGTCCTCACAGCTCCGAATCAGTAAAACTCCAGCAGCACACGCTCAGCCTCCACCCACCACCTACTTCAGCCTTTTATTTGATGTTTTCACGAGCTTGTTCGGGTGATTTACACTTCTGCCCCTTCCAGCGAGGCGGTTTTACAAGACCCTTCACTTCTCTTGTATTGACTTCTCGTTTTTAGGTTTCTTTCCTTCCTGCCTCATTCCTTTCCTTCCTCCTTCCACCTGCTGACTTCTTTTTATTTTTTTTTTATTGAATGTCACTTGAACCCTGCAGGGTTTTCCCTGGGTCTGGATTGCTCTCCATAAATTCCACTCTGGCACAGCAATCTCCTGAAGCTCGCCGTGCTGCCGTGCATGTGTTGTCGTGATTCAGATTAAATTAAGCAAGAAGTTAAGATAAAGACTTCATTCATCAAATTCAGTGATCAAAGCAGCTCCACAATGCAGAAAAACATGGAGGAGCAAGAATGAAAGACTAATAGACGTTAAGAAATAAATATTTTTGGGGGAATATTCTGCTCTGAAATAATTAAATAATAATCAAACATTATATTAAAGCAGTATGAATTATTCACAAGAAAAACTACAGTAATAAGAATAAATGTTAAAAGCACACAGCAACATAAAATAAATAAACACATTTTTAAAAGAGCAACAATATACATATTGGTCAGTTTACGGTGAATTATGTTATTTTCTTATGTAAAAGTATATTTATTTCCTGAAATGTATTAATTGTCAAGTTTTGATGACCAACATTTTGCAGGGTTTCTCAAACATAATAACTATCTAAATAGCTGTTGGTCTTTATATATAGTCTGCAACTATAGATACTCTCGTCGTGCCACTCTGGAGGCCGTCATTGTTGTTATCATTCATCTACTTATATGTATATGCAGAAGAACGTTTTTCTAAAGGTTCTACCTTGGGAGCCCTTTTCCAAAGATTTTCAGTGGGTACGAGCAATTTTTTTTAAATACATTGTAGGCATTAACAAGGAATATAAAACACCTGACAAACTTAAAACTGTACATATTTACAGTTTTTACAGTGGGTTTATTGAGAAAAGTGTTAGATCATGTTGGACCAGAGTTGTTGTTCAGTTTTATTGCAGTTTTATTGGTCCTTTTTGGATGGAGGCTGCAGCAGTCTGACACTGAAGAAGCAGATTAAAAACTCCCACAGTGTCGTCAAGCAAAAGCAAATTACAAAAGTGAAGAGGAGTATCAATAAAATCTTAATGACACACATCCATATATTGTGGCTCTTACTGTATAGTATGACTAAACTTTGAAATTCTGTTACTGATCCAGAAACCTCGTGTTTTGAATCTTGTGAGATGATTTTGCCTTTTACCTGGGGGGGGGGAAACTTCTAGAATTATCTTCACATGCTGAAGAGGGTAGATTTGGAGAAACAATGTTTTACTGTGAAAAGAAGGCAACAATCATGGTCACGATTTATGAGGCCGTTTTGGGCAGCCAGTGTGAAATCTGTGTTAAAGTTGTGAAAGTTGTTTATTCAGCAGTTCCTTTATACTGTGACTTTTATAACATCACGCAGCTTTCACCACCTCCCCATGTGGATCGGATCGTAAACCATGCAAAGATCTTCACAGGGAGATGTAAAAACTGACGGAGGCCCCGTTTAAACGACAGCATTTCAAGTGAAAATGCGTCCTATTTTGTGTTTTCGTTTCAGAAAAGTCACGTTTTAAAAATGATGTACACCTACATGGAAATGGCAGAAATGCGGAAGTTGATGTTGTTTTCATGTCGGGCCACAAGTGGGTGCTGTCTGTTTGCTATAATAACAATATGCTATAAACATTAAAAATGGCGAGTACACGGACATTCGTATGGACAGGACCATCATGTTGGATTGCTGTTAGTGTGACTCTCAACTATAAAACTACCAAGCCGTGTATCTGACGTGGTGTAAGTCTATTTTGTGCACAGTGTGCCCCCCCGTACAGATTGCGCCCTGGGCGGCTCCCCACTTCGTCCATAGCAACCTCCAACAACCTCTAACTATGTGTTCAGAACGCACCACCATGCCAGGTTAACTGGCGACTCGAAATGCATGTGTGTCTGTCTCTTCATGTTCGCCTTGTTATATCAGCCGGGATATCCTCCAACGCTTTTCTAATCGCCACTGTCATAAATACTTTGGCCATTGGGGGCAGTGCCTTCCGCTCTGGTGTGATTAATAAAACAGAACCTTTAATCCAAGAGTGAGGATCAGTGTGCAGGAGCACAGACTCCTGTGTTTTCTCAAAGTTAATGTTTTGACTGGACGGGAAGAGGAAAAGTCAAGGATCATGAAAGTTATCAATATATTCATATCTCCAACATATATTTTCACCAGAAAATCCCACCAGTAACTCTATTTCGTGACCAATACAGTAGCAGAGCAGGTACCCGCCGCACTTCGCTGCTGAACAGCGAAAAAGGAGGCCCCATTTTCAACACCCTACCGCGGCCCATTTGTCCTTGAGAGAAATGATCCACTTCTGAGTTCACAAAGCTATTCTGGTTATTGAGAGCAGTTCCAGACTTTAAACATCTCTCTCTATCTCTCTCTCTCTCTCTCTCTCTCTCTCTCTCTCTCTCGCTCTCCTTGTTTCGAGCGAGACATGGTGAGACAGAGATTCACTGGTACTCTGAGGACGAGAGGAGTTCATAATGAATATGTATTCCTGAGAGTGGATGAGGAGGAATCAAATTAGGCCGGCCCGTCTCTGCTGACACACTGAAGGCCTGACCTTTCCCACTGATGACTGCTGGAGTTTGTAGTCTGCAGCGCCCAGAGAAACTGTGCGTGTGAGGGATCTTTCTCCCGCTAATATATCCTCCTGGATGACGTTGTGCCATTTTCAATGTGTGTGTGTGTGTGTGTGTGTGTGTGTGTGTGTGTGTGTGTGTGTGTGTGTGTGTGTGTGTGTGTGTGTGTGGTAAATCAGGACTATCCGGTGAGAAGGAAAATGCAGGGAAGTGGAAAATCACTCTGCGAAAAGAAGGGAGCACGGAGGGTGGGGAGGAACACACGGTGAGAAAGGAAGATGTAAAAGAAGAGGGAATAGAGGGAAAGAAAGACAACACAAAGGCCAGAGGGAACAGAGGGGCATTGTTCTGAATTTAGTGGCCCCTCACTGTGAGTTTGTCTAGTAGGTTAGAGTTTAAGTAGCCATAGACAGGCGACGACATTTGAACCCATCTAACATTCTGATTTATGACAAACCGTCTTGTCCGGCATGATTTCTCATTCTGCAGACAACCGAATGCTAAATAACCTTCTCCCTGGAAAAGGTTACCTCCTTATATTGGCTGTTCTTTCAAGCCATCCTCCACTGAAATATGACCGTACGCCATATTTTCCAGACTATAAGTCACACTTTTAATTCGTTGCTTGGCAGGTCATGTGATTTATTTATTGGCTTCTACCACTAGATGTCACTGTATGACAACAGAATGGTGCTACATTAAAGCCTCCAATACTGTAGTATTGGAGGCTTTACAATCGCTTTACCCTTACTTTTTTACTCTTGAGTGTTAAGGCTTTTTTTTTTTTTTTTTTTTAAATCACACTTACATGTTGAATTTGGAACGATATATCAACAAACCCCAATAAATGCTATATGAATACAATAGAATCTTTAGGAAACTGATGAACATGACATATTTTACAATATTGTATAAAAAGTTCTTAAAGACGATACGTAAAGTGGTCTGTTTCTAAAAATGTGCAGTTTTGAAGAACAATAGCTCATGAAATTTAATTGAATATGTTACTTTTCTGAATCCAACTAAAAAAGCTAAAATTGAATCATTCAGTCAGCAACATGTATTCTCTTGATACCATCACAACAAAACAATCCTGTATCATTTCCCTTTCCTGGTCATATTATTATTTGCATTATTTAGAGGGTCACGGTCCAAAAAAGTACCTGGAACAATTGGCCTTTAGTTGAATGATCAAAGTGGACATTACTTTCTTTTTTGTCCAAAACAAGTTCGCTATAGATTTTCTGTTCTTCATACATTATTAAATAACTCTAGAGGATTACAGAAGAACAGATTTTCTACTGTTGAAAATTGCTCATTCTCGTAAGGTCGCAGTGAGATCGCACATTTCCAATTGTTCCAAAATGAGAAACGAAAGTGTAGAAGCAAATCGGCAGAGCACTGGAGGCGCTTCATTGAATCTGGTACCTAAATCAGCTCAGTCTGTTGGAGTCCTCATGATAATGAGTAACTTTAACGAAGTATTTAGATAAACATTTATAAAAAAGAAATGCTTTCTTCATCAGCTCATTTGCTCAGGAAACTAAATAGTCACAAATTTTCTCCTTACAGCAAAAACTGTGGGCGAAGACAGACCGTTTAAAGAAGCATTGTTTTTTTTTTTGCATTGCCCCCCTCTCTGCGTGCATGCATGTGTGGGTGGTTTCATTCCAAAATACACAACAACTACTGGCCTGTAATGCAAACCACAGAGTTTGTAACGTTTCTGTGTGTGTACGGTGATCAATTTCAAAATGCTGCACAATGAAAACAGAAAAGCTTCCAGTGGATCGTTGTCATGTAAACAGGACCTGAGAGGCTGTGTGCTGTTCACGCTCGCTCTACTACAGACGTCTTTCGCCTCTCAGCAGAAACTCCTGCTGTTTCAACAATTCAGCGGGAGTTTTCACGACTCGGGGTAAAGCAATGGTGAGTCACCAAAGGTGTTATGAGGTGATAGAACAGATAGCTTAGAGAGCCAACCTACAATATTCTCGTATTTTGTTAAACAATCCATACCGAGAAGTGCGAGGAGGAGGAGGGAGAGGAAGAGGAAAAGGAGGAGGAGGAGGAGGACTGGGGATACTGTTTCTCCGGGTGAATCGACTCTTAAAGCCACACGTTAAAGCTGACTCCTGCTGGATATTCGCACGAGGACTGTTTGGTTTGGAGGATTTATGTCGTCTCACAGTAAAATTCTGTGTCTGTTTAGCTTCATCGCCACCTGCCAGACTGCGTCCACTACCTACACAACCTACACACACCAAGGCGAAGCCCTGCTGCTGTGCACAATGCCACCTTTTTGGGCACAGATGGAGCTTAGAGATGTGTGTGTGTGTGTGTGTGTGTGTGTCTGTGTGTGTGGGTGGGTGTACAGGACTTCCACAATGCCATGTCCACCTCTGTGCGGGTGACTGGTGCAGGCTCGTTTTACCTCTCTGTTCGTAGAGACAAAGAAGACTTTTGTGAGCCAAAACCTGCCTCCCCCACCACCACCAAGCGCCCCTCAACCCCTTCACCCGCTCACAGCAACACAAGGGCGATACAGACAGCAGATTATATGGGCAGGCATGGCACCAAGAAAAATATCTGTGTTACACTAAAGAGCAACTCCTCAGGGGAAAAGGTGTGCTTTTCATAACCACTCAACTCAAACGCCACGCCACCGCCGGCCTGAGACTTTGATTTCTGAATATCACAGAGGAGTGAAGACTAACTTTTTGGAGAACGCTGTCATAAATCCTTCCTGCTCTGATTGTGTCGGATCAACTTGGCAAGTGTTCCCAGGTGTTGTCATCAATAGCTGAGACAAAAGCAGAACACACGGGTCAGAGACAAATGCTGCTCCTTCGAGGGACGCGTCACAACAAATCAATACGAAAAGGCTCTAAGTGATCGCTTGTATCGTGTGACGGATCGTTTCACGCCTGGTGGGCGTGCAGGTAACCAAGTCTCCATCCATCGCACGTCGAATTTTTGGATAGGTATTAGAAGGATGTGGATTCCTCCCAGTCATCGAAGCACTAGAGATTTTGGACAAAGTAAAACGCAGAACTCAAAACCACCATAGTCGTCAAAATATTTGAGCCATCTGATATAGTTCAATAGAGTCAACAGAAGAGCGTCACAGGGAAGTGATGGAATATTGGAGGAACGCCCAATTCATCCTTTATAGGAAATATAAAACCTATCCCCTAACCCTAAACTGTTCCAATTCAACCAGTATGTGGCATGTGTAGAGGGAGATCCTGGACCTAGATTGTGCTCGTATCTTCACATGAGCACACAGTTCAGCGCCCCTCCTTTAATGATCAGATCACAGCTTGGTTCTTGTTTCGTCCCCCCTGCTATGGTCCTGTGGTGAAACGTGACCAATCAGGGAGGAGATGGACTGAGTATGTTGCTTGGCAGGGCCGCCTCGAGGTGACTTAGTGGGATATACTCTGTGAGCTGCGTGGAAAGGGCATGAAGAACCACCTACACCATCACCATGACGTGATCATGAAGCTGAAGACCACCTTCAGCCAGATTTTCATCCCCCCAGATGAACCATGGAGAGCCACAGGAAGCCATTGCTGCCTCTGGCCATCATGACGTAGGAAGAAATGATTATTTATTGATTTGTTATTTTTAATTCATCCTCTTTGCACGGGGCCTCTTCATCACAAATGATTCCCCCTGGGATTATTAAACTATTCTGGTTCAGATTACTGCATTCATTATTGCAGATTACTTATATAGGGCATATTCATTGGCTCAACAATCTATATAGACACAGTTCAATCAAATAAGCACACAGAATGTCATAGGCTTCTATGCATAGTATTCACACACTATTGATAGGAACGCGGGGCTCAGTATTTTGCTCAAGAACACTTCGGCAAATGAATCAGACGAGGAAGACGTGTAAAACCACCAGTCTGGGGATTGGAAGACAATTCGCTCTATCAGCTTTGGCACAGCTGTCAGTGACAGGACTATACATTTATTACATTCTTAAAGCTATCGCAGTATTCTGCCAAAAACAATAAAGACCATCTTAGGTTGCCAAAAAAAATTCTGGCGTGAAATAAAACTAATGTTAGCTTTCATCTCAGGAATGAGCCGTCCATCATTTATACAAACTACACATTCATGTCAGGTCTCTGTGTGTCTGCCCCTGTGTGTCTCACCTCACGTTTCCTATCATCCAATGATCTTCTCCCTCTGTGTGCTCACTTCGTTATGACGTCCACCTGTGTCCACTCTCTCCCAGCGTGTTTAAAACCCCTCTCGCCTCTGTTGTCGTGCCGCTTGTCGTCTTGTTGCCCGTCGTTGCTGATTCCCTGTGGGTTTTTTGTGTTCCCTGGACATTTTGTCCAATAAACTCTGGTTTTTATGGAACTCTATGAGTCTGCGCTTGGGTCCATCCAAATTGAGAGGCGTTCAAGGACACTTTCCAGTCAATCATTAACTGTCGCAAAACTCAGATACTGGTACACATTATTTTGTGCTCAAATCAAGTTCTTGACCATGAAGTCCAACACCGTCTCTGATAATATATATATATACATTATTCTTAAAACACAAATATGTGATTCAACATTTTAATCACAAACATAAAATATCCTAATCTTACATTAAGGCCATTTCTTCAACCTTTCTGAACTCGGGCCTCGGTCTCACATATATAAATCCACCTTCATAACACACACTTTCTTTTTTTCCCCTTTGAGGCATTGATGATTCATTATATTCTGCCTGTGGCCACAAGAGATGGCAAAATAATTAGTACACGTGGGTCATTTTTGCAGCTTGCATAATCTCCATATATGTACATATTCATTCAATTAATAGACCAAATATGTAAATTGGAGATGCAACGGCAGAAATGGTCACAGAATAAACGTTTCTTGTCAACTGTTTATTTATGAGGTGTTTATTCGAAGCTTCGAGACACAGTCACACAGAGAGCAGAATTGTCTGCATTGGAGTGCCCAGGACTGCGCAGACACAAGAAATCTGTACCTGCCCTGAATCAGCGTAGGCGACAAAGGTCAAACAGTGAGATTAAGGGGGGGGGGGGTCAGGGGTCAGTGGGGAAAATTCCCCTTTGGCAGTGTTGGAGCCAAAATCCTTTGTTCACTCACCCTCATGAGGAAGGGGGGGGGGGGGCGAGGAGGGGGGTGAGCCACGTTTCTTTGAGAACAAAGAAACCATGTGCTCAACCCTGGAAAATTCGCCATTGATCACATGACCCCCCCCTGGGGGGGCCCCCGGGTCCCCCCTCCTCTAGCTGCGGCACTGCGGCTCGACGGCAGGGGGACCCAAAATCCCGTCATCACCGGGTCACCGGCCCGGTGACGCGCAAGCCAACCCCGCGTGGATTGGCTGAACCACGGCCAACGCCGCGGGGAGCCCGGAAGACATCATAACGGTATAAATTCAGGCCCGGGAAGAGATCCAGCCTCTTCCAAAACGAAATCGCGTCAACCCAGACGCACCTTTTCGTAAGGAGACAAAGCGCCTCGTGTTAACGCACCTGGACCGGGCCTGAATTTTCTTCACCTCGCTGGACGAGCTCAAGAAAAGCGGGAATTCCCTTTATTTTTGGTTTCCCCTTCTTTTTTTTCTTCCTTTTTTTGTTTGCATCATCCGGACCCCGAGCGCGCGCTGCAACCGCACGCTCGTCTGCAGACCGACCTGAGCATCGCTTCTTCACTCCCCCCCTCATCGCAAGAAGCTGCTGATCGCCCCTCGGATCACACTACGGGTTTCCCCTCCGTAGTCCACGTCAGGTCTCTATTTTCTGGGACGCCAGAGAACCGCCCGCGGCCACAAATCGACGGATTTCACCTGGCCACGGAAGCACGTTTCCCCCTCGTCCAACCAAGTAAGGCTTAGAGTCTGGGCAGGAATTAGAATAACGTGATATTATTATTGCTGTGTGTTTATTGTTGGTACTTGTAACTTTGGGACGCCGATCCCTGTTTCTGAGTACTTTTGTGTCTACGCGTGGACGGCCATCCACGCGAATCATCGCACGCACGCGCGAGCCTCCTCATCCTCAGCTCACGCTTCTGCTCCCAGAGTCCATATCTGCCTGAACAGCCGTTTTTGGACTCTGTACGTGTAAGCCGAGGCGGTCGCGTCAGTGTACACAGTCAGACACCCCCTCCTCTCTCCTCTCTCTCTCTCCTCTTCTCCTCTGTTTCCCTGTTCACTAACCAGCGCACGGTACGGCCGCCGCTGCCTCCAAGCGCCTCCTTTCAGTGCGTCCCTGGGACCGTGTGTAGTTCACTGCGGCTCGGATTTCTCGGCCACAAGGAATCCGGCGCGCTCCCGACGGCTACGGCCCGTGCGGAGCTCAGTGACGTCACGCTATCCCAGGCAGAGCACGCCGAGCGCCTCTGGTGACCGGGTGGGTAATCACATCGATTTCCTCGCCGGGTCGCCGAGCCGTTTGGCGCCCTCTGGTAGTCGCGTGGGTAATTGCAACCGCTCGTACCGCCATCTGGTGGTTGCATTAAGTCATCACAACTGCCCCGCGCGCCGACGCGCACCTAGTGGCCAGATCGGGTGATTACACCGGACCGCCGACGTCTACCTCCCTCTGGTGGACGTTCGTGGTCATTACCCTCTCACCAAGTCACGCCCCTTTCGCTCCACAAACCCGCACACACACACACACACATCGCTCCCCACACTCGAACACACACACACCCACTCACACACATCGCTCCCCCACACTCGAACACACACACACACACACACACACACTCACACACACACACACACACTTTATTAGCTGGCTTTGTTTTGTATTGTGTTGTTTTATGAGATCTTGCTTGATGTTTATTGATTAGATGTGATTCATAGATTGATGATTTAGGAATAGACGTTTGTTAATAAACACTTAATAGTTGAATTGAACGATTCTTGGTGGTTTTTGTGTGCTTTTCAGCGACAACTGCTGGTTGTAACAGTCAGTGCTCGGATTTACAGCCTTCCTTTCCTGCTTCAGTTAAATTGCGAGTATCATTTCAATCAGAAATAATAATTTAAACATTTTAATTGAACTTTCTTTTTTAAGACTGATGTTTCGTTTAAGACCCTAACTTCAGCTGGTGCCCCGACTTTGATTAAGTAACGGTAATATTCAATTGATTAATAGTTTGAATGGTTTAAATCAATTTCAATGATTTTAACGCTTTGGGTAATTTAACACACCTAGGAGGCGTTGGCGAATGAATGCAGGTTTTCCACGGGAATAACCCGCATTGCTTTTAAATAATTTTAAGTGTTTCATCGCATTTTCTGTGGTTAATTACCCGCACTATTATTGATTGATCTGTTACCCAGTTAACCTAATCACAACTTGAATTGTCTCTAAGCTATTGTTCATTTATTTTTGTTGCAGATAGATAATTTGTATGCTTTATTAATTAATAAATTAGTCAATTTATTCAATTAATACTCAAGAGTGCTTTTAATCATTTTTAAGTGGTTTTCGTGCATCTCAGCATCCAATTATCCAGTATTATTAATTCATAAAGCGCAAGTTTATCCAATTAATAATCCTAACTGCATTTAATTCAATTTCAATGGTTTAGCTCATTCAAATAACTCATTGTATTTAATTAGTAAACCCCGACTTTACTTAATTAATTCCAACTCCTCCTTGATTACTCCCGATTGTTATTAGATAAATAACCAAACTTGTTTGATTAACAATCCATTCTAAATTACTTGCAGATCACCTTCGGTGGTCCACTCCACCGAAGTAATTCAGCCTCCCCTCAGTTATTGACTTACAAATCGCAGGTTTGTTTCATTGATAACTTGAATCATAGGTTGCTCTCCGTAATTTAATCATCACTCGTAATCAAGTACCGTTGTTCATTGATAGGTCAATAGCCATTTGTGACGCCTTCGCAGCTTGAGCTTTTCCCCGGTTACTCCAGCGAGTCGCCTCCTGTGGGTCCACAGGCGCTTCGGTAGGTCACGCCACTGACCCGCAGTTGTCAACAAAGGAGTGACCCGTCACGCCTGTTGACCGGTCGTGCCACTGGTGGACCGCCTTCGCGATTGGACCCCGTGGAGGTTCCTCCCGTCAGGCGACCCTTTTTAGCTCAAAGCTGTTGGCCGATAACTGACTATTTACTCCAATCAACCTTTATAGCTTTGCATAACTTACACTTGGTACATTACCTTAGTAATCTATTACTCCAGTAATCCATTACTTTGGTGGCCTACCGCTAGTGATCAGTAATTGTCAACCCGTAAATAACAATTTACTTCTGTTTGGCGATTCGTTTATATGTAAATTACCTCTGACAGGGTAGAACCTTCCGGTAGCCTACCACTAGGGTAATTTGCATATTCTGATCACACGCTGACCCCAACATAATGGTGCCCCGTGTGAGGCTGTTGTAAACCAGCATTGTTACGAATAACTGCACAAAATAATCCTGAATCGTTCACTTAAGGTGTAGCCGTTAACTTTATTCTCCCAGAATTGGTTTTCAAGATACACTTTTTCAGCACTGTCGAACAAAGTCACTTGTGGTGTGAAATCAGTTGTGAAGTGGTTAGTGCCTTGCTTTCCCTGCATTCTACGCATGATTAACACGCTGTGTTAAGATTTCTGACTACGATTAATAGACACTAACAATATTGCTCGCCAAGGTGTTAGACGCATCTGATTAACTTGGATAGGGTGCAGCTCGAGCAATTAACGAAACCGAGAGGTTTGTAAGACACAGGTACAGCCGTTACCTGTGCAGTAGCAAAGCTAATTTGCCGTTAACCACAGCTAACGTTGTTGACTTCGGGCGTAAATCTCAACCACTCAATGGAGGGTAAGAGTTCCCGGGCACAGGGAGCCGAGGCTCCGCCGGTGCTAACTGAGCCGGCCATACGAGACGTGGTGTCCCACCTCGTCCGTCTCTCCTTGGAGGAGAAAGCAAATCTCGAACGCTACAGCGTTGAGATTTGCGAAGAAAAGATCCGAGAGCTGGTAAGTTTTGTCAACAACCCAGGGGACAAGCCGGCACGTACAGTGCCGGACGTCCTGGGCCAGATCAGCCTGCTCTACCAGCGTAGAGCAGAGCTACAGTCAAAGGAGGCGGAGGAGCGTACGGATCGGCTGCGTCTGGACAACCAGAGGCTATCCAAGGACAACGCTCGCCTCCGACAGGAGCTGGACGCCTCCAAGGACGAGGATCAGCCTTCAGAGCCCGAGAAGCAACGGGCTCTGCCTCCTCATAAGGAGACGAAGGTCGATGAGTGCACACTAGAGAGTGAGCCTCAGATCCAGGAGTTAAAGGAAAACCTAGAAGAAGCTCAGTCGCTAATCGCGATGGGCATGGAGAGGGAAGAAAATCTCCGACACCAGCTTTACACTGCCACCCTAGGTGCGCAACGTGACCCTAATTGGGGTCGTCGTAATCTGGCTTCGCCAGAGAGGTCTGGCACTATCGACTCCTCATGCGCCACAACGCAGAGGTATGACGCCTCATATAGCTTAGATGGTGATTCTTTTCAGCCCACGCGCAGCCGCAGCACGGTGCGCTTCGACGACTCCGCCACTCCTTCCCATCTGCAGCCCCCACGCGACGCTAGCAGTCGGGAGCAGGGGTCCAGGAGGGTGCCTCTACACCCCAGTAGACCTCCCTTGTATGGCCCTAGCGGCCCCGACCCGCGTCAGACAGCAGTCCACGGGGAACTGTCGTCAGAGGACTCTGACGGCCCCAGTCCCGTGAGGGGGTGGGATGTCCGGACCCGCCAGCTCGAATCCCTCGCAAAGGACATCGAACGCTTTGACCCGAGCAACAAGGACGCGAGTATCGAGGACTACCTCCGTGAGGTTGAACGCTGCCTCCTCGACATCGCACGTCCTTCCATGCGGGAGAAGCTAAAGCTTCTCTGGAAAACAACGTCCAGAACAGTCCATGTTTTCATGGAATCCCTGCCGCCAGACACCCGAGACCGGTACTCCACCCTCTGCCAGGCTCTCCGGGAAGAGTATTCATTGTACAATGACCCTGCTTCGGCAACGTTTGGTGCATTCGCGATCACCCAACGGAAGTCTGAACCTCCAAAGGAGTATTACAGGCGCCTACGAGTGGCCTACTTCCAAGGCCGCAATGCACCGGGGTTGGAGGAAGATCACGCCTTCAAGTCTCTGTTTGTCAACAACCTCCACGACAGTGGGAGGTTCGATGTGGCTCTATTTTGCAGGACCGCCAAACCCACCATGAAGGAACTGCGCCAGCACGCGCAGATGGTGTGGGAATTGCGTCAATGCCCGGGTAAGAAGCCTGACATTGACCAGAGGGTCCTGGAAATGGAGCCAAGGGAAAACACGGATTTGAGGCTTGGGGGCGATGAGTTGCCGACACCCAGAACGAATGCTGGAGGAGGGTCTGGTACACCCTCTCCGTCTGAGCAGAGAGGCGCACAACCAAATCAAAAGGGTGGAAAATGGGCCAGGTCAGAACAAAACTTCCAACCGAAGAAAGGGCCCGACCCGAATTCAAAGTGGAAAATGAAAGGTTCGGAAAGGGACCACGGTCGCTACAGAGCTGACCAGTTAAAGACTGAGCTACAGCAGTGGGTTCAAACCTGCATCAAAGAGGCTGTACAGAACTTGGACCTGTCCAACCAAAGGGGGCGCCACCCCCCCTCAAGGGGACGGGGACGTAGGCCCCCTCCCTCCTGACTAGAGCGGCGGCCCCGACCCACCACAAACAAGGTTTACCTTGTCGGGTGGGGGGGAGAAACAGGTGAGGCGGGAGAACGTTCAAGAACGACAGCTTCCCAGTCCACCGATTTGCCGTTCCTGACTTTCTTAGGCAATCTCGTGCACCGAGAGAACGCCAACCGCATCTACACATCCGTGGTGGTGGGAGGATGTGTAAACGCCCTCGCGCTGTTAGATTCCGGGTCCGAAATAAGCCTAATGTGTTCAGCCACCTTCGCCGAGCTTGCGAGAGCTCTGCTGTCTCTTGGAAAGCCACTGCAGGTCGAAGCTTGCAGCATTAACATCAGAAGCTTCACTCAGGACACTTCACCCATCACCCAACGCGTCTGGGTGGATGTCACTTTCCAAGAGATGTCTTTGGTGCATCCCATCTATGTCACCACGCTGGACACAGAACCATTACTCATTGGCCAAGATCTCCTTAACCGATTAGCCCCACTGATCGATTGCCGTCGCGGGTACCTTTGGGCCCAAGTACGCAACCCGACTCGAATCGGTCCAGACATGGACCCTCCCTCTTCTGACAGCATGAACGCTGCCATCGAGTCCAGAAGTTCTAATCCCATGTGTACGCCTTCCAAAGAATCTGGCTCAAACACCCCTCTTGTCATGCTCCCTGACGGCCAGCAGTCGCGGCAGTCTAGGAGCTATCAGTCTCTGAGAGAGCATCCATCATTCCTATGCGCACTGGCGAACGATGGATCTCCACTATACAATCCCCACATCGTGGGGGGGGTACACCTGAATGGGACCTTGGTCCTAGAGACACTCTTGGCTCTGTGGTCAGAGAAATCTGCCATTGATGCCGATCTTCTAAAGGATCTGTGCCAACACAACGCACTCCTTGTCCAAGTGCAGCACAGCCATCGCCTGCTTGCTGCAGGGTCGCCGCAGACACTAATCAAAGCAACTGGTGTATGTGCCCTCTCCGTGCAGATAGGCATCGGCTCGCTGTTCTCGATTGGCCTCTCCGCAGCCAACTCGGTCAGCCTGAAGGCCCTTCAGAGACATGTCGGGGAACTCGAAGAAGAAATGCCGGAAATCCAACAGAGACTCCTAATACAGAGTGAACAGTTACAAGGCTTGACCAAAACGGTTCAGGGAACCATACTCACTGTAAACTTGCATTCTGCTTTAATCAATAACACCTTGCATGCCTTAACAACCTTGTCAAGTATCGTCAGTGAGGACATAACGTATGTGCGAATAGTCAGGGATCTTATGCAAGATCTCCTTAGAGAAGTCAGTTCCTCCGTGAGTAGCCTCAGTACCGGGAAGATCCCCACGTACTTAGTTCCACTAACACTGGTTGAACAGATTCTCAAGACCACTACCACCACTGTTGTACAACCTTCACAGGTACATCTGGCATATAGTCTCGGCAGTGCTATTCCGATCTCTGTGAACCCACAGAACCTAGAGTTAGGATTTATCCTAAACCTACCAATCATTGAAAAGCAGAATGTGTACCGTTTAAAAACCGTATTGAATGTGGGATTCTGGGAGGGTAACACACCCGTACACCTCCGAACGCCACCCACACTCGCCTACCACGACGACAACCCCTCACTCTACCTGGTCCCCAATCTCAGCATGTGCACAAACACCAAAGACATTCACTGGATCTGTCCCAGCAACCCTTTCATTAGAGATGTCACCAACTATCTATGTGGGCTGAGGGCAGACGCCCCGGAGCAGAAATGTCAAGGTAGTTTGTCCATCAAAGATGAAGGAACCGAGACCAGAGTAGAGAGAGCAGGTAGTCGATGGCTCGTCAACACACCTCATTCTGAAGCGACCATGTCCTACGACCGCCATGATATAGCCACCAAGCTCACCCTGCCCAATCAAACAATATTCCTCAATGTCCCACCAGGGGCTACAGTACACATTGACGACATAATCCTCCATCATCTCGATGCCGACCGACACGAGGTGGAGATTGAGATGATGGATGCATTCGTCGGGCACAATTTCACAATTGATGCCACCCTCCAAAGCCAGCTTCTGGCTGAGGGAACCAAATTGATTAAATTCAATTTAAAGCCCACAGGGCTCTCAGCCACTTTCCCTAGGCGGGCAGGTGGACACCCATACCAAGACCATCCCATCAGCATGGCAGCGCTCGGAATGTTGCTCAGTGGCTGGATCATCACGGCCGTAGTGGCGTACGCGATGTACAAGTACATCCAGAAACTACAGGCCCGACTGGATTCCCTGACCCTGGTCTCGCCACGTTTTGTGGGCCCATCCACAAACACACAATAGGCCAGCCCTCACCCAACCAAGAGGTGAAGGCACGGCCTACTAACCCTTTTCCTAACCACCCGTTCCCTTCCTATTTCTCACTCTCCTGTCCCTTTCCTACCTCTTTCATGTTCACTGGTGACGACCCTTAAGAAATGAAATGTATGTGTGCTTAGATAGTTAGAATAGAAATAGTAAGTCTGCCCAGACTAGCCTAAGTCTGCCCAGACTAGCCTTAGCCTGCCCAGACTAGCCCAGCCTGCTCAGGAAATAACCTCACATGTGAACTGGTGGACAGAGAAGGACAGTATGTTTCACAGGACATGGGGACGTTCACAGATTCTATGGATTGTTCGGCCCAGGTTTGCTCCAAAGACTGTGACCTGCATCCCACTCTTCGGAACAAAGGGGGGATGTTGGAGCCAAAATCCTTTGTTCACTCACCCTCATGAGGAAGGGGGGGGGGGGGCGAGGAGGGGGGTGAGCCACGTTTCTTTGAGAACAAAGAAACCATGTGCTCAACCCTGGAAAATTCGCCATTGATCACATGACCCCCCCCTGGGGGGGCCCCCGGGTCCCCCCTCCTCTAGCTGCGGCACTGCGGCTCGACGGCAGGGGGACCCAAAATCCCGTCATCACCGGGTCACCGGCCCGGTGACGCGCAAGCCAACCCCGCGTGGATTGGCTGAACCACGGCCAACGCCGCGGGGAGCCCGGAAGACATCATAACGGTATAAATTCAGGCCCGGGAAGAGATCCAGCCTCTTCCAAAACGAAATCGCGTCAACCCAGACGCACCTTTTCGTAAGGAGACAAAGCGCCTCGTGTTAACGCACCTGGACCGGGCCTGAATTTTCTTCACCTCGCTGGACGAGCTCAAGAAAAGCGGGAATTCCCTTTATTTTTGGTTTCCCCTTCTTTTTTTTCTTCCTTTTTTTGTTTGCATCATCCGGACCCCGAGCGCGCGCTGCAACCGCACGCTCGTCTGCAGACCGACCTGAGCATCGCTTCTTCACTCCCCCCCTCATCGCAAGAAGCTGCTGATCGCCCCTCGGATCACACTACGGGTTTCCCCTCCGTAGTCCACGTCAGGTCTCTATTTTCTGGGACGCCAGAGAACCGCCCGCGGCCACAAATCGACGGATTTCACCTGGCCACGGAAGCACGTTTCCCCCTCGTCCAACCAAGTAAGGCTTAGAGTCTGGGCAGGAATTAGAATAACGTGATATTATTATTGCTGTGTGTTTATTGTTGGTACTTGTAACTTTGGGACGCCGATCCCTGTTTCTGAGTACTTTTGTGTCTACGCGTGGACGGCCATCCACGCGAATCATCGCACGCACGCGCGAGCCTCCTCATCCTCAGCTCACGCTTCTGCTCCCAGAGTCCATATCTGCCTGAACAGCCGTTTTTGGACTCTGTACGTGTAAGCCGAGGCGGTCGCGTCAGTGTACACAGTCAGACACCCCCTCCTCTCTCCTCTCTCTCTCTCCTCTTCTCCTCTGTTTCCCTGTTCACTAACCAGCGCACGGTACGGCCGCCGCTGCCTCCAAGCGCCTCCTTTCAGTGCGTCCCTGGGACCGTGTGTAGTTCACTGCGGCTCGGATTTCTCGGCCACAAGGAATCCGGCGCGCTCCCGACGGCTACGGCCCGTGCGGAGCTCAGTGACGTCACGCTATCCCAGGCAGAGCACGCCGAGCGCCTCTGGTGACCGGGTGGGTAATCACATCGATTTCCTCGCCGGGTCGCCGAGCCGTTTGGCGCCCTCTGGTAGTCGCGTGGGTAATTGCAACCGCTCGTACCGCCATCTGGTGGTTGCATTAAGTCATCACAACTGCCCCGCGCGCCGACGCGCACCTAGTGGCCAGATCGGGTGATTACACCGGACCGCCGACGTCTACCTCCCTCTGGTGGACGTTCGTGGTCATTACCCTCTCACCAAGTCACGCCCCTTTCGCTCCACAAACCCGCACACACACACACACACATCGCTCCCCACACTCGAACACACACACACCCACTCACACACATCGCTCCCCCACACTCGAACACACACACACACACACACACACACTCACACACACACACACACACTTTATTAGCTGGCTTTGTTTTGTATTGTGTTGTTTTATGAGATCTTGCTTGATGTTTATTGATTAGATGTGATTCATAGATTGATGATTTAGGAATAGACGTTTGTTAATAAACACTTAATAGTTGAATTGAACGATTCTTGGTGGTTTTTGTGTGCTTTTCAGCGACAACTGCTGGTTGTAACAGTCAGTGCTCGGATTTACAGCCTTCCTTTCCTGCTTCAGTTAAATTGCGAGTATCATTTCAATCAGAAATAATAATTTAAACATTTTAATTGAACTTTCTTTTTTAAGACTGATGTTTCGTTTAAGACCCTAACTTCAGCTGGTGCCCCGACTTTGATTAAGTAACGGTAATATTCAATTGATTAATAGTTTGAATGGTTTAAATCAATTTCAATGATTTTAACGCTTTGGGTAATTTAACACACCTAGGAGGCGTTGGCGAATGAATGCAGGTTTTCCACGGGAATAACCCGCATTGCTTTTAAATAATTTTAAGTGTTTCATCGCATTTTCTGTGGTTAATTACCCGCACTATTATTGATTGATCTGTTACCCAGTTAACCTAATCACAACTTGAATTGTCTCTAAGCTATTGTTCATTTATTTTTGTTGCAGATAGATAATTTGTATGCTTTATTAATTAATAAATTAGTCAATTTATTCAATTAATACTCAAGAGTGCTTTTAATCATTTTTAAGTGGTTTTCGTGCATCTCAGCATCCAATTATCCAGTATTATTAATTCATAAAGCGCAAGTTTATCCAATTAATAATCCTAACTGCATTTAATTCAATTTCAATGGTTTAGCTCATTCAAATAACTCATTGTATTTAATTAGTAAACCCCGACTTTACTTAATTAATTCCAACTCCTCCTTGATTACTCCCGATTGTTATTAGATAAATAACCAAACTTGTTTGATTAACAATCCATTCTAAATTACTTGCAGATCACCTTCGGTGGTCCACTCCACCGAAGTAATTCAGCCTCCCCTCAGTTATTGACTTACAAATCGCAGGTTTGTTTCATTGATAACTTGAATCATAGGTTGCTCTCCGTAATTTAATCATCACTCGTAATCAAGTACCGTTGTTCATTGATAGGTCAATAGCCATTTGTGACGCCTTCGCAGCTTGAGCTTTTCCCCGGTTACTCCAGCGAGTCGCCTCCTGTGGGTCCACAGGCGCTTCGGTAGGTCACGCCACTGACCCGCAGTTGTCAACAAAGGAGTGACCCGTCACGCCTGTTGACCGGTCGTGCCACTGGTGGACCGCCTTCGCGATTGGACCCCGTGGAGGTTCCTCCCGTCAGGCGACCCTTTTTAGCTCAAAGCTGTTGGCCGATAACTGACTATTTACTCCAATCAACCTTTATAGCTTTGCATAACTTACACTTGGTACATTACCTTAGTAATCTATTACTCCAGTAATCCATTACTTTGGTGGCCTACCGCTAGTGATCAGTAATTGTCAACCCGTAAATAACAATTTACTTCTGTTTGGCGATTCGTTTATATGTAAATTACCTCTGACAGGGTAGAACCTTCCGGTAGCCTACCACTAGGGTAATTTGCATATTCTGATCACACGCTGACCCCAACAGCAGTATGATTTGCAAACTGGCATCTTTATTTAATCTTGCTGACATAGATGGAACAGGATATACGCCAGGACTTCTCTAAATCAGAATTAGACAAGGCAGTAGGTGTTAGTTCCCTCAGTTTCGTAAATTTTATGCTGAGTGTATGTCTCAAAAGTTAATACAGTTTGTCTGCATTTTGCATTTGTGTAACAAAAGGGAAAGGTTAAACTGAGGGTTCCAATATATAATTTTGTCTTAACAGAGACTTGGGGTGGGCATACCATTTTCATGAAGAAGTAGGACTGTTGTGAAGGGCTCAACCACTTCATTTTACATAATGTTGTTATATCTCTTTCATAAAAGCACAGTGTGACATTGTTTTGATGAAAAAACCATTTCAAGTTTTAGTTTTTTCTATGTAATTTGTTATGGCTGTTAAAATTGTGGTTAATGAACAGAGCACCACGAGTTCATGCAATGATCTTGAGCCATGTCAAAACAAGACAAACCTGCAATATCCAGGACCTGAAACATCCCATCCACACTGTCGTCTTGTCATTAACTAGTTTTTTTGACAATAATACTGAAGAGAAAACCAGGGCTGTTGCTTCTATTTTCTAAAAAGTGCACCAGAGAGTGTGATAATTCTCAGAGTATCGTCTATACTTCTACATGGAAAAGTTCCTTCACTGTTCCCAAGGTGTTTACCTGCAGGGGAAAGAGATGTCTGGGCAACTTTCGAGACTGTCACTGGAATCCATATGGACGAGGCAAAAAAGAAGAAGACATACAAGTACGAACATATCCAATTCTCTATCTGCGCCTTCATTTTTTTTATGTAAAAGGCAAAAATTCTATGGGATAACAATCGTTAGGTCTGCTACCCAGAATTGTATAGGTGAGAGAATGTTTGCCAATGACCATAGACCAAATACTTTGAAAATAATAATAAAAGGTAACCTTAAAAATAATAGCAGAGCAGTGGTCTGCATGCAACATGCAGACTCGTTTTCATTGACTTAATGCAGGTCAGTCAAGGACCTCCAGAGGGCCCACCCATGTGGCCCCCAGGCTGTACGATGGCAGGTCGGCCCTAGAAACACTTCTGTCCATCCATGTGTACTTTATGGCTCAGTCGACCTATTTCACCTAGACTAGTATTTAAACATTAACCGCACGTTATTTGTCCCAGAAACAGTGTTGTGAGTAAACTAGAACATTCACAATTATCCTTTTATTTAACTTATTATCACCACTGTTCGTACAAGATGACCTCCCCTTCATGCCACGGTGTTCAGACACACTGTTCTTTTCTCAATCAAGGAGATTGTTGACACGAACTGAATCTCACTTAATTCACTCACGTGCAGTTTTTAGTTTTTTTTTAACCCACTTTGCATTTGTCCCAGGTGAGAAGAAAAGCGGTCAGAGTGGGACAAATCTGCATATAGTAGGTGCGTGACTGCTTAGTGGACTGTTCAGTGCAGGCTAAATTCACTTATTAGTCACTCCAGACAAGTAAAAGGCTATTTCTGGAGAATGGGCCGGTGGGGACACATTTATTTTTTGAAAAGCTTTACACTGACTGATCAAGCACAGGATTTACTCACTTAGTGCCCCAGACTGGAAAATGCATTGAGGGTGTTAGATTTTTATGGTGTAACCACAACAGTCATTTTGTTTCCAAGGCAAGGACCCAAACTGTTTCTTGAACGCTCATAGACTGAGCAACATTTTGTACATTTGGGGAATTTTGGTGGCTGAAATTTATGCAGCTTCACAAGAGAATCCTGCCTCATTTTAAACTGTACAGAAATATGGATTCAAATAAATCTTGCAGGATGGATGACTGTTATATTGTTTGAAGCTCATAGCTAAAGCAAACTGGGGAAGTTCTGGTCACAGACGGTGGACCTCGATGCAGTTTCTTCAGGGGGTTTAGAATATTTCTACCACATGCTTACGTGTACAGGACATCCCACAGTTTTGATTGCACATTTTTCACGGTGTGCACACTAACCCTGCTGCATTCTTTGTGGTAAACAGCATCCCGCACGCTGTTTAAGACTGGCTCGGGCCACGTTAATTTAAAAAAGAAATGACATCATGTGGTTATTTAGCAGCAGCGTTCATGCTGAAAGAGATTGTTTTGTGATCTTTTGACAGGCTTGTTGGGTCCCTGTAGTCTGGCCCTGCCTGTGTGCAGATATGTTTGACTCTTTTATTATCATTCTTGACCCAAGTAAGATGACTGTAGTGGTTGGTAGTAACTTCAGTCAAAACTTTACTATATCTATTAATCTGGCTTGGATGACCACAAGTCTGTCTGCCCATGAGATGATTTCTAAAAATATCCATGCAAGAAAAATTTAAGTAACTACATTTGAAGCAAATATCAATTGCAGCTTAAGTAAAAAAAAAAAAAAAAAAAACACATTTTAAAGCGGACAAAGTCAAATATATGCATTATTTTAATTTCATAAGCTCAATAAACAGCCTTCTGATAGTATGTGATGCTAAACTACTTGCTTAGGTCCTTATACATCGTCCGATGATAGAGTAGCCTACAATTTGTCCCTCTGTGAGAGAGGGTGGTATTTTTGTGGGATTGTTCCTTCCCGCTGTCGCTGGTTTATTTCCACACTAACAGTGAATGTATCACATGTGACTTTAAATTCATTGTCCCTTTGATTGTCACTATGAAGTAGAGGCATAAGAGAGGCAGAGGTCGATTCAGGGCAGGGTCTTCCCTATAATCTGGTCCCCAGCCTGACGTTTCTGTGTTCAACTCGTGGGAACTTACTGCACATATACTCAACGTATCAAAAAACAAAGCGTCTTTCATGTAATTTCAAACAACATTGCAGTTCTTTTACTTCAAGCTGTGCTCTTTCTAGGCGCCTTATAAGTGTTTTGATTTCTAAATCTAAACAATTGCGATCTGGTGACTATTTAGGTCACTAGTGTCTAGATCCTACTGGGAGCATCCATCAGCAGATGGTACACCGCCTTGATAAAAGAATGAACACGGTCATCAACAATACTCTGGTAGGTTGTGGTGTCAAAACTGATCCTCGATAAATACTAAAGCGGCCCAAAGTATGCAAAAAAGAAATAAAAACAAACCACCCCACACTGTAACACCACTAGCCTTAACTGTTGATACAAGATACAAAACTTTTGTTGTGTTTTTGATGTCCGGTTAAACTGAAATTTCATCTTTGAGAAAATGGCTCCCGAGGTGGAACTTTTCAAAACCCTTCCGTTTCTGCGTAAACGGGGAAAAGGGCAATGTTTTGGAAACGCTTTTGACTCCATCACCATGAAAATGGAAGAAAATGCAACTTTTCGGAAACGCTGAAAATAGCAATTCCCTTGGTCCTGTGTTTACATGAACGTCTGTGTTCTCCCATTGTTAATGTTTCTCACGTATTGTTGGACACATGTATTGTGTTTGTTGCTTCATTATAAAAACAACTAACAGTGTAAACTTGTGGCCTGGCATGCTACCATATACAATATTTCTCCATGAATGGACAAAAATGCAAAAACAAGGCATTTTCACTTGAAATGTTAATTGTTTTATTCTCTTATTGTTTTTGTTTTTTTGTTAGCCAGCTGTAACACCCACAGTGGTGTTCTGCTGCTTCCTGCGTCAACAAAACATCCCAGAAAACTGCTGCTCACTGGGTTTTTTTCTCCTTTTCTGTATACTCTACAGATGTCAGTGGGTGAAAACCCCAGTACCTCAGCAGTTTTTGAAATACTCCGACCGGCATGTGACATTCAGAGTCACATAAAACACATTTCCACCCAAATTTCCTGCTTAAATTTCAACCTGGAAACATTGATTTCCTGCTGTGCGATTATCTGATTAGATGTTTGCATGAACAAGTAGATGAAGAGGCGGAACTAATAAAGTGGCCCGTGAGCGTATCTTCTAGTGGAAGTAGAAATGAGGCTGTCCTGTATGTGCTGAACAATAAACAATAAGCAGTGTCGGGAACACTGTGTTACACAGTGCTGCCGAATCTGAAACTACATCTATAACGGCAACGCTGTTGGAAGGCAGACAGACGCATCGACCACAGGGCACCGACCGCAAGAGCCCTGCGTAAACTGAAATGAACAGACGGGGCAGAATATCCAGGCACCACATCAAACCACCGGCTAGGAAAGACATTGGACCCGGTCTTAATATAGCACTGAGAGAGCAGGAGGAGGCATCCCGCTGCCTACAGTTGTGAGTGAAGGCGCAGCCACATTAGCAACAGAGCGAAGCCAGATGATTGTGCTTCAGCACGTCCCTTGCACACTTTTCTTTTTCAAAGCTGTCGTCAACCACTACATGTTGCCAAAGAGACTGTGAAGAATAAGTCATAGTTTGTAGACTTTAATTAAGAAGCACACACTTTCTTTTTCTAACTGAAGTGTTGTGAGATTCATGCATATCACCTCAAATGCTTTTTTTTTTTTTAAAGGCTGTAGAATATATCAGATTGAAGTAACTAATATTTTTTGTGTAGAGTGAATAAATACATGGATGGGCCATTTGTACTTGTAATAAAGACCCTTTCTGGAGATTGTTATAGATGCTGTTCTCTATTATTTTGGATAAATGTGCCATATATGCAAACTTCACAGTAACTCATTGGATCACTCATTAAAATACATTCTAAGGTTGATATTCTATCAAATGCTTTTCAAAATCACAAAAGTTGCCGATCAACACCAACACGTGCTATATCTTTATTCAAAAAGTATGCAAAAGTATTAAACTGAACACACACTGCTCATATTTCACGAGTTTATTGAACATGATGTGTCTATATTCAGTTCTGCTTTAGGATAATATGATGAGTTATTACCAATGCTGCTAGACAGAAATGGATTATCACTGTAAACTTAAACGAAAGCGTCAACCTGGTGAACTCACTGATTTCGCAAAGACAAAAACCATTAATCTGGTGTATATGAAGTACCACAGAAGTGAGTCCTAAATACTGGAAATAAGTTAACATTTACCTAAAAGTGCTCCGTCCGAATCAAATCAAAGTCGATTTGATTTTTCAATGTGTTTGGTTATGCTTTTGTTGTTGTTTTAATGTGGTTTGCTTATAAAGCAGGTTTTTGTGTTTTATTCTGTGATGTAAAACATCTAGTAAACCAAATTCCTAGCAAGTGACAATTTTGTTTATTCTTGCATTTTTAAACCTTCTCTTATCCAAGTTGTCCAACCAGTAGATTTGTTTGTACGTGATTTTATTCCCCCATCGACTGTTGATTTGGAGAAACGTTGGTAGAAGCGGTGAACGCTTTACGTGATGACATTTGTTGTTGGCTTAGCATTAGCTCGGTGCTTCCTGTGAGTGTTATTAAGCTTCAAAAATCACAACCAACAAAGAAGTAAGTGTGCACATGAATGGGCTGGATCAACTAAAGACCATTGAGCTAAAATAAATAAAGTCAATGTAAATAATCAAAACATCATTACAGACATGAAGGGTAGAAAAGGTAGAAACACTGAAGACAATGTAGTTGTCAAGCCAGGCGACGAGCTGGTGCTGTTGGTTGTTTTCTTAATGAAACCACACACACATGCACGCAGAGAACAATACACTATAAACATTAACGATGGGAGAACACGGAGATTCGTATGGACAGACGATGAAGATGGATCGCTATTATGGGCGACTCTCAACTACAAAACTACCAAGTCTCAGTAGAATCTGGACTGGGAGACATGACACTCTGGAGGCCGCCATTGTTGTTATCGTCCGTCTACTCGCACATGTGCAGAATTACGATTCACTACAGGGTGCACGTGTGCAGGAGCGGTGTTTCAGAAAAGTTGCGTTTTCCACCGTTTCCACAGAGACAGTTCAAAAAGTTCCACCTTGGGAGTTGTGTTTTCAGTGGCTCCAAGCACCATTCTCTCTCTCTCTCTCGCTCTCGCTCTCGCTCTCGCTCTCGCTCTCGCTCTCGCTCTCGCTCTCGCTCTCGCTCTCGCTCTCTCTCGACTCCGCCTGTTCCATCAGCTAATCAGCCGCTCAAACTTTGTGTACACATCGGCTTTCACATGAGGGAAAAAAGTAGAAATTGACAGAACGTGGAACCACAAAGAAAACACTGCACTCATGCATGCCTACGCATGTACAGGCAGACCGACGCACATAAACGCAGCCGTGTAATTACGAGTGCACACCATCGCAACCAAAACGGCTGAATAATTCAAGACAAGACTGCTACACGTGGATCGGATTGGAACAATGCGCAGACCCATAAGACACAACCAAGGTAGGAGAGCTGAAGAGGCTCCTTCAGTGACGAATAAAAATAGAAAGCGCAACGCATCCCCTATACACACATACAAGTGCTGAGAATTAGACGCTCAGACTGAAGAAAAGCTCGACTGTAACCTGTGGAGAAGCCTGACATTGAAATCGAGTGAAAGGCAGTAGAATCTGTCAGGGCATGTCACAGCCTGAGGGTAAAACCACGTCGGATAAATCCAGAGAGCTTCTGCAAAATCCAACTCCTCCTTTCAGTCATCTTCCAAGGATTTCTCACAAAGCTCACCACATCCAAATATACCAAATATACTGTATCTCTGTTTGCATAAGTGGGAACCATCGGGGGTGTTCGAGCGGCCAGGACCACGCCTCTCCCCTCTCCCAGTAAAAAGAGACACTTGTCCTTCAATAATTTCTGATTAAGAACTATATGATTTGAAGTAATGTGATGAAGGAATCACACCTGAGTGTGTAGAACATGCAATCTCTAAAAAAAGGTCAGTATTGCAAAGGTCAACCATGAAATATATGATTTGTTGCATAATTCTACTAAATCATTGTGCATAATAATATAAATCTTTTTGAAAACAACTCCCACGGTGGAACTTTTCAAAAACACTCCAACCCCGTCTCCTTGGAAACGGAGGAAAATTTGTTGTTGACGATGGTACTTAATAATGCCACCACATGTATATTTTTGAAAGCAAATACTCATTGAGATACTACTAATGCATAGAGGAATAATGTTTAGCATTAATGAAGCTGTTTTTTTCCCCTTTAATATCCAATATTTAAAACCTTTGGGCATGCTGCTGCATCCTATGTTACTTGCCAATCATAGAGTATATATATATGCATATTCAGCACCATTTAATTTCAAGATGAAAGAAAACAATGTACATTGTGTACACACCATCAGTTTAACTTTGGAGAGATTATATATATATATATATATATATATATATATATATATATATTATGACCCCCAGATTTAGAGTCGATGATATTAGTGTCATATTGGTTTTAAAATATTGCAATATACGTGAGTGAGGTCATATGGGGTGTATTTATTTACAGAATACTCTGGATTGTAAGTCACATCTTTACAAAAAAAAACCATTTCCGTTAAATATGGTAATAATGGAGGTTTCTGTGTTGTGCTGTTGTCATGATATCTAATGGTCTAAGATGATGAAGCACGATATATTGAGATAAATACAGTATATAAGTCACTTCTTAATAAACTTTATGACCAGCCAAACAACCGTTAAAAAGTGCGACAAAGGCCACATTTACATACAGCCAAGTACGTACAAAACTAGATATTTTCTACTTTACATTTTCAAAAATAACACTGTCCACACCAGATGATTGTCAAAACCCTTTTCATTTCAGTAAATCCACACAATTACCTCGTTAAGAGCCACTTTGAGCTTTTCAAACCGAGAGATGACAGTGACACAAGAAGCATAAAACCATGTCAGCCAATCAGAATAGAGGAAACTACAAAAACAGCAACAACAGCAAGAACAGTGGCCGCGACATTCTGAAGTCCTCAAGCCGTTCCTCCAGGAGAACGCCTTCATTTCCAAAGTTGTCCGAGCAGCAAGCAGTTCAACCAGGTCGGATTCAAAACGAGGTTGGCAGGCAGCTCTTGGTCTTGGTGAGAGGAAAAGTTGACGTAAAACTGCTGACCTCCAACCGCTCCTTCTCCTCTGCTCCTTGACATAATAGAGCATTTGTGATTCTAATTTCAAACAAGCCGAAGGAGTTTGCACAAACGTAAAAACGAGCACTGCCTTGGCAGCATCCGTTGTCATCACAGTAGCCCAATTGTAAACGCCGTTGCTACACATATGACGCTGATGATTCTTCTGTCGCAAACTGTGTCGTCAAACTCTCATCTCTCCGTGTCTACATGGAGAAAAGGTTATTTAGCATTTGGTTTTCTGCTGCACAATGAGAATTCATGAAAAACAAGAGAGTTTATCATGATTCGGGATGCTGGATGTTCCTGAAATTAAAACTCTAATCTACTCGGCCAACTCAATCTGAGAGGCCATAAAATTTCAGTATAATGGCCCTCTGTTCCATCATCAGTTAATTACATTAGTAGATTCTGTGGTACAGTAGTGATTTCTGTCGTCCTACAGCGACACCTAATGGTCCAAAATGGTATGTGCAGATATATACGGAGGGAGCAGATGTTAGTCTCGCTGCTAATAAACTAATATTTTTGAGGCTACACTTTCTCAAACTTAAAAGTAATTAAGACCATTATTTCGTATTTTTTCTGTTTTTTCATTTGTCCACTCAAAAATACTTTTTTTTTTAATTTAGTCGTATTTTTTTGATTCCACAGGTTGAAAAGTTGATGTTGTACGATTGTTCAACCTTGATCCTTTTAGCCACGATGAAGCCTACTAACTAATTTTTGAGAACCATATCTCTTTGCTTATAAAGACATAGACCTTTCAAAATCTTTTTTTTGTTAATTATGGAGTCCCTCAATGATCAGTATTTGGGCCACAGTTGATTTTTCTCTGTTTGTTGCATTAGGGTTTTTTCCCCCCTAATAACCTGCCATTGTCATGCAAGGAATTGTTATACTTGTTTTCTTATATAATCAGATAATACAAATGTTCAAGCTTCTTATGTTGCCGTTAACAGCTGACTTAACCCAGCAAGGGATGATTACTCAACTGAGTCCCCTGTTCTGATCAATTTTCCTTATTTCTGAATGATTGTACTTCATTGCAGAGGCAAAGTTACTAATCTTGGTGTTTTGTATTCCCTTGTCAGGTTTGTAAAAAAATAAAGCAAACAAAAAGAAAGACATTTTTTAAGGTCTGCAGATGTCATACAAAATACTAAGTGACATTGTGCTGTCTTAGCTGGCTGAACTTTTGAACCCACTGTATGTGTCTGCTTGTACTTTACGCTCTCGGGCTACTGAGGGGCCACCCCAGGTGATTGACAGGTGACTGACAGTGTGTTTAAAAGTACTGCAATTACAATAAATTAAAGACTAAATGTCACTGAAGTAGCTGTCTGGTGTGGCTCAAAAGGACATACTTGAGAGCAAAATAAGTTTTA
This sequence comes from Lipophrys pholis, assembly GCF_963383615.2. Classification (NCBI taxonomy): domain Eukaryota; kingdom Metazoa; phylum Chordata; class Actinopteri; order Blenniiformes; family Blenniidae; genus Lipophrys; species Lipophrys pholis. The sequence goes on from NC_137627.1 coordinate 5,604,293, forward strand.
AAGCGTTTCCACATGCAGAAGAGAAGACATTTTGCCTCTAATATTTTAACTGCTCTGGTGATGGAAGGTAAGTAAACCCTAACCCATTCATACAATTAAAAAAAAAGACATGCACTTCAGTTTACAGAAACAGAAATTTCTTTTTTCTTTTTTTTTTTTAGGATATGGACCCGATAAATCCTTTCCCACCATCTGACCTCTCCATTAATAGACCTGAAGTTGCCCCACTGACGGTACTGGTTTCCACTCCAGACACTCCTTTACTCCTTTATGAAACAGACATTACATTAGCAGATGTAAAACATACCTAGACCTGTAGATATCAGGAAAAACAAAACAGGAATTTCAAATTCCACAATTGATTTTAGTGTCACTTATGTCTGAATGACAATGTCGTGATGTTGATGTCTTCAAGTCGAGTTGAAGTATTTTTCTCGGTTTAATGCCGAAGAACAGTTTTTATTTAAAGCACTTTGATAAAATCGATTAATTCAGTCATGCGAAGACAGGTCGGTGGAGACAGTACAGACTGGAAAAATACTTTGGTCTGGTCCTGGACAACAAACTGGACTGGTCTGCAAACACAGATCCGCCTTGAAGGAAGGACAGAGGGAGCGGCCTTATCTCTCTCTGGAGGCTCAGCTTCTATCTATCTATCTATCTATCTATCTATCTATCTATCTATCTATCTATCTATCTATCTATCTATCTATCTATCTATCTATCTATCTATCTATCTATCTATCTATCTATCTATCTATCTATCTATCTATCTATCTATCTATCTATCTATCTATCTAGCACATTACAATTTTAATAATTCTCTGACAAACTTTCAGTGTCATTTAATTGAGTCTATTGAGGTCGGACCACGTGACCTCGATAAAAAAAAAAAGGTCACCCTGTTAATGTTATTTACATTTTGCATTTTAATAAAACAGATTTAAGGTTTCTAGGAGTGAACTGGAAAAAAATACAACAACAAATAAAGTGTAAAACCTGTAGAGCTGTTGTGTGGATGCTTTATTTTATTAGAGAGAGAGAGAGAGAGAGAGAGAGAGAGAGAGCGATGACGGATCAGCAGGAGGAGTCGAGAGAGAGAGAGAGAGAGAGAGAGAGAGAGAGAGAGAGAGAGAGAGAGAGAGAGAGAGAGAGGGAGAGCGGGGGGACAGGGATTTGGTAGACAGTCGGAGGTCGGAGCGGGAGCTGGATCGGGGGTTCCGGGGAGATGCTGTCCCCACCGAGGAGATGGATCCGAGACAAGCATCCGAGCTCTTTATTCGCGTAAGTCCGCTCCGCTCGTTGCGCTCCGCAGCACTTCAGGATAGCGTTTCCTCCGAAACCACCCTCATCACATCGCTTTAACTGTCAGATCTCACCACACGCGCTGGAGATCAGCTCCCCTGCTCCTCCCGCTGCAGGAGTTTCCACCAAGTTGCGCTCCCGGTCCGGAGCGCGCATCATCCGGGCGCGCCGCAACTCCGTCGCGTCTGCGCAAACTGTCCAAACCCTCTGAGCACGTACAGATGTTCAACAGCTACCTGGCAGTCTCAGTTTGTCTGCGTAAACACACGCATAATACCAGGGCTTTTGCAGGAGTCGGTCAGTTCAGACAGTCAGTTCGACTTTTGGTGCGCAAAGTTTGAACGCAAAAAACCGATCCGTCGAAAATCAAGTGTACAAGTCTTCTTCGCCAAATGCAAAATCAATTGTAAGTAACTGTTTAATATGAATGTTTTACTTGAAGAGACACGGTGAAATTTAATGCTGACATGACAGTATTTTAATCTATGAATGAATAAATCCAAATGTGAATAAAATGTAACTTTAGAAAACCTAAACGAGAAAAAAAAACTACTTTTGATAAAATGCGCCACTTTTCGACTACAAAATGTTGTTTTTCTTTTAATTGTTTGCTTTTAAACGTGCAAAAAATAATTAATCTTCAATCATATTAGGCTGAAGGGTCATTGCAGCGTTTATGTTTTTACCAATTCCTCCAAATAGTAGGAATTTAACGTTAATGCCACCTTGCTCAGAATAAGTTATCTCCATCTCTCATCTCTGTGCTGGTGTCCCAAATCCATAGACAGCATGTATCAGCTGATATTCAAAACTAAATTCAGTGTTTAGTTACCAAGGTTAAGCAGCGTGACAGAATTTACCCTGTGGTGGGTTGGTATTAGGCTTTTAGCTTTTTAAAAAGGAACTCAGAGACTTTCAAGTCGTTTTTTTACTATATTGTTTTTCACTTTTCACAAATCTATGTAAATACAAACCTTTATGTTCTATTCATATATTGTGAAATAAGTTAAACTGATCATATTTGCACACATTTCAACATTTCTGGGGTAAAGGGTAAATGTACAGTCTGTGGATGAGTGTGGATAAATCTAACTGGATTTCTGTTTATAAAAATACTATTGTGCGTAATATGTATAATACTAACAATTGTCATAGATATCACAGATGCATTTTGTCACTTTAGATTTATGTGTATTAAGTTAACCCAAGATCTTCATGTATTGTTTTAATCATTCCAAGATAAGTGCATCAATCTGATATGACTTGGGAACAACCAGAGTCAAAACAGTCAAGTGTTTTACACTATGGTCATAGTTTATGGCAGTACTGACTAATAGATTTGAGTCTATTTGACAATACTGTATGACTCAATATTCAGCAGAACTACTGGATCACGTATGTGTCCAATGACTTGTCATGTGTTAGAAATACAAAGAAATGTGGAAGTTAGATGCTTTGGAAGATATGACACATGGGGTTATATTGCTCTAAAAATGAATGATTTCATGTTGTTGTTGTTTTTTTGGGGGTTTATTTTTAATAGTAATACTGTTTGCAATGATATAGTTTCCTAAAATGATACATTGGTGGGGGATTATTAGTTTTTCAAAGTTTACAGGTCCACATCTTTGTTCTACAAGCTTAAAAACGTAATTGCAAGCGAAGGTTACACATTTGAGTGGCATTTTTTAGGCTAGTGCTACATGACTTATTTAACGATTTTACTGTGAGATTTCTTTCTGCGATAAATCTCAAACTTTGTGACCAAACATCTCCAATATTGCATTTTTCTTTTGCTTCTCTCCATCTATTTGCAGTAGAGCTGGAATATGTTTGATAACGTCCAACTCCATGGTGTCACCTCTAATTCTGCGCTCATGTGGACTCAATACTCCATCCAGTCACATGCAGATCTTTGTTTGAGTAGTCCTGTCTCCATGTAATGTCACTCATTTCTTTCAATTGATCACATGGAATCTATGCATGCGTATAAAATACAAGGCACTTTATACATGATCTGAGTAAATCAGGTCAAGAATCAGACTCTAAAACAACTTTAAAGATCCTTTCAACGACTCTAAAAGAAGATAAGAAGTGTGTGTTTTCCACATAAAAAGTGGGATTTCAAAATGTTTTCCAGAGTTAAAGTGGGAGTGCAAGTCGGGGAGTGTTATTGGAACCAATCGTCCGTGTTTCGAGAGAAAAATGACTGGAATCAGCTGATGAAAATGCTTTGACATTTATATCTAAAGAATTTACACTGCGTTGCCAAGACCCGAATTCTGAGCAAAGTGCATCACTGAACCTACCAGAGACGGTCCAGTGTATCAGTGGTGATAGTCGCTGGGGCTCAAAAAAACAGGTGGAGCCATGCGATGTAGCGTGTCTGAGGAGGACGGGGTGGATCGATGGATTATACACAGGGCTTCGCTTTAAGATGTGCTGCTTGGATCCATTGAAGAAGTGAAAGCAGTCATGCACTTTTAATGAAATAATGTCAAAGAGTGTTTGTTTTAGGGCTCAACCAGGTCCATACCTAAAGCCTAGTCAAATACTGACTGCTTGTCTGTTGGTCTTCTTCGGGATGTGTTGGGATTACCACACCGAGCTTCATAATGAAGTCAGTTTGTGTGACACCAGGATCCAAACATCCTGGTTATGTATATGCGACCTCTGTTAAATAACAGCAATCTGGAAATGAATGTTGGGCAAAATAACATAAATATATATTTGGTTATCTACTCAGATAAAAAGTTATATTTGTAATCTTCCTCTGACTGAAGTCTTGTTGGCTTGAAATGGCTGAGTTACTAAAAAAAAAAACTTTTGTGGCACAAAAAGTAGAGAACAAGTCAATTAAGGAGAAATCCCTTTTTATTCTTCATTTTTGGGAAGCGGAATCTTTTAATAGTGAAATTAAGACATTTTTCAAACTTTTGGTAGCGTGTGTTTTGCAAGGTGAATTTGTAAAATGTAAAAGCTCGATGGAGCGTCGTTAATTACGCGAGGTGGACGTCGGCGCCATTACAGTCTGATATGCGGATTTACCCAGCAAGTGGCCTGTATTTAAACATTAAGAAATCTAATGGCGGACTTCCTATGTGTACGCTTTCATACTGCAGGCCAACTCCTTGGAGTTTTTCAAGGAGTTTACTTCTGCTGGAGGATTCGTGGTGGCGAGCACGCATTAGAAGAAGCCCTTTGAATGACAGTATTCCTAGAACTACCTTGAACTGTGGTTGCGTGGCTCCACGGCGGTGGGCTGCAGACCCCTTGGTTTGTACCGACAGAGTATCGGGACCAGGATGTTGGTACTGCTGATTGTAGTATTTGCCCAGGGAGTTTTCACGTGTGATTGTCCAAACCGTCCACGTTCCTCTTGCGGCCCACATGAAGCTGGGAACAGACATGATGTTGGGAGTCACCCATGACTCGCAAAGAGCTCATCTGAAATGCCTCGGTGAAGATTAACAATGCGCTTAATCGCTGCAGTTTCTCGCTCTCGCTCTCTCCCTCGTCGTCTCCCTTTGGAGATGGCTGGTTTGCCTCGCACAAACATTAACAGGAGATTTGTACCAAAGTTCATCTGTTTGCAGTTCAGCCATAACTTGTACTGACGGCCGGGGTTTTACATGAGAGGGGAAGGAGCTGAGACATCTGATAAGATTGTCTGTTATCCTCTACATTTGAAAAAACGGAAAAAAAAAATCCTTCTTTTCATCAATTAAGATTATTAGATAAAGAGAAAGATGGAGGAACGACATAAGAAATATGTAATTTAGAGTATATTGCAAGTAAAATAGAATAAAGACGTACATTTCCTTTTCAATGAGAAATGAATCATCATTGAATGATTGGGGTGTTTTGTTGGTTCTATTCAGAGAGATTTTTAATGGGCTCTCTTTACATATTCAGCCTCGCTCCTCATCCCACAAATACATCTGTATATCCTTTGCAAATGTGGCACCATTTAACATCGAATATGTCATGAAATGATTGTCAGAAAAGGCAAACGGTTTGAAACCGCTGTGTTTATTCATCCATCTTATAACAACAAAATATAAACTAAATATTAATGTGCAAATGTATGTTTTTATGTGACATATTGGCTAAATTTGACATTTTCAACTAATTCCTCAGAATGCCAAAACTTTTCGTCATTTAAAACATTTTAATTGTTAAGCATTGTTAAACATCCTCTATATTCTTCAAATGAACTTCCTCATACTGCCAACTTTTTACTTGGCATCATTAAAATAATGTAAAATGGAATTCTTCGCAGAAGGTATGGTTGAACTGATTGCAGATGCAATGTTTGCATATTTGTCTGGTTTGTGATGCAGAAAAATGGGCTTTGAGGAATAAAAGCGTTGCAGAGACGTAGAGGTCTCCACAAGTCACATATCAAATGTAATGCGCTAATGCACTGAGAGGGAAACAAACAGCCTTTATATTGCATTGTTAGAGCAAAGAAATATTCGACCAAACGTTTACACATGAAACAAGAGAAAAACAAATTAAGGGAAAAAAAAAAAAAAGAAGCTGATTTTTAAACAGCGAAACCTCCCATCAAAGATAATTTCATAATTTCCGTAGTAAATCCGGGCTTCGCCTCTTGCATTTCCTGACGAGGCTGCCGTCTCTCGGGAACGCTCAGCCGGAGTGATGAACAGATGGCTGCCGTGTAAATGTCATGATGGGTGAAGGGAAGTGGGATCGAACTGCAGGGACGGGTTCGCTTAACAAATGACAGACTGTTTTGATCCCACGCCAGAGGTTGGCAGGGAGTGACAGACACTGCTGGCCATGTCTGACCTCTTCTATGTGTGTGTGTGTGTGTGTGTGTGTGTGTGTGTGTGTGTGATGCCTTTTGAACTCAGCCGCTCATCCATCCACAGTTATGTGTGTTGTAACGGAGCTCACATTAATGATTTCCCCTTGTCATGAGAGAGTGGGGAACAATACCAGTTCTGATACTTGGATTCTTCTATTAGAGGCTGATTTACTTAGAGCCTTATAAAGCGTGCAAAACTTTGTGCTCATGCATATAGATCACCCTTTCAGTTTGCGTGCGTTTTGATGGTGATCAATCAAGACTAACACGATGAATAGAATAGAACAGAACTTTATTGATCCTTTCTAGGAAATTACTTTGTTTGAGCAGGCATATCGCTGACACACACACACACACACACACACACACACACACACACACACACACACACACACACACACACACACACACACACACACACACACACACACACACACACACACACACACACACACACACACACACACACACAAACTCCCACATCCCTGCAGACACCAACACTCATCAATAACAATATATTAAACATTTATGGCAGATTTAAGTAAAAAAGAAATACAGGGTTTGGCATGTATTAGGCCTCGCTTACACGACAAAGTTTCGAGTGAAAAGACGTCGCTTTATGTGTTTTCCCTTCAGAAAAGTAAATGAAGATCAACAGAGGAGATTTAAAACGATTACAAGACCTAAGAAGGGATGTAACACAGAAGATACCTTTAATAAAGTCTGCCAATAAGAGGGTGTCGGGCCAGCAAAGTAAAACTCTGAACAAACATGTGTTATTTTTGTGTCTCTGTCAATCAACAGTACTTCTTGTTCGTAAATCAAGTCGTATATATGTACAGTACGTTCAGTTTGAATCACGTTTCCATCCATTTTTATGTAACACGCAAAGCTTTAGTGGCTCACACCCTGATGTAGCAGCAATCCCAATGCAGCTGCATCATACCAGTCCTTTTCCAAGAGTTTAGAATATGTGAATATTGCATCCATTCAGTTGTGGCACTCAAACCATTGTGTTTGATTTTGACAACATTCTGCTGCTCTTGAGGTGCCTGAAGGCCGACCGAGGCAGAAGACCCCTGACGGTCTGTGTGGGCTGTTTGTGGTCTTCTTTTATTCCACTCTTTTCTCTGTGTTTATTGAAAATTCCAGTGTCGTCAAAAACACCTGCTTCTTTTTCTGCCGTTTTTCCGTTCCCAAAAACAACATTGTAAGTGGTACTTTTGCTAATAATAGACCTACGGCCTCAACGTCACCTCATATACAAAACAAATATTTTACTCCGGGTCACTGTAAAAACTGTGAAAACTGGTTCTGCATTCTCAAGTTCTAAAAGGGGCTTGTGACGCCTCACTGTTCAACTGAACGACTCAGAGGGGCATCAAGATTTAAAAACATAAATAAATAAAAAAAAATGCAACAGCCAAATGACTATTCAGTGGTTAATCACATCTTATTTAACCGTGAACTTTATAAAACCATCAGCAGTAACTCTATTACCATCAGCAGTGGGAATAACCTGTTTTAAAGTAACTTTTATGTCACTGTGTTCGGCAGTAATTGAGTACTATTCTGAAATCAGAAGAACTGCAGAGCTGCTGTCTTCCTCACTGTGGTGGCAAGTGTTGAAACTTCTGCCTCCAGTAAAGCGTCGCCTTGTTACTATTTCACTCAACTCCTGTTTAACTTAAATAAAAGTGTCTCACCAGTCCTGAACTAAGTCAGTCCACTTAACAGTAGTATTATTGATATTAAACATGCTTGCATTTGCATAATGACAACCTTTTCAAGGCGTTTGCTTCTGTCTGCACGTTGTTCATTTGCTTCCCCTCCTCATTACCATTAGTTCATAGTACTGTTCCTATTAGGAACTGCTAATATCCAGTGTCGTCCTCTTATTAATTATGCTGAACTTTACCAGTAAATCCGTCACCACTGGACTCACACAGTGTCGATGGCTCAACTAGCGTACATGAGTCAGATTAGAAAGTACTGCAAGAGATATTTAACTGCTTACTTTTTATTTGAGAAATTATTTTGAAACCTCTTGGAATTGTTCACTAAATTGTGGTCAAACTGCATTCAGAATGGGTTTGACCTCCAGTTGCTAAGATCTGTTTTGCTCCAACCTAAAACCAGGCCTGCTTTTGACTCCTCTGACGACACATTCCGACTCTGTTCTGTAAATTGGGCTCATTTCCTGAGTGGCGGATGAAACGACGGGCCTTTTTCAATTCAACCAAGACCAACACAAGTATGTGCAGGTTTGATTAACAGAAATCAAAACTACAAAATGATGTGAATCCACCTCAAAGCATTCAGGTAAGCGGCACGTTGAAAGGTCAAATCAGCGTTGGCTGTCTCACGTCCCCCCCCACGGTGCTCAGATATCGCAGTCAGCAGGCAGTGTCAAATGTTAGGCTATGAGCATCAGATTACAGTCTGCTGATTGCACCTGATAATGTGGTACTGCAGGTTGTGTCCATGTGGGCTCGGCTTTCAGCTCTTCCAGGTCAGGTTGGACCGGGGCTGAAACAGAGAGTTTGTTTTGCTGCTTTTCTAAAGGACAAACGGTTTCCCTTCATGTCTACATGGGGCGGCTAACATGACACGGATATTTACCATTTAGACGGATTCATTTTCTATTACAGATTTGAATAAAACAGCAGTGATGTACAGGTTTGATCAGTTCGATCGTTTCTTTTTTTTTTTACTGTTATTTGTCCCAAATGTTCTTTTGAATTGCAAAGGCGTTTTGCATCGCTCCTCCGATGAACGTCAATCCAGTGTAATCTCTTTCCGATTCTGGTCACAAGAAGTACCGTAGGTATAAAAGCTACAGATAGACCCGAGGGCCTGTTTACACGACACCGTTTTCAAATGAAAATAATTATTTTTCGCATTTTGGATGTCTGTTTACATGACTGTTTGGTACCCATGAAAATGAAACTTTTCGAAAAATGGCACCCAAGGTAGAACTTTTCGAAAACGCTCTGAGTCCGTCTCCGTGGAAACGGGGAAAAACACAACTTGGCACTGGCACTGTACATGCGCACCACAACTGTCGTAAATAGTTCTTCTGCACATGTGCGTGGTAAACACTGACAATCAGAACAATGTTGCCTCCAGAGTGTCATGACTCCCAGTCTATGTTCTCCTGGGACTCGGTGGTTTTATAAATTGACAGTCACCTGTTATATAGCAATTGAACTGCATCTTGGGTTCTAAGGTTTATCTTAGTGTTTACATGACGGCAGCCGTACGAGTCTCTGACAACAGTACTTCTTGAGAAAGGCTTCCAAGAGTGCAATGTTTTTGACACAACCCCATCTCCATGTCTGCCGTCCAGCATTTCTCCTTTCACTACACCATCATCAGCACAGGTGGAGATGATCTTTCTTACACAACAATCAAAAATGAGATGGAGTCAGCACGCAGGCACAGAGGCAGATACAGCAGCTGTAGATGGCAGAGGAGAATCCAACAAGAAAGCTGGACGTGATCAGCCAGCTCAAATGGAGACACAAACAGGTGCAGGCCAATTAGACTGATGGCACCTGGGGAGGAGGAGGGAGAGAGAAAAGGGGGGTGGGGGAGCCACACCAAACCAAACCAAACCAAACACACAAGCAAAACTTCACTATGCACAAGCCTGGCATGTAACTCGAGGCTGTACGACCAAGAAAGACAGCTAAGAGGTGTTTGAATTTTAAAATCACCATCTAGTGGCCTTGTTTTTAAATATTCACTAGTGTGTGTTGTGTGTGAGTTCAGCTTGGTGGGCAGTTCTGTATCAGTTTGGCGCTATTTGAATGGCGCTGGGAGGATTTTTCTGTCAAATAGAAGAATACTTTAACAGTGGCATCGTGTTCTCAGGGTTGACAGTCACTTCACAGCAACAAACACACTAGTTCAAAACAGATTGCTTGTTCTGCGAGTGCCTGCCAGGGTTTTTCTTTTTTATTAAGGTAAACCAGCTTCATTTAAAAAATACTCACTCACGCTTGTTAGGAGAAGTCGCACCTGTAAATTAATAATAGACATGAATTTATGCATTAATGATTGGCTACAGCTCAAGAAATCATTGGATTAATGGATGGAACAAATTTGCAAATAAATATTGGAGTTGGAGTGGTTAGTGTTTTCTTTTGAGCAGCACAGTTTACCATTGATTTCTGAGAAGAAATCAAAGGTAATCTCAAATAATCTCTTGAAAAAAAAAAATCTATTTAAACACATATTTATCCCAGAATTTGTCATTGGTGAAGATGAAGTAAAATCACAGAATACATTTAGTCATTTACTTTTGTTAGATCTTATTATCTGAACTTAACAGCCTATAGATTTCTACAGTTTTTAATATCAATATCTCAGATCAATGTCTTATATATTTATCTTTGTCTGATGACTCCATTGATTCTTGTCAGGCTCTAATCACTGACACCTAACCTGGAAAAATTACCCCCAAAGGTAAAAGTTGGATGTGAGGGCAGAACAATTGAGAGGTTGAGCACAGAAATCGTGGCGTCATGATACTTTATAATCTGAGCGTAATTTAACCAGCTACCACATTTGACCACTGACTAAGAGAGGTAATTGTTGAATATGGACAAGTGTGGTTTAACTTTATTTAACTGGTACTGTGAGTAAAGACAGTATGATCAGAATTATGAAAACTAATATAAATTGTCAATTTCTACAGCCACTCATCTGTCATCTGTAGTGAAAAGCAACAATCAGTAGTTGTCATGAACTGACTGAGTGCATGCTCAGGCGACCTTTTAACCACACGGGAGTAACGATGGTGTCTTTTGGTGAACAATATTTCAGTCCTCGATTGCGTTCAACTAAATCACCTTAAACAATGAAAATAATGATCTTGAAGCTGTGAAGCTTCAACTCGCTGAAGTCGATGATCATGAGCAGGATGTTCCAATGAGCGCAGACAAATGAGTGTTTCCCTCGTCCGTTTGGCCGGACTGCTACCCGCACTTTCCTCGAGCTTCCTGTCAGAATGGCAGTGTGCTGATTGGACCGTGGTCGGTTTGTGTCGGTCAGGGCGACCTGGCTGCGACGCTCTCGTTAACAGTCACGGGGGAAGTTGTGTCTGACTGAGCTCTAACGTCTCCGCTAGGCAGACGGAGGCGCCTGGAATTCCTCCGAAAGACAGAGTTACCGACCCGTGGCCACGTCTTTGCTCACACCCCGGGGTTAAGAGTTCATGTGTGTCTGGGAGGGTTTGTGGAGAAAGGCCTGGAGGCGGAGCAGGCGATGCTCCAGATGGTTTTTTTTAAGGCCTCCATACAGTCTGTGCCCACTGACCTCACGGATAAAGTTTCAAAATATGGCCTTTAAATTTGTGTTGATCAGGTCCATTGATAATGTAGTGCTTTTCATGTTACTACTGTTTTTGCACTGTGAATGTAGGACTTCATCTTTAATTGCACAAGGACCAGTTACTGTCTTTAAACCGCAGGTAAATGACCCATGGGTTTGTTCAGTCCACCATGTTGTGCTTTTGTGTGTTGAAATTCTTTAAATGTGCAATTGCAAAGTCTTTTTTCGCTTCAAATTTTTCAGCGTATGAATGCACAGAGCATGAAAATATAATTCATCTCAGTTCATTCAGTGTTTTGCAGTCTGTTTATTTCTCCTGTTGAACACTTATGGTATATTGTGCAACTCTACTCCAAAAATCCATTATTTGATCTGGAATTTATCCCCGCTACATGCTGATTTGAACCAACAATCACAGTCTTTTTTGGTATCTTCCAGCTTTTTAAAACAACTAACACTGTGGTCCTGAGTCCAAATAGTAGTCACGAAACAGCTTTTTCTGCTTTCAACCAATTTTAAACAGTCGTCATATTAGTTGATTGAGTTTCTGTTTCTTCTGTGTCAGCATTCTTCCTGAACACCAGAGCACTGCTGACACACTCATTTCTTTTAAACCAGGCTTAAAAGCACTAGTATTAACTCAGGCTTTCCAACAATACGTTTTACTTATTTTATTCTTAATAAAGCTTTTACTGTATTTATTCTCCTTTCTATGCCTTTCTTAATCCCTCTGTTTTATTGTTTTTCATAACCACAATCGTTTAGGATTAAGTTTCTAAATGGCCTTGTCTTTAATGTATTTCTTTGATTTTTTTGGAAAGCACTGTGAATTGCCTTGTGACTGAATGGCGTTAGGTAAATACAATTGACTTTAGTGTTTGTAAGCCACAAAAACTTTTCAATCATGTCTGAAAAGACCAGCGCATATTTTAGTTCTGAGGCCACATACAGTCCAATGTTGAGTCAGCCATGCTAAAATAACATTTAGATTCAAACTTTTTCTTTTTTTTGTGGCAGAGTGTCCATGAAGAAAATGTTGATATTCTTGTGAAACCAATAATCACTACCTAAAATGACTACAATCTCAACATAAAGCCATTTTAATGAAACATTCTGGTGCAAAATACAGTGAAATGTCCAAAAAACGTCTCGTATAGCTGTTGCATTCTGCATGTCTTTACAAACTCACCCTGACAGCGAGGCTTTGAGGCTGGTTTGATAGCAGCGAGGTTGCTATCTTTCACGCCATCGTCAGCGATATCTGAGCTCGGACGTCAGTGTTGTGTCTGCTGCTCTTAACATATTTTTTTAAATACATTTCTTCTTTGAATTTTGTACAGTTTGCTCGGTGGTTTGGCCGGATTGGAGCCTCTTCTCTGTCGGTTTTGTCCCTCGGGCTTTATGTTTCACCCCCAGAGACTAAACTATGTGTGAAGCCAGTGTGTGTGCAGTTGCAATTCAGCAGTGGAAGTTTTTCTTCATATTGTAATAAAATCGTAATCTCCCTTGTATCCATTGCCATAAAGAAAGATTAGATCACTTCCTTCCAGATGAGCTCACAGTGGCAGTATAGAGAGCATCCAGGTCGAGACATCCTCCAAGGACAGGACCCACAAGCTGCTCCAAGCTGCTCCATGCTGGTCCAACGCCAAACCAGATATTTGACCGAAAATTGTGTTTTAAAAGGAAAACAGTGGCGCAAACTTTAAAATGACCAACCCAGTGAGTCGATGCTCTCCACTCAGGTTTGAGTGAATCCAACACAGGAGGACATTTTTAAACCGGATAAAAGTCTGCCTCGGTAGCCAGTTGGAGACACAGGATACCTCGTCCATCAACCCTGAGCACCTCAGACAAGCGTTTTTGCATTTATCTCCTTTTATTCCCTTCTTTGGAATTTATCGTCTTTCTCCATCACAGATCGATTTTTGTCTCTTGCACCATACATCTCCTCAGGGTGTACAGGTCAGAGCACGCATTTCTAAATAAGAAGCTGATTTAATTCTAATGAGACAAAGACAAGATTGTGTTAAGCAGCAGGATTTCCTGTCCTCTGGGACTGACTCAGACTGCAGAGGAAGGAAGAAAGTGTCGATTCAGGCCTGTGAATTGATTTTGTTAATAAAATCACAGAACCTAAAGAATAAGGCCCCGTTTACACGACAATGTTTTAAAGTGGAAAAACAGAAAACTTTTGTTGTGTTTTCGTCTCTTTACAAGACAACGGTGCATGGAGCCACTAAAATACCCAACTTATTGAAAATGGCTCCCAAGGTTGAACCTTTTGAAAAGGCGTGATATGTCCATGTGCTTGTCATTGCTAATGTTTATAACGTTTTGTTCTCAGCACGGATGGCTTTCACTTGAAATTTGAAACGTTGTGTTAGATTCAGCTTATGAATGAGCGAAACTTGATTTGGGATTCGTGATCTTGAAGTAAAAGCTGTTCTCTGATAGCGGCCGTACGATCAGACTGATCAGGTGGAAACCCTTTGCAGAGGATCACAGGATCGCTTTGCTCTTTGAAAGTAAACTGAAACACGTGAGGTATTTGCATACTTTCTACTTCATGAGGCAGCTGAAGTCATCTAACACTTTGCTGTTTGGATGCAGGAGCCTGGATTTGGGTAGTGAAGTCTCTCATTTCTTTTCTGTGTGGCGCTGTGGTCGTGGCCATGGCGAGTGGCTGGTCTCCGTTTATAGAAAGCATTGCTTGTGCCACATTATAAAGAGGAATTGGATATTTTGAAAGCTGATACAGAGGATTCAAGTAAATACTCAGATAAGGTCACTGTTTCAACCTCAGAAAACGGGCTTATCCAGCTGCATTACTCTAAATAAATCAAGCGTTTCCTACAGAAGTGCCTCCAAGTCCAAGTGAATCAGGATTTCTAACTGGGAAACAAATGGATGATCGTCAACCTAAACCTTCTGAGAAGAGCTTCCGTATGAAAAGAGGTGGAGGCTGAAGTGAGTTCATGTGTCTCATCCCGCTGAGCGCCTGTGAAAATGTTGTGGAAGCAGGATCGGGATCAGCCTGACACAGAGACAGGCACAGAGTGCAGGAGGGGAGCTGCTGTTTTAGTTCACACACAGGAGACAAAAAAAGATTTTCCTCCTTGTTTTTAGCTTTCAAATTGAAGGATTGTGAAGAGGATTCTTTTTCTTTAGCAGCTGCGAGATAGTCAGAGAGGTTGATGCTCCTGGTTCTCTTTGGATCCCAACCTTTATTTTTCTTGGAGATGCCAGGTTGTACGTAATCTTACGGTCCCTCTAAGTCAAACAACTGTAGTTACGTATGCAAACGTCAGAATTGCTTTAGATCCGAGTGACAGGTTTTTGTTTTTGTTCTTTAACATCATTTTGACGGCCTCAGATCAGGATTTACAATCCCACACATCTCTCCATGACAGGAATCTAGATTTTAGTTTGGAAACCATCGATGTAGGGACAGAAGTCTGCAACCTTTATGATCAAAAGAGCCATTTTTGTCACTCTCCACCAAATTAACATCGATTGAGAATCAATGATCTACATCATATTTTAGATCCTCATTGAGGTTGGTAAAATGAACACTCTGTAGATGATCAGCAATATAAAATGATCTGCTTCACATCACCAATGAAGTCCAGTTTTAACAAGTTATACTTACTTTCTCAATTAATCGTAGCTATTTTTGTCATAAGTGAGAAATAAACCCATGTAGAACCCCCCCCCCCCCCCCCCCCCCCCCCCCCCCATCTTGGTACCATCAAGAGTCAGATAAACTGCCTGTATGACTCAATAATAACAACTTCCATTATACCCAGACTCTCTTGTATCGTCGCAGGGTGTGCACAAACCTGTGTACCAGAACAAAGGTCTTGTTGTTACAACTCGCCAGCTGCACAAATGGGAACCAACAAGGATGTGATGGAGTTCATGATTGTGAAACAAATAAACTGTGTGACACCTCACCTGTGTGAAGTGAGTAATACAACACAATGATGCCTGTTTTCAGATCCAAACAATATTGTTCTCCATGTCTGCACACGCCTTCCGATGATGTTTGAATATCTATTTCAGTCCGTATGATGAAGCCTTCTTGGGATCGTTGAGCCTCAAGTTGTTTCTAATGGAGGGTTTTCAACATATGTGAGTGTGTGGTCGTCTGAATGAGTGAATGAGGCTCATTGTTTGAAATGCTTTGAGGACACTAAAGCGGGTTCTAAATTAAAATGATCGTGCGCATTGTTTCTTCCTTTCCGTCCCTCATGATGGCAAAGATCATCAGGTATTGAAGCTTGCTTTTCTTTCTGAGTGAGTGAAATGAGTGGAAAGAAAACAAAGTTTAACCCTAGTTTCATGACACAGATACTCATCTTCATCTGTAGGAGCTGTGTTTCAGGCTTCAGCCTGAATGCACATCGCTTTTTGTTTGTATGCAAAGTTTTTCTGCTGAAAAACAAAAATGATTTTGGATAGAGGTTGCTCCCAACCACACGCATCCCTTCATCACGCGTGTCGACAAATGTGCCGGCATCTGCCAGGTGGGCTTGTTTGGTGTTTCATTGGATGCGGTGCTCAGTTCAAGTGCTTTCTGCCTTTGAGTGTGCTGCTTGAGTGTTTGTATTTTCAGTTTAAGTGTTTGATTTTTTCGACGAAGACGGGACGAGGTTAGATCTGAAAGCATTTCAGTTCATCCATGAATCTTTCATTCTTAAACCTGTTTCTAAGGAAGAAAATCCCCTTTGATTGAAGAGCAACCAGTCTGTGGCTACAGTTGCCTTGTGAATAACACGAGGAGAGTCAACCAAAGTACTCAGTCCATAATGTTTCATAGATACCAGGATGAAAAAAAAACCTACTAAACCTGCTCCTAATAAGTGTTTTTATTTGTGGGAGAGTCTCTGTGCAGATCCAGAGAGTACTTGCTGGTGGGACACTGAGAATAGACTCTGTTAAAATGGAAAATTCCTCCCCTCATAGTTTGATATATTGTTTCACCCAGAGGCAGCCTGATTCAGCTGAAGGGCCGTCGGGGCAAAAGGTTACTGGGTGTTTTCTCTTGCTGTCATTATGTCTGCTCTAAACCGAGTCTCCAAACACGGCTGCAATCAATCTACAGCTGCTGTCAAAGTCCTGCATCCGCAACAAGATGTCCCCCCCCCCCCCCCCCCCCCCCCCCCCCAAAAAAAAAGTTTCAGGCCCAGTTCTGAAGCCAGGAATATAGACTTTGTGTTTGTGGTGTGTCTCCACACATTACTCACTTAAAATAGCAATGATAGTGAAGGGATAATAGTTAAATACATAATATTTAATGTTTTTGCTGTAATCATATAATGAATCAATCACCAACCAAACACATTTTATTTCAGATTGGACATATATATATATATATATAGCCATTTACATTGAGCAGACATACTTAACTTTTCCTCCTTGCAGCAACCACATTGCCTCTTTAAAAGTGTTCGGACCCCGCCACCAATCTCGGATTTTTCTTGTTAGCAGTAACAAATTCTCAAACTGAACCAACAGAAAAAAAAGCTGATGTTTATTCCACTCACGTAACTCAATTGTGTGTGTGTGTGTGTGTGTGTGTGTGTGTGTGTGTGTGTGTGTGTGTGTGTGTGTGTGTGTGTGTGTGTGTGTGTGTGTGTGTGTGTGTGTGTGTGTGTGTGTGTGTGTGTCTTAAAGGTTTATGAGGAGATGGCTGTGCAACAGACGCCACTCTCTGTGGATACTACTCATCCTGCTGGTGGTCTGTATTGCCATTCAGACCTTTGTCGCCCGCCAGGCCAGGTGAGGAAACTCCAACATCACTGACACGCTCAGCACTTTGACACAGTTACCCCCGTTGCCCTTCCATTAAAGTCAACTTGAGCCTTAGAGAATATTTAACAGCTTCTATCACGTTACATACAATCATTTCAGATTCTTAACAGTAAACTGGTGAAATATTTCAAAAGACACAATCGAGGAATATAGAAACCCTCATAATTAACCTGATTATGCACCAGTTGCCAACATTTTTGTCTCTTAAGGTTTTCCAGATTGCCCCTCAGAAATGTTGCAGACCCTTTCATCAAAATGAAGCCAAAGGCTGGCGAAAAAAGAAACTAAACAAGCATAATAAATCTTAATGACAGATTCCCAGGTCTGCTTAGATTCTGGAAAATGTTTATTTCTTTCACAACTTCTTTGAGTCTAATTCTAACAACATGCAAAGTTTAGGACACCCCTGTGGTAATTGGTGAAACAGCAACATGATCCCAGACCACAGGTTGAGAACCACTAGTTTGGCTCATTCACACTGCAGGTAAAAATAAATCAAATTATACTTTTTTGCTCGTGTGCGACACATATCTAAGTCTAAAATAATTTTCCAGAGCATTTTGACATGTGTTCCTAAATCAAAGACTTATCCAATATTTGACAAAACGTCCTCAGTCTAAATTTTATTTAAGTCATTGAGGTGAGCACAATTCCATACCGGATCACATAGCCCGCCTTGAATGTCGCTACCAGCTGTAGTCGACGTATTGCATCGGTCTGGCAGCCGTATTGGATGAGGACCCTCTTCATAGCCAATGCATTCACTTCTATTGTGAAAGGAGGTCTTTACACAATAAAACAAAATAAAAAATACTGGATTTATAACCAATTCAATGGAGCTTGGTTTGGTTTTCTGCAGGAAGTAACAAAACTGTTTATCTTAGCTGTTCCCGTCACAACACAGCTCATTTTATGTTAAATGGTACTTCTCTATCCCCAGTGTGCTGTGGTTGATGTCCTGTCTGCTTCTACACATGTGACGCCCCATAATGGAGTGTGACGGCAGTAGTATTTAAATTAAACATGAACAACAGTGCAAACAAAACGAGATCTTAGCAAAAAATAAATAAATCAGAGGACTAGAACCTGCAGTGAACATGAAAGCCTCTAGTCAGAGCATCTGTACAAAATATGAATGAAACACTGATGATCAAGTCATTTTAATCTTTGGGACATCATGGTGTGCTCCTGGGAACGTCACCAAACCCGAAACACTCAACTTCTGCAGTCTGCGCTATGAAGTAATTATCAATTAAACTGAAAATATGCAACTCGCCTTTCGAATTTGCCGGATAATAGTGCAAAACCACAACAGCAGATGTTTCTACCCCCGCAGGAGGAAGGCGCATAAACAGAAACAGAAAGTTTGACACGTTCCCTGATATCAACACCAGAATAAATCATGGAAACAAAATAAACAAAGCTGTGTCAGGTGTAAAAGCTGTTTGAAGTTTATAATCTCTCCTTCCATGTGAACCGCACTCCAGTTTCTGGTATTTCAACAAGACGGAAACCCACAAAAATTCTGCAGTGTTGTAAATCCCGTTCCATCAAACTGACTTTGTTTCAATGTTTCTTTGCTTCAAGGAACGACAAGCTGACGTTCTCTGTGAATAAAGAGTTTTCTACCCTGGAAAAAGGGTGGGCTGTCCCCCAGTATGAGTCGACTGTGCGAGTGAAGCAGGAGATGAGAGCTTCAGATCCTCATCAGAATAAAGAGCCGTCAGATGACAGTATCAATAGAAGGGTGGATAAGAAGCTCGATGTCACCGCTGAATCTGAGACGGAGGCAGAAAATGTTTCGCCTGACCGTTTGCTCCCGCCAAAACCTGGAAACGAGCCAAGCGTCGGACATCCAGAGTCTTTGTTCGGCTACAGTGACAGGAAAGACGTGAATAGAGCGAGTAGCAGGATTCCCATTCACACTTACGTAAACATCACGAAATCCAGCTGCAACCCGAAGACCCACGTCGTTTTCCTCAAGACGCACAAAACGGCCAGCAGCACCATCCTAAACATCCTGTATCGTTATGGCGACAACAGGAACCTGACCTTCGCTCTTCCCCTCAACAAGCACAGCCAGTTGTTCTACCCGTCCTTCTTCGCCTCGCACTTTGTGGAAGGATTCAGCAGCCGCAGGCTGACAGAGTTTCACATCATGTGCAACCACATGAGGTTCAGAAAGTCTGAGGTGAGCTTCGTCAGCTACTAACTGTTTTCCTCTTTTTTTTATTGAAGTGAAGATGTTTCAGCCCAGATGATGTGTTTGTAGCATCTGTGACTCAGGCAACTCAGGTGAGGAACAAAAATCTGTTAACTGGCTTCAAGGGGATCCAGATATTATACATATTATATACGTGGGTTCCTGATGGGTCTAAGGTGAGCTATGCCAATAGTTTCACACACCTAGTTCACATGCAAGGCCCCGTTTACACGACAACGTTTCCAGTGAAAACGCGTCGCGTTTGTACTCCAGGAGAATGTGGACTGTTCGTCGTGGCATTGTTGTTATTGTCCATCTACTGTTGCACGTGCAGAAGAACTATTTACTATGAGCATGGTGTGCATGCGCAGTGGCAGTGCTTCAGAAAACATGTGTTTTCCCCCATTGCCATGGAGACAGAGTCGGCGCTGTAACGTGCACCTCATGTTCAGGTGAGTTTGGGCACAGGGATCCAGACACAGTGCAGGTTTTGACCATTTGTGAGAGGTGTGCGTCCCACCCGAGTCTGCGTTTCCCCCTGAGTCACACCTCCACCTCTCCTGTGCTCGGCCACCTCCATTTTTGAAAAGTTGTGTTTCTGCGTCAAAATGTTTTCACAAAGTTGTGTTTTCAGTGGCTCCTGGCGCCGTTGTCGTATAAACAGACCCATGAAAACACTGCGAAAGTTTTCCTTTTTCACTTGAAAACATTGTGGTGTTAAACAGTCTTCAGAAACCACCACCTGAAGGCAGCGAATAGCCGGCCAGAGGCTTCGTCAGGTGTCAGAGAGCCGACCTCAATATGTTTTGTATTTCATGTATGACCTGAAGTAATCCCTGCTCCATGTTTTATTTCAGGTGGCAAAAGTGATGCCCCAGGACACCTTCTACTTTTCCATCCTGCGACATCCTGTGACTATGATGGAGTCAATATTCATTTACTTCAAGAGCATCCCGGCCTTCCAGAAGAGCCCGAGCCTGGACAGTTTTCTCGACAGCAGCTGGAAAAACTTCAACTTCTCAATGAATAATAACCACTACGCTCACAACATCCTGGCTTTTGACTTTGGTTACGACAATAACGTGACGGCCGGTGCCGTAGATCTGGAGAAGAGAGTCGCCGCGACTATCGAGGGCATAGAGCGGGATTTCAGCCTCGTTCTTATTTCTGAATACTTTGAGGAATCCATGATCCTGCTCAGGCGCGCCCTCTGCTGGTCCCTGGAAGACGTGGCGTCCTTCAGGCTCAACAGTCGCAGTGAAAAAACCCGTCGGTCTCTCAGTCCCGAGACTGCGGAGAAGATCAAACAGTGGAATGCTTTGGATTGGAGGCTCTACCTGCACTTCAATACAACCTTCTGGCAGAAAGTAGATACCCTGATTGGGAGAGAAAATATGAAAAGAGAAGTGTCTGAACTCAGAGATATTCAGGCCAAGCTGGCAAACACTTGTCTAAAAGATGGACGGCCAGTCGATCCGTCACAGGTAAAAGACGTCGGGCTGAAGCCGTTCCAGTACGGAGCAGCTGTCATTCAGGGATATAACCTCAACCCGAATCTGGACAGAGACACCAAAACAAAATGTCAAAGACTTATAACTCCGGAGCTGCAGTACACGGATCAACTCTACTTCAAGCAGTTCCCTGATAGTGCCGCAAAGTATCGGCCAGCACAGAAGATAACGGATTCGGGAAGGACTGCTGTGATGGGGATGCTGCGGAAGAGGGTGGCCCGTCACAGACAAACCATCCGAAAAATGTATATACATCCTAAACATCAAAGGGCTTCAATAGGTACCGAAACAACGCACAAAGACCATGAACGTGAAGCTGACATGCCGTGAGTGGAAACTGTGACATCTCTGGGATGTAGTACAAAAGAAAATACCCTAGGTCCAAGCTTGTGAAGAAGCTGGTGACTCAGCAGAAATGATAGTGTCCATTACAGCCCAAGAAGTCCATGAATGAAGAACATACAAGGAATCTGAGTGCTTTTAAAGCATGTGATAACAGTTTTGTTGTGACGAGAGACACACAGAGCCGACACATTATGACAGGTGAAACCGACTCTTTTAATCATCTGTATATATTATTCAGGAATATTAATATTTGATGCTCTAGAGCAGGGGTGTCAAACATATTAGTTCAAGGGCCACAAACAGCTCTAGTTCATCTCTCTCTCTCTAACCATCCATCCATCCATCCATCCATCCATCCATCCATCCAATCTCAACAGAAAGCCACCTTCGGATGCAAAATATAGTGAAATGTCCAAAAAACTTTGTATTATGGACGTCTTTACAAACTCACTCTGACATCACATATTTGAGGCTGGTTTGGTTGCAGCGAGGTGCGTACCTTTCATGGAAGCATCACCAGCGTCTGAGCTCTGACCTCAGTGCTGTGTTGTATACACTCCTCTTAAGAGATTTGTATACCAAAAAAGAAGTATGTTTTCTTTGAAATGTTTACATCTTGCTTGGTGGTTTGGCCGGATTGGAGCCTGTTGTGGGCCGGTTTTGGCCCGTGGGCCTTATGTTTGACACTCCTGACCCATAAGCTGGAAAAATGGTTTCCAAGGATTGGAATGTTTAAGTGACTCACATCTCCTAAAGTGCAGCTCTTGTGGGGTTTTTCCCAGCCTGCAGAAGTCTGTATTGTTTTTCAAAGGCGGTCCAGTGAGAAGATCAATGGTAAACTGGAGGCTCAACTGTGGCTCTTAGTACTGAATCAGATAAAATGTAGTCAGACTACACAGTGCATCACAGCAGGATGAGCAAAAGTGCATCAGGTGGTCATAATGTTATGGTAGGTATTTATTCAAAGTGGAACGTGACCACAACTGTTTCTCAAAGAAAAGTACTTCAATTTTGCTGTTTGAATAGTGATTGAGCTGAATGTGAACCACGGGAAACGAGGCTCGGACTTCTGATGAATGTTGGGAAAACAGAAACTACTACAAACTTTTGCATGGGAGTGAATAATCTTAATTGACAGTTTCATTTCTCATTTGTTTGCAGATTATAACAACTTCACGCAGCAAATACTTAACCTGTCTGCTCTTTGTGGATTTTGGAAGACAAAACAAAAAGAAGCTCCCGTGATTTAAGAGTACAAATCAATGCACATTAGTTCGGTCAGTGGAAGCGCCACATGAAGCGTGATCCAAGATGAAAGTATTGATGCTTCCTTAATCCTCATGTCAACGAAATGGACCAAATCAATTCTGCTCATAACACTTTATGTGAAATTTTTACTTGTTTTGGATTAATTGCTACTATTTTGAAGTACAGGGTAGTTTTAATATAAATAGTTCCTCAGCAACAATCAAAGAATTATGTGTGGGGAAAGGCCTGAGTGATTGCTAAAATTTACTATTTTTTTAACTTGTTCACATTGAAGACGAGGAATACAGGACCTAAGTGAGGTGCTGATGCATTTTTTTGCACTTTAATTAGGCTTAATTATAGAAACAAAACAAAGGTGTTTAAGATTCTGACACCTTATCCAATCTGTTTACCCAAAGCAGGAACCTTCTGACCTTCATTATCTCCACTGAATATGTGAAACGGGCCTGCACAGTTTCTAAAATACTCCCAGATTTGTTGTGATGTTCTCTCAAAATCCTCCTTGTTTGGATCTTCCTATTTGTACATTTTGAGTTTGGTTGTGAGATTCTGAATCTTCGTATTTATTTCTGGGTACATAAGGTAAAGATGTTCTTTTGTGGGACTCTCCATGTTGTTCTGTGATGTCATAACACTACTGAAAATGATGATATGCTTTCTACATGGACAGTTTACAATATAAAAACAGATGGTGACGGGGTTTCCATGTTATCCTCACATCTCTTAATTTAGATTTATTAGCTTCGACTAACTTAAACCAACACGTCCTGAAACTGAAAGTTGGATTTCCACTGAGTTGTATTATTCCCGGTGTGTGGGACCTGCATTCCATTAGATCTGAACGACGGCGGGGTAATTCGACCGGTTAAGAGTAACAGTGAAGGCTGAATGGGACTTTTGTTATCAGGTTACAGGAATAAACACGCTCATTCTGTTCTCCAAAGGTTTTCTGGGTTTGATTCAGGCGACGCGAGTGTCTGGTGAGGTCGAGGGAAAAGGCCTTGTTTTGGTCCGACTCGACCTCCAGCTGGATCGTTACTGGACTCTAACCCCAATTTCTTGGTTGAAAGTCCCGAGTGGAACGAAACAATCCACCTCAACTTTCAACATGATTATTTTCTTAAACTTTTTCAAGCCGCAATTCAGAGGGTTTGTATTTGTCCTGCGATCATTTCTATTAACGGTCACAATAAGGCTACCTTTTTTCATAATTTGTTCAGGCTGCACAATTTGACCTTAATATTTTTATTTTATTTTTAATTTAATTCAATTTATTCCATTCATTTAAAAAAAAAGGAAATGAAAATCTATTTAATATTAACACAAAAGTTTACAATCTTCTGAATGAAAAGGAGCAGAAGGAAGAATAATCTTATATAATCTGCCCCTTTGTACCAATAATCAGTTCATAACAGCATGAGAAAACAACAACAAACAACGAAATGTCTGTGATGATTGAGGCTTAAGTACCGCCACTCATTCATATCAAATTTGTCTTTCATAAGACATAAAATTAAACAAACCAGAAAACAACACTAAAGAACAAAACAGACAATCAACAGGGTCGACATCAACAACAACACAAAAGAAAAACAGAAAACAAAACCCCAAGACATTATGGTACTTTCGAGAAGTTCACTGTATTTTAATAATATACTTGTTTTAATTAGAATAACGATGTAAATGATTCAATAGCAGTGCGATCGGTGAAAGACACAAACGTTGAGGACTCGCTTTCATGACGACGTTTTCAAGTAAAAACAGAAAACTTTCATTGTGTCCTGGGGGTCTGAGCGCATCGCGGGTGTAGTAGTTAGTTCTTCTGCAGATGCGCGAATGGATGAACCATAACAACGACGTTTGCCTCCAGCGAGTTCAGATCCTCCTGGGACTCGGTAGTTTTATAGTTGACACTCATAACATTCCAATTTCGTCCAACTCTGTCCATACGAATGTCCGCATCCTCGTAATTGTTATTGGTTATAGCGTATTGTTCTCTGTTTTTGTAATGAAACCACACATGCATGTGTCAAACAACAGCGGCAACTCATGGCCGGGCATGTGAACTACATTGTTTTAAGCATTTCCGATGTTTTCACGTAAACGGACATCCTTTTTCAAAACATTGCTGCACAAACACAAAGTGTTTCTGAACTGAAAAAGCAAGACACTGTGCGTTTTCACTTCAAATACTGTGTAAACGGGGTCTCGGCCTGACATTTCTTGCAATAATAATCCTATTTGTGATAGATACTAACATTTAAGAAGTTGACGTTAATGTTTGAGATTTTTTCTTCCAAACAACAGTGACTTTATTGTTTTTGTTGCTCCTGATTTCTTCCATGTCGCCACGAGCTGTGATATAATTAGGGCCGCCACATGATCTTCTAATTTAGTCTTGATTGAATCACAAATCACTGTGAATTAATTGCAATCAATCACAGTATTAATTCATATTTCAAATGTCGCAACTTGAAGAGTAAACAGTGCATAGAAACCTATTGATTGCAGTTCACTCAGTCCTTTGTAACATGTACATGGCCAATTTTGATATTGTGATAAGGATAGATTTGTGATTTAAAGTGCAGCCCGACCATTGACCTGTTTATGTTGATTGGCAGATAATATGTGCCCAGTTTTAATCAATTACAACACAATTTCACACTACATTGAACCAAATCTACATTAAAAACAGCCATTTGAGCTTCATCATGTCAAAGATAACACTATGAATATGTGACTGCAATTAGCACCATCCTCTATTCCTGGTGGAAATGCTACAGGAAACTGAGCGACCTATGTCTAGCCTAAACTGTATTATTGATGCAGATCGCAAATCTTTGGTCCGTGCACAATTACAATCAAAGTTGGTATGGTGTAAATAAAGGAAAGAATTCTTTGTGGGAAATGGGAATCGTAAAGGTAGACGTGGGCTCTCTGGTTTTATAGGGTTTCTGCATTTGAGTTTGAACTAGGTGATGGTTGAATCTTAATATTTTTCAGTGCCACAGGAGCATCTGATGACACCACTAGTTTGGTCTCTGTGAGACTATCTTATGAGGAGACCGGTCACTTTTCGGCCTGTGGAGGTCACAGAAGATCAGATTTATTCACGCTACGGAGCTCTGCAGAGCAATAAAGCAAGTTGTGGTCTTTTCATTGGTTGTCTGTTGGATTTTTCATTGGTATTTTCTTTAGATCTTTTTCTTTAGATGTGTGCAAATAAAGCCCTGAACCAATACTTGTCTTCAATCTTTTGTTGAATTTTTTGTTTTCATTGAACAGATGAGTCAACCTCTCCAGGAATGTCAACAAATGAGAAGTCTCACCAGAAAATGAAGAACACATTACAGAAAAAGCAGGATTTAATGACAGTATACAACTGTTTAACATTACAAAAAGGAATAATAAATCAGTCTTATTGAACAGCAATTTAAAAACATTCATTCATTTGATGAATGTTGGATGAAGCAGTACTATAAAACAGCCGCTAGATGGAGCTCTTGAATAAGGCGTCACACAACGGTATTCGTTCCACAGCACAGAGCGTTACTCCATAACAAACGCTTCTCTACAGAGTTGAGACATGAAGTAATTATTCAAGAAACTTCACTGCTGCATTGCAACAAGGAGTATGAGGAGGTCTGCCCCCTTGTGTTGAGAAACTGCTCCTGCACCACACAGACATGTCATCCAACACCAGTTCTTCATTAACTCAATTAACTTAACCAAACTCTTATTAACTGATGAAAGAAAGTTGTTAGGACTAAGATAATATAGAACAAAAAAATAAATCACACAAGTTAAAGATTTAAAAAAAAAAACCATAATTTCAAACCCAGGCTAAATTTCCCGCTTTTGGAATGAATGTTTAATCCAATAAGCCAACATGATTACTATGTCGGTTTAAAAGAATTGTGTTAATGTCTATTTCAAATCCAGCTCTCACATCCAGTAACAGCAAGTTTGGAAACTGTTGTTTAACGTCATCATTATGCAAGAATGACTAGTATTTTATATACGTGAGGGCCAAGAACAACTCCCTCTGGAATTTCTAAAAATTCATATCATAAAAATAAAAAGAGTTGTGAAAAGTTCTTTTAAAGGGTTAATATGAAACCATCTTTCATGTACAAGCAGCAAGAGAAGTGACATGAAGCCTGAAATGGCTGAAACTAATAACAGTAATATCTAGACTTTTCTCTTTGGAGCATAAAAAAACAAAACAAACAAAGCAAAACTTTGTGACTGGATTCCACTGACAGGTGAAAATGTGTTGATTAGTCCTTCAGGTCGGGTTATAAATTCCTTCAGGTCCCTCCGCTGTGTGAAATTTTCATTGCTGACCTTTTTGGAGTGTGACCTTTTCCATCGCCGCCTGAATGCTCGGTGTGTCGTCTGAATATTAAACGCTGAGTAACGCCTTCTCCTCCACACAAGCCTCCGGGAGGATTCGTTGAGCTGAAGATGAGCGAGGTGCAGACATGCGTCTCACATCTGATCTCAGAGGGCGAGATGAGAGGCTGAAAACGTCCATCAACTCAGGTTTAGGAACATGAATGTGTTCGCCAGGTGACATCATGAGGATTGCAAATTCCAGCATCAGGACATTACTGACGTCTAATGGGAAGTTTTTGTTGTGTTTCTAGATCAATTTTCAAACTGTTGACTTGATCTGATTACAGGAATATTAGAGACCACCTATACTGGAAATACATGCATTCTATAGTATCTTGTCGTTGAAATATAAAACTGAAGATCATTACAGTAATGTGGTGTAATAAAAACTGGAGCTGCTGGATTGAGCGTCACTTCATGCTTCATGCAGGCAAACGTTGTGGTTCAGTGTTGCCACAGTTACCTTGAAAAGTCTGATTACCGATTACTCGTTACTCCTCTAAAACCAATTTAGTTACTTTACTGATAATTTGTTTTTAAAAGGAATTAAATCAGATTACAGGTAACTTTTTAGTTACTTCCAACAGCTGCCCACACCCCCTCAGCCTCCTGCTTATACATATTTAACCTTTGACCTCCATTCTCTGTTGTATTTATATCCGACTCACGCTTTTATTATCAGATTTTTACAATTACTGGTATTTATTGACCCGGCGATGTAGTTGTGGTCTGTTATTGCACCATTTATCTATTTATCTATTCAAATATTTGCAGTATCTGCTATATGCAACCTTATAAGTTCCTCCTTCGGGGACAAACTGAGTTTTTCATTGATTGATTGATTGATTGATTGAAAAAGAAAGAAAATTACAAAAACAGTTCAACATCTCTGCAGTCGTGTTATTGTTGCGTAAAGCTCGAGTGTTGACGTTTCTTGGTTCCAATTCTTTTGTGTCACCTGAACGCACCGTCAGGGCGAGCTGGCCTGTGATTGGCTGAGAGTGGAGAAGAGGGCGGGTCAGGTCAGACTGCATGTGCTGCGCGTGTCAGTTCGGAGGCGGCTGGTTCTGTTTAATAGTAAAGCCGCTTTACAGACGAGATGCCGCAAAAGTAAAAGTACATGGTTAAGTCACCAGTTGTGACGCGAAAGGTCGAGGAAATACTGCAGAGGGAATTCCTCCAAAGATGACGTCATATTATTGTGTGTATGTGTGTGTGTTTCCGGCTGTGCACACCTGCTGCTCATCAGCTAATGTGACCTGAGCAGCTGCTCCTCATCAGTCATTTGTCTCTGTTTGTGAGCACTGATTACCCCGAGAGAAGCTCCCGCACAGTTTAATGCGATCCGGGCGATTAGCAAGATCCACACTTAATTCAATTCTCTGGATTTAAATGAGACGATCAGGGCGGACAGACGGATGGAACCACAAGTCAAAACACAGGTGATCTTACACCACAAGGGAATTTAAGCCCCCCCCCCCCCCCCCCCCCCCCACACACACACACACACACACAAAAGATTTACACTGACTGACATAAAAGGTTAATGTTCAGTTTTATGACTCCTTCTGTCAATATGTTATGTCTTACTTTAAAAACAAATGTCTATAAGCAGTCAGATTTGAGTTACAGCTGAAAAAGAAAATAAAAAGCTCATAAAGTAATACTTTAAGGTTAAGAAAATTGAACACTTCATAGAGTTTATGTTAAGTTTGGATCAACAAACCAAAAAAAGACGAAGTAAACATTTGAGAATTTCAGCATTTTTTTGGGGGGGATAGATTTTAAACATCTGGCATAGTGAAGTGACAGGAAACTCTCAGCTGACACACTCTGTCCGCTAGTTTTAAAAGTGGGAATCTGTATCCCGGTGTTTACTTTCTTTTCAAGATGTCATTTCACAGGGGCTACTTTGTGGAAGATGTCAATTTTGCCAAATTTATAAAAAATGTAATCATTCGAATGCTTCATCATTCATCAGTTGTAGGTTTCCACAGAAGTCCCTGAGATTTTAAGGGTTTTATTCAGTACACAGTGACTGTATCACATACTGTATCTAATAGTGGTTATTTAAAAATAAATAAATAAATAATGCATTAATAAAGCAGGGGTGTCAAACTCAGTTTCAGGAGCCACACAACCAGATTTCATCTTGAGTGGTAGAATAGTGCCAGAATAAGGTTTATATTTAAACTTTAAAGCTTTTCTTTATTGTGTTGCAGAGTATACGAGATGAGAATGTTTATATTTTCACAAAATCAAACAATTGCTACAGAAAATGACTCCAATCTCAACATAAAGCCAATTTTAATGAAACCTTGAAAGGAATTCAGTGAAAACTCCTAGAGCTGTTGCATTGTAGGTGTTTTTTTTAACCAAGTCACCCTGACAGCGTGGCTTTGGGGATAATGCTAGTTTTAATGGCATGTTGTGTGTTCTACTCTTAAGAAATTGATTAAAAAAAAAAAAAAAAAATTATTAAGTTTTCTTTGACATTTTTACAATTTGCTTGGTGGTTTGGCCAGATTGGAGCCTTGCTAGAGCCTGATAAGACTCACAATGTAATAGTGATCCGAATTGTTATCAAATATGATGTAATAAACCTGAAATGTAATCACTGGTTGATAATGTAACAGGAGTGCTGATCCCAAAATGTAATAAAACATTTTTTTAATAAAACCCCAAATGGAACAACGGGTCAATAATGTAACAAGACCCTTTTGACATGTTCTCCCTAATATTGTAAAAAATGTCATTACATCAAAAATGAGTCGCTGATTTATGGTGTGGACATGAACTGCTTAATTTGAATAGCACTGAAAGTATGAGTTGTAAAAGTTTGGAATATTTGTTTATACGTGTATCTATATATATATAGTTTTTATATATGATGTTGCTGTTAAAGCACAATAAGTTTCCTATAATTTAACAAGGCTGCATGGTGGTCCACTGTGTGTGTGTGTGTCTCTGTGTTCCTCCTGCTGTGGCTCAATCTGGACAGCAGGGGGCAGACTAGAGCTCCTCCTGCCCCCTCCTTTTTGTCCAGTGTGGCTAGATAAACACACAAGCCTTGCCAAACAGATTTGGACGGCAGCAGCCTCGGCTGTGCTTGGCTGCACCTCGCTGCACTCGTCATGTATTCATCCTCCTCTCTGTCCATCCATACGTCCTCTCAGCCATTCATTCTGTCCCTTAAGCAAAAAGATTCTGCCTTTATCTGCCCGGCCAGGCCGCTCTGTGCCAGACGGGTCGTCAAAGCCGTGATCTGCCGTGAAAATCCGGATTTGAGAGACGGTCGAAAAGCATGATACACCAACGGATTGTTTCAGAAACAAAACACTTATTTACAGAGGGGGAAAATAATGCACAAACACACACACACACATTTTGCCGTAATGCTGTTTGTCAGTGTGGATTCACTTAATCCTTTGACACAGTTGGTCTTGAGTCATAAACTTTAAATATAAAAACATGTAATGATGTGAATTGACTTTATACAAAACACTGTGATCTAGATTTAAAACTTTAAGAAGGGAAGCGTTGTCATTCAACTATTATTAATGTAACTTCTGTACTTAAACTATTAATCTCGGCTGCTTTGATCATTTCATTGTAACTCAGAGGGAAAGAAGTGACAAGTCGGTTTTGAGAATATAATAATGAGAAAGTGTTCAGTTAAAGAGAGTAAAGGCAAAAGGTTGTCAGAAAATCCTAACCGTCTGAAAAATGTATTTACAACTATTTCTATCCAGTGTTAAAACGTTCAGATAAAAAAGTGGTGAAGCCGTGGCAGAGTTTATGGGCAGCAGAGCCGTTGCTGATCGAGGTTCTACCGACCTACTTCTAGGATTTAGGAAGCCAAGCTGATTTTTTTGCAATACCTCTCAAAAATGATGTCTCTGGCTTCGTTAACTCAATGTCTTCAAGTGAAGATGGAAAACTTTCATTACATTTTGAAAACGGCTCCCAAAGTGGAACTTTTCAAAAACGCTTTTTTTTTTTTTTTTAAAGGGGTCAAACGTCTAAATGAAACGCCACTGCTCATGACTCTCATTGCAAACTTGTAAACCTCAAGCAGATGGGATTGATGTGACACAACATAAGCATAAGGATTATGCCCCCCCGAATCGTCAAGACAAAATGTTGTGCAGTCTGTCACATGGCGATTATGTAATACTCGCCACCATCAGTTTGAGCTTATATCCACACCCGCTGGCGATGAGGCATTTCTACTGGGTTATGAACTGCCCTCAAGGGCGGGATGAGTCCGAACACATCTGACACCGTTTCGAAAGACCCAGAAAAAGACCCAAAATGCTCCATTAAGAAAAAGATAAAAAGAGATATGAGTGTTTATGGTTTGGGTTAAAGAACCTGGAACATGATCGGCACAAAGGTCCAGGTTCAAACTGCACATTCAAAAAGGCAGATACCATCAGATGGCATCAGGAGGATTTTTACTGCTGTAGTATCTCTCCAGTCTTACACAGATGTGTTCATGAGCCTCCTACCAACTCTAACCATTAAAACTAACTGCTGACCCCAACCCAACTCGTGTGTGTGTGTGTGTGTGTGTGTGTGTGTGTGTGTGTGTGTGTGTGTGTGTGTGTGTGTGTGTGTGTGTGTGTGTGTGTGTGTGTGTGTGTGTGTGTGTGTGTGTGTGTGTGTGTGTGTGTGTGTGTGTGTGTGTGTGTGTGTGTGTGTGTGTGTGTGTGTGTGTGTGTGTGTCAGCCTGCAACTGTTCAGGTAAACAGCAATCATCCAGCTCTCAGCCGCTGTGCCAATTAGGTAGCTCCTTCCCCGTTCCTGCTCCAGGAGCCACTCCTGCTATCGCTTCCACTTGCAACTGATGGCAATCCTGAAACCACCAACACACTGACTATTTACCACAACTGCACTATTGTGCCAAACTCCTACTGCTGCCGACCGGCAGTAGAGCCAGAGGCGGCTGGACGGTGGTGAATACCATAAAAACCACTGTTGGCTCCTCAATGAACTCGTGCGCTGCATTAGCTAGACTGCTCTATTATTACCGAGCTATACAGTGAACTGCTGTATAGGTCGTGTTAATCAAAAGTACGCCACAAAGAGGAAAAAAAACCTCCACCAGTCGCATCATTTGGTTGTCATACAGTGACATCTAGTGGTCGTAAATGATATTGTTGCATTTTACATGGCATTGTTATGGGACAATTTTCACTCAAAAAAAGAAACAAGACCTCAATTATGAACCATATTGTCTGTACATCAGGGGTGTCAAACATGAGGCCTGTGGGCCAAAACTGGTCCACAATAGGCTCCAATTCAACCTGCTAAACCACCGAGGGAATTGTAAAAACCTCAAAGAGAACATAGATCTTTTTAACCACAAATCTCTGAAGAGTATCAGAATCGACACAACAATAAAACCCGAGCTGAGATGTTGGTAATGCTGCAATGAAAGATATCTACCGTGTTGGTATCAAACTGGCCTCATGCTTGTCTGGGTGAGTTTGTAAAAAAAAAAAAAAACTTTCCTAATGCTATAGGAGAAGTTTTTTTTTTTTTTGGACATTTCACTGCATTTTGCAGTAAAATTGGCTTTATGTTGAAACAGTCAATTTTTTTTTTGTAGTGACTGTTTTTGGAAAATATTTACATTTCTACCACACGTACTCTGAACCACCACAACGGCAAAGAAAAACCTTTAAAGTTGGATCAAGTTAGTCAAGATGAGACTGGGCTGAATGTGACCATGAGTCTGACACCCCTGATTTATCTACAGCCACACCACCACTAGAGGGCAGTAGGGATCCAAGTGGACAAAGCTGAACAACAGAGGCACAATATCTATTGTCTGCCAACATTTTACTGGGTAATTCATACACATCTGCAATATGTTCTCGCTGCACCTGGCGAAAAGAATAACGGACAAACATCAGGATTTATACGCAGGCCCGTTTATTTACAGTTTTGACCCGATTCCACCAACAATGTGGAAACAATTAGAAGAAAGGGGCCGATTTTGTTTGGCTCACACGAGTCTAACTGGAGGATCATCATACTACATTATAGAAGCTCCTTGGAATTTTGGCTGGCTCAGTCAGAAGTGGAAACTCATTTTCCATAGTTAAATGTTTTGACGGTTGTTTTATGAATCAATCGAGCTACTTCACAATAAAACGGTGGGATTTGTTGGCGCACTGCCTCCTGCATTGCTGCGCTTCAGCTTTTTCTCTTGGCCTCCGTACATTTGCTCTACGTGTTTCCACTTCCGTGTGCAGATGTTGATTTGTCCCTTGTGCTTAATGCGTCTCTGGTTTGTTCAGAACCGTCTTCTTCTCTGTGTTAATTATGTAGTAGATGTTCAGCTGGTTGTGCGCCGAACTTTAGCTTGACCGAGTCCCTTGCAGACCGTCAATGTTACACAAGGATGATGACATATAAGTAACTTCCACTTCCAGATGCACAAACGGGAAACCTGGATCAGCAGGACGGGTCAGTAACTCCCAGCATTCATGGATGAAATAAACAAAATCCCGCTCTTGTATTTTCTTTATTACACCAATTCACAAGTAGTTCGCCGGGGAACTTTATGTGGAGTTATTATGCGAGTTTTTATGTGGTCACAGGACTACGGGGCCGTGTCTTTCATTGGGTTGTGCAGCTTGTTAAATGTTTACTGATCCATTGTTTCCAGGAGGGATACCATCTGTGAGCTGCTGGACGTGGTACCGATGTTGGGACGTTCAACAGTAAAGGAGGTGAGTGCCGCGCCGCGCCGCACGTCTGGACATGAAGGGTCCTCCTGCAGGTCAGCAGCAGGAGTGGCAGCTCCTTCTTGACGGCCTTTGTCTCATATCGGTGATTCCACTAACTGCCTCACATGTGGCAGCCATCAGCTCTCCTACACAATCTTCCCTTTTGCATTTTCATTGGAAGGAGTTCAATAAAGGAGCTCAAAACGAACACACAGGCAGACACAACTCGCCGTTTACGGCCGCTGTTGGCAATCAGTCGGCCCGAGAGGCGGTTGGGCAATTATCTCCACAGGATGGCAGTTTCCTCTGTGTGTGCGTTGTCTTTTTTTTTTTTTTTTCTCTCTCTCTCTCTCTCTCTCTCTCAGAGAAAACAAGGTGTTTTATAGAGCTTTGGCTTTAATTGGTGGAAATTGGAAAAAGTGAGTGTTGGTGTTTCAGAGCTTCTCTTTGTTTCGGATGAAAAGAGCCGTTGTAATAACAGTCTGAGCGGCGTTTTAAGTGACTCGGCTTTGTTTCGCCATGCAACTGGAGAAGTTTGATTACATTTCATTTACGGCGTCGCTGCCGTCGCACCTGGGGAAGGCGGCTGGAAACGGAGAGTGATGCAGACACGGACTGTCATTCAACACGCTGCACCAATATTGCTCCCCTACCTGTGTTTCAGCTTTATTGCGTTTCCTCATACAATTAGATTTAGCTTCTAGCTGTTTTTGTGTTGTTGTTTTTTTTTGTTTTTTTTCTTAACCAAGCTGATGATATTGAGTGTTCAAGTATCTGGAAAACCCCTGTAAGGGAAACCAGCAAACAAATCAATATTATGTCTGAGGAGTGGTGCATACATAATTAGACTCCTTCCCTGTTCCAGCTCAAAGAGCCACTTCTGCTATCGCTTCTATTTGCAACTGACATCAAATCTGAAGCCACTAACATTTTGACTGTTTACCATATTTGCACTATTGTTGCTGGCGAGCAGTGGAACCACAGGCGGCTAATCCTGTACGACGGTGCATCTGATGAAAACCACTGCTGGGGCCTCAATGAACTGGTGTTAGGTGCTTATATTATTGGACCACACGATGCATTGGTGTTATAGGTCGCATCGGTCAAAAATGAGGAGAAAAAATAGACTTTCAGTCAAATGCATTCGTGATGATAATTTTACTGACGTGTGTTGTAGATGTAGTGACATCTAGTGGGCCCAGGTGGAATCTTTTGGGATATTTTGATATGCAAGTCCTTTCTGAATATGTCACAGGTCTGGGAAATACAGTGAACAACATTATTATTTTTTTCCAAAAGGCTAATTTCAACATTAAGATTCCCCCCCAAAAAAGAAAAGATTGAAAAAAATGCTGTTGGAGCTGTTTTTGTGTGGTTTATTTCTTTTTTCAAACCAAGCTGGTGATATTGAGTGTTCAAATAACTGGAAAACCAGCACACAAATCACTATCACTTTTTGTTTTTTTCTTAAGGAAATTATTCAGCATCTTTTGAGTCACCCAGTCACACTTGCCCGACTCACTCATTGTCTTTACACTTTTTTTGGCAACAGCAATTTTGTCGATGGTTTAAGCGACACATTTTGCAGGCGTTAATGTCACGTACCTCTGCTTCCCTACAGTAGGGCACAGTGGCAATGTTAGTTTGTACTACGAAGGTTTTATAGGAGCACGTTATTAGCCCACCATTCAACCTCCAAACTGAAAGGCCAGGGGACCACTCTTTATCTTGTCTCTACCTTTTCTTTCCTGTTTGTCATGGGCGGCCCTGCCGACAAGCTCCAGGGGTCTGAAAGACACACAAACTATCCCACCATGATGGGGTGGTGATCCCATCTGAATAGGAAATTAACCTGGGCTCATCACGTCAGCAACATGACGTCAGTCGTCTAACCGGGTTAGAGGAAGCCCATAAAGAATAATCTCTTTGAGGAACCACAGCTTTAAGGTCATCCAGCGAGGGAAACGGATCTTTTATTGCATCATATTATACTGCAGTGCTTTCACTTTCAGGAATACCTGTGTTTCAAGGGTCTTTGAAACAAATTGACCACCTGCTGGATTTTATTAGCTGCCGTGGTGAGCCGTGCGCTCAGTCCAAGTCCACGGTCGCTGGTTTGAAGCTCGACTGATGCCCCTTGTTGGGGAGGCTATTTTAAAAGCTGCCTATTTATCACGAACAATACACCAACTAAGTGGATGAGCAGAAATTCCAGTCACAGTGCACCATCTTTTTTCATGTCAACTCTTTCAACACATTGAAAGGTAAAAATTTTGATGAAATACCATTGAAGTCTTGAAGTTCAAGCAATCCCAGAGGATTACAAGACCCTGGCACCTATTTCACTTCAAGCACAACCAAAGTCGGCTCATTTTATAGTCATTGTGTTGCAGTGTGGCTGCTAAGAAGTGACTAAATGAACTGTATAATGCCATCGGCAGAAGGCACACAGAATTATGCAGTCTTTATAGTATAGGGAAAGTGTGTGAAACTCGTAAAAAACCGGTGAGGAAACTCATCAGGCTGAGGCTGTGGAGAAGCACTGCAAGTACTGTGAGAGTGCTTTGAATCTACAGATTGGACCAGCTTCAGTACAGCAGTTATAAAACTCACTGGCAAAATTCTGGTACAGAAGCCTGTTTTGTGACTTAAAAATCCACTAATTGTAACATTATAGCAGTAAAAGTGGAACAATGATATGTCAGTGACACTTTAGAAGCTCCAGGGCTTCTCGCTGATACAGCTACTATGATTTAGCCCCTCCTATATAAACTTGCATAACTCTGAAGGAAAGAAAAAAAACTATAATTGGCTGACTTTTTGAGTTTGCCACTTCAAAGCATCTTTGAAATTGAAATGTTACAATTCTTTTTCTTTTTTTTTAATCTTTTACATTCATTCTGAGGAAGCAGTGGTAGAGAAGAAGGACCACGACGTGGAACAAAGGTCAATACAATTGAATCAGGGACGTTGCACTTTCAGTACATGGCACGCATCAAAATCCCAACGCCGACAAGACATTCAGTCACTCCCGAACGCGCTCCAGTCTAATTTGAATCACTCCACACTTCGCTGCTCCTTTTGTCAGCAGGGTTTCTAAGCAGACCCGCTGTGTCGCTCTTCTTATGTGTCGTCTTTCAGGAGTGTGCGAACTGCCAGGCAAAGGAAGACACTGTGTACGATGTTCCCGGTTTGTGCAGGAATAAATAAGAGCAAGGCAGCAGGAAGCCCGTATTATATTTTTGAACTGCATTAACAAGAATCTTGTGATTTGTGTCTCATTGCTGTAGTTATGATTCATCATGTCATGATGCACCAAGTCCTGGACTAACCCAATGTGAATGGCCCCTGATAGTTCGGAAAATCCACGATACAACCACAATCAGAGGCACTATTACTGCACACGGCTGATTGATGACTTGCAAAAGGCTCTGAGGACTCTGCAATAAACCGCTGTGAACCCTGCAGACAGTAGAAATCAGTCATAAAGCAATTAATAATACATATTCGATAAGTGCAAACACCCTCAGTGACCTGCCGTCAATGTTCATTATTGATGCCTTTTAGTGGACTCGAGGATATCGACACTTCCAGTATGCAGAGTGCTGCATGTTCACAAGCAAGAGGCCTATTGAGCCACTGTGAGAACGTTTAAAGAAGCTCGGATGCATTTAGTGTGTTGGTAAAGATAAGGGAAAAATAGCAGAAGCAGAAATGAAACTGGTCCCAAAGACTTCTATCTGAGCACTTTCTCGCAGGTGTGTACTTAAATTGATAAGCGTACCGGTAAGAAGTAAAGGTAAACAACTTAACTAGCATCTTGTAATTTGATTAAAACAATATTGGAGTCTGGAACCTGCAGGATGACTTTCAATCGGCTGGGAGAGAAGAAACTGAGATCTGTTTGGTTCATCGTTCAATTTGCGGAGTACTTAGAAACTGAGATCTGGCTGGAAAAACACAAACAGGTTTGGATGGAATCTTTCTGTCACGTCTGTGTTGTGGAGCAGTTCCAGTCATCCGTCACAGCAGTAACCCAACAGCCCTCCTGCAGAGAGACGGGCCTGATGTGCCTCTTTTACCTCAAGAACTCCAGGCTTTAGTCAGTTCCAGCAGGACCATCGATCCACAGTCATCTAACACAGACAATGATACAGTTTTTGAAGGTATTACCACTAAATACAAAAATCAATGTCGAGCTGAAGTATGTGACCTGAGAATCAGTAAAATCAAACTGGAGCAAACAGTCTGGATTATACAATATTTCACTGACAAGCACTGGATTTATGTTCAGCATCCAGTGTTGAGATGGATTTACAACAGATGAGATGCGGAGCTGATCTCGGTTTTGATGTTTCATCCTGCAAATGAAGCTAAGAGGAGACCAGCTAATGTGAATTTACAAGTTACTTCTATTGGTTTCCAAGGCTGTGACAATTCTAAAGCAGAGTGGAAGATGTCACATTCTGTAGCAAATTGAGAACTTAAAACTGCTTTTACAATGTGTAGGCTCAACTGTTTTCCTAGAAGTCTCATTATTTTGATACTGATATTTGATATTGCATTTTCCAAGTTTCCACCGAGACAGTTTTTTCCCCCCCCGAGATATTTCCACCTTTGGAACTGTTTGCAAAAGTTTTTTTGGGGGGGTGAGTCTGAGGAACGTTGTTGCGTAAATGGACACCCAAAACAATTTTTAAATTTTTTTTATTTTACTTTAAAACACTGTTGTGTAAATAGAGAACAACTGAACCACAGCCTTCCCAATTCCTAATATTTATGAAAATAAATATCAATTTAGAAATAATATTTCACACGTACACACATTTACAGGAAATCAAAGGTCTCAAATTAACTCAAGAAGCATATTTTCTGAACTGTGGAAACAACAGCAGCCCAGGGAAAACCTCTGTAAGCTCAATGAAAACATACAAACTTTACACAGGAATCAAACAGCAGTTTTCTTATGCTGCATTTACACATGGGTACGATGTGTTACAAATATAATTTTCCCGTAATTTGCGGCACATTACTAACTATTCTTAATGTGACGTTTGGATGTGTTATGTCACATAAAGAATTTTAGGAATGTGACACAAATGATGTGTAAACGATATTTGTAATGGATTGGGCCTATGTCTAAATGCAGCAGTACAGTGAGATGACATTTCTAACCACTACGCCAATGATATCTACATTTTAGAGAATGATTTTGATTGTTTAAAGAAAAATGTGTGAACACAGCTTGCTTTGGACCAAAGTGATATTACACCCAGAGGG
The DNA here is from genome assembly GCF_963383615.2 of Lipophrys pholis. Classification (NCBI taxonomy): domain Eukaryota; kingdom Metazoa; phylum Chordata; class Actinopteri; order Blenniiformes; family Blenniidae; genus Lipophrys; species Lipophrys pholis. Next base: position 5,643,332 of record NC_137627.1, read on the forward strand.
ACGGTGCAGACAAAATTACGCGGTTATGATTAATACATTCTTAGTATTTCTGCCACAGTGTGAAATAAATGTTGACAGTAATGTGACCACAGAGAGTATCACTTAAATCTGCAGCGCGGCTTCACTGCCAAAACTGTGACCTGCTGTTAAACTCACCATAAAGCTCAGTTATATTTGTCTAAAAGTCACTCGATCCTACTTATCCGGCAACAAACAGCAGATCTACTCACCAGCTACTGAACACAGTATTTAACAGCCAGAAAGCCAGGTATTGCCTTCCAGAAGACCCTGAATAATTAATTAGTATTGAGTCAGAAAGTGAGGTCAAACAAATGAAAAATGTTTTTTTTTCTTGTACGCTGAAAGCCTAATTGGCTTCAACAGGTTCCCATCTGCTGAGAAGGTGATGGATATTGTGTTTATGTTGCGCTCACATCTTGTTTCCGAGCTTCTAAATAACTAATGTAATTAATTAAAAAGGGTGTAACTTTTGATTTATTCAATCTTGTAGGAGAGGAGGTAGTAGAAGTGTCCAGATTCTGTTTGTTTGGACGCATCAAGCTCTCATTTTTATCCACTAAGTTTATTTTAACGACACAACGCGAATTTTCTGTTTTTATATTTACACCTGAACTTTCTGTTCTGTTCAGTACTTGATGACATTCACAAAAACATGTCAAGTGTTGGTTTTAGGGAAGGTAAAAAATAAACTGGCAAAGCCAAATATGAGCATGTCATGACAGGAGGGTACAAGAGAAACACATTTTCCAGGTATGAGTGCTTAGAACAGAAAAAAAACAGGTTGCATAATATGTTTTTTTTTATTTTTTGATGGTTTCGGTAATCTCAGGTAAACAATAAATTCTATAAAATAGTATAAAGCATGGAAAATATGCCACGTGCTTGTTCCTTTTTAACACCCTGGGCAGCTCTCCAGTCCATCGCGGGGCAAACACACCGAGACAGACGACCACACACTCTCACATTCACACCTGGGGGCAATTTAGCGCCACCAATTAAACTCACATCCATGTTTGTGGACTGTGGGAGGAAACCAGAGTACCCGCAGGAAATGGAGAACATGCAAACTCCACACTGCGGAGTGTAATGAATCTGGAATGTTAATAAAAGAAATCTCATGGGAAATGTTTATTCACGTCCAACTATGTGAAAGCTGAAGGCAGCGACTACAACGGGACTAAAGAGGTTCTGTAGTGGAACCAACTGAGCCTTGGCTGTTATTCACTGTGTTCGAATATTCTCCTTTCGGTCCACTGGACTTTATATGCATGTCATGAAACCTTCCCTCACACGCTAGTGGTTTAAGATTTATCAATTATTACCTAGATTTAGTTTTAGTGGGTTTTCTCTCACAGTCCAAATGTGTAAAGTAATTGGTGAGTCTAAGGACTCGTTCACACTGCGGGGAAATTCAGATTTTTTTATTCACAAGTAGCCCATATCCAACCAGTTTTGTGGCCGTGTGAAAACTCCAATTCCAATTTTTTTCACACCAGACCCAGGCCTCGACCGTATGTGGTACCGATTCAGATATTTTTCTACATGCGACTGCTTCGTCGTCCACGTGTGACTGACGTCACGAATCAGCCCCGGCTCCGCCAAAATGGTAAAAGTTGTTTAAAACTGCGCTCTCTTTTTATCTCATTCTCCCTTTTCTTCCCTTTAGATTTTTCTTGAAAATAAATCTACATGGGCTGACCAGCGTTGCCAGATATGGCGGTATCCCCCAGTTGGGGAGCCAAACTCTCTTACCTTTTAACTTTGTTTATTTTGTGCATTTGTGTGTTTATGGCATATTCAGTATTCCACATATAATACTTTAATGGTTCTAACATGATTTTTACACAGGCTGAGATTTGGGCTGGTTTTTATTCAGGTGTGTGGTTTTTATGCTGTTTGGGCTGGAAACAGTGAGTCACATCTGGCAACCCTGGTGCTGACCTGCGTGCCATGCGTAAATATCGTGCTCGGCGTGACTTCACATTGTCTTCTGCGCTCTGGGCACATGACAGTTCACATGGCAGGTCGCGTTTGAAATGATCACGCGAAAAAGATTGGAATTGAGCATCAAGACCTGCGGCCTGAATGTAGCCTAAATAATGATTGCCTGCATGAGGGATTGTCTCTCCGAGCTACCTTCTTCTTTCTTCTCCAGTTTGTACCCCGCTAATGTCCCCAACGTCTGCTGGGCTGAGTTACAGTCCTGCCATCCTGTATATCTAATCAGAATGAAGCTCATCGTGTAGCTGACCACTCAGCTGATGACCAAGTTAAAATATCCAAACATGTCACTGATAAGTGCCTCAGTCGTTGATCTGGAACAATATTTCATCCTATCTGTGGCTGCCAAATGTAAAAACTGCACGAGCATCAGGAGGAGAAAGCTGTCTATGTGATGAAATGAAGCCATTTCCAAGCCGAGAAAAGTTATTACAGCTTTTGCATTCAAGCACATCAAAACCTTTCTGTGCCTTATGGAAGAAGACAGGCTTAACAAAGCAATCAAAGGCATTACATCAGGTTTTACTGGATCTAACAAACTGCAGCCACTTTTTCATGTCCTGCCTCTATTTATGTACCAGTTGCCGCCACATCTTCGACATCTCCTACATGAAGCAGACACGAGGAGGAAAGCGTTCGCTCTCTCACACAAACTGACAGTGGACTTTGACGTGTGTTGAGCACGCTTCCCATGATCAGTCATATTCACACACATGCACACCCACACACTGATGTGAATGGACATCGGGATTCGACTTGGTGGGGGAGACGCAGCCCATCTGTACCTCAGTTAGATGTGGAGTCTGAACACTTCATCTAATTTCGGCAGGTATTTTCTGCTTGAGGGATGCCTGAGCTCCTCTCTCTGACTTGTAGTTCCACACTGAGTGGTACTCTCTTTAAGTCCTCGCAGACGTCTGCTCAAAGCCCGTCGCCACACTGATCTATGACCTGGACACGAGCTTGGCAAATGAAAAAGTCTTGAGTGTATCAGCGAATTCAATAGAGACAGTGTTGTGGCTGTGTCACAAGGTGAGAGGCAGGTGTGTGTTTCTGCTCAGTCTCACTTTTGTTGAAGTATTAAATGTTTTTGACACCTTCTCCAGACCTTTTGAGCACGGATTCATTTTATCCTAGGACTGCAATCATTGCAGAATGTACTTTTTTGCATGTAGAAATGGCATCAAATTCTATATCACACAACATGTCAAGTGAAAATGCATTGTTTTTGCATTTAAACGACAATGTTTTGACAACAATGCCACTAAAACATCAGAAATGCTGAAAACGATGTCGTTTGAATTTAAGGTCCACAAGTGGCTGCTGTTGGTTATTCTGTAATAAAACCACACAGACACAGACACAGAGAACAATACTTTATAAACATTAAAAATGGAGATTACACGGACAGACAACGAAGTGGGATTGTTGTTATGGGAGACTCTCAACCATGAATCTACTAAGAATATCGACTGGGAGTCATGACCCTCTGGAGGCCACCATTGTTGTTATTGTCCATCCACTCACGCATGTGCAGTAGCAGTTTCTATCGTCCACACCGAGACGGAGCAAGAGCGTTTTCCAGAAAAATGCATTTTCCCTAATTTCCACAGTCTGCGTTGAAGCATTTTCGAAAAGTTCCACCTTGGGAGCCATTTAAAAAAAAAAAGTTGCGTTTTCATTGGCTCCGATCACCGTTGTTGGGGTAAACAGACCTCCAAAACACAACGAAAGTTTTCTATTTTGACACTGAGTTAAAGCCTCAGACTTTCCTTACTGGCAAAATGGATTTGAAAGACACACATTCCACCCTGAAGGACGTTGACTGTTGTTCTATTTCCTGCTATGTTTTATTCTCCATCGTTGCTCTGTTCATACCCTCTCCCCATACTTGGGCTGACTGAGCCTCAAAAACACACCGGCTACTATAACTGCATGTGGAAATCATGAGGGTAACACTAAACACAAGGAATTGTGTAAAAACAGAGTTTGGTAAGGGAGTCAGCGGTCAGGCCGAGGGAACAAATGGAAGTCGGTGAAAGAGAACTCCTGGTCAGACAGACGTAAGTGAAAATAGACAGACGACCACAGCAGTAAACAGCAAAGAAGTTGGAAAGGTAGTCACCAGTAAGCTGCCTCAGAAACTTGATAAACATTGTCTAGATCAGCTTTGCTTGTTTGTCTTGGCCAAAGACCACAACAATGGAGACTCTCAGGACCATAAATTTTAACTTGGCGATAAAGGATAAAACCCACGTGACAACACGTTTGGTGGGGAGAAACAGAGCCGCTCAGGAAGAAGGGCGTCTTCATTTGTTTGTGGAAACCTTCAAATTGACTCTTTCACTCAGTAACTTCATTTTTAGGTCTTTTTTTTTTTTTTTAAATCAGAGGGCCTTGAAATTGGAATTGCCCTGGCAAAGCAGTGCTACAGGTTTATTCTTGTCTTGTGGTTGTTTGAGTTCCTCATGGCATGTCTTTTCATGCTTGTGTTGATTCGGGTCACTCAGCCGCAGTTCCTCCCTCTTCATGTGTATTCACCAGTCTCACTTCAAATCATTTCAAATGCGTGTTCCTCTATTTTGCATCTTCACCTTGCTTTTGAGACTTCTGAACTTCATATATCTTGAAGAATCTATAAATTAAAGATTTCCTGGAAGACTGACCCCCTATGTAGTGGCCATCTTTACAGTCAAGTAAAGCTCGGAGAAGAAGGGACTGGACTTTGAGTTTATTGGGTAACGATTCGACTCCACGACTTGTTTGCGTGAAATGTTGTATTACGCGTGAGCTGTTACCCACATGCCAACTGATCTCAGTCTTGAATCTTAGCCAGAACTTAATAACAGATTTGCACATTTAGTATCCTGATTGCATCGGACACACAACAAATAATGTAAATTGAACATTTAAATGTATTGCACCAATTGATTAAGTGTGATTAATTGAGATTTGAAACACCTCCAATTTCATTGGTAAATCTGAGCACAAATTCTATAAATCTTTGTAAAGTAGGGAAAATTGACTTGGACTCATCGGGATGAATAGTAGTCTGAGCTTTGGACCAATAGGATGAGGCCAAATGGGACATTTACTTTAAAATACCTGTCTTCGTCATATACTCTATTTCCATTGTTTATTCTTTTAATGCTTGTGGTTTGATTTAACTTTAAAGCTTGTATTGAAACTTTATTTGCAAGAAAAACAAGCGTTATTTCATAATTACCACTGAGACGTTAATGTTAAAACAGGTTAAAGGTTGCATTTATTCCACTAGAGGGCAGCGTTAGCTTTCCCACCCCTGCAGGATTGTCTAGTTTATTATTATTTTCTTTCTTTTTTTTTTCTCCACACCTATGAATCCATGAACGTCTGATACACAAACTGATCTGATCGTACATGTCACAGAACTGATGTGACAGTGAGACACTAACGAGAGCTGAATCTGAAGTGTCAGAATTCATTATCATAATAAGATCATTATCTCTCGGTGTGGTCCGCTGTGTGTCCAAAGGTTTGCGCTTTTGCAGTCTGCATTTCTGTCATGCAAACATACCAACGGATAAATACACAGTGCAGTGCATATAGACAGTCCCACGGCAAACACAACCGTAATGGATTTTGTAATGGTGTATTCATCGTGCATGCGAGTACTTCTATCTTCAAATAAGGATGATTGGCAGGTGAGGCTGTTTAATGTTTGCACTGCATTGCATGTGTGTACGTGTTTGTTTTCAAATGAAACAAACAGCATTTTATCCCCCCCCCCCCCCCCCTGCATTGAAAGCAGGGAGAGGCACATCAGCCCGAGGCCGGACAAGGTGGTCCCACTGCCTGCGACTACACATGGACTCAATCTGACAGCATCACACAAAGACCCACACAATCGGCTTTTCCTTATTAGGCTTTGCAACGAGCACTCGCAACACTAATGCACACAAACACACGCTCCCTCTCCTGCCACAGGCCCTTCAGGCAGATTTTGTACTTGTGTCACATCAGTTAATATACATTCTTCAGATCTCGCGACATACTTGACTCCCCGTTGATTCGCTTCCCCTCTGATCTTACTTACGCATGTTGAAGGCAACCTTTACTATCTCCGTGCATGTGCTCTGTGTTCCTCAGCTGTGTAATTTCTTCTGCATTAGGGTGTGTGGCTGTAGCGCAACTCTCATCATGATCAATAATTCAGTATAACAAGTAATGTATACATACAGTCTGTTGATCGTGAAAATTAATGTGAAGTGCAATCAGCGCAAACAACATGTGAGTAATGCAGTTTTCTTTTTTTTAATTTTATGTTTGGCACATTCATTAAAGGTACAGGGTTTAAGACTGAATGCTGTTAAGTTACACGGTCGAAAAGGCTCTGGTCACTCTTTACAAAGTGTAAGAAAAACTCTGCAGTGGTGATGAAAAAGTAAGTGAACACAAGCTCCAGAGCCAATCAGGTCGTTCACAATGTTTGATTTTTCCACTTTCAGGAAACATCCCTCTCTCTTTCTCTGAATGTGGCACCACAGCCGCGGCAGTTGCCTTTTATTCACTGACACGCTGGACTGCAAGCTGGCAAGCCGCACTTTGCACTTTAAGGCCAATTGTCTTGAATCATTCGGACAAGCTCTATCAACCTTGGAGTCAGTTTCAAATCAAATTGACCTCAGGTCTGCAACAGACGCGTTCGCTGTTGGTAAGTGGTTGGGGAGGTCTCTGCAGGCGAGCATGGATGAGCGATTGGTCTGTCCGGTTGTCAGCTCGCTGGTCAACGGACATTTAATCTGGTAAAAGTGTAAAAGACAGAGCTCAGTGAAGACTATTGAGCCGTCTGTGAGTCCCCTTTCTTCTTCCACAGTCCTGCACACACAAACAGAAGCGGCGACGTGAGCAGGCGGGGCAAATACTCCGAGACCGAGACTCAGGTTTTATAAACTCCTCAGCTTCTTTCAAATGAGAGGGATCCTTGTAATGACTTGGACAAAAATTTGTCATTTGTTTAAATTGTCAGCACCGAAGACTCAGATTTTACTACTTGACGGTTTGCATGATCACCTTACTCATGCGATTAATGCAGTGTTTGGGTTAAAATAGAATTATGGGGTAATTGTCGACAATAAATGTATATTGCAGCAGACTGTGTACTCAGGACCATCTTCTGACCCATGTGCAGAAGAAATATTTACTACTGTGCACATGCACAGAAGATTCTTTTCAGAAAAATTTCCATGGAGGCACTTTATGTTCGTGTTATGGTGTCATCATCTCCTCTTTTATTATCACCTCTAGTTTTTCTTTCAGTTTCATTGTGTGATGTCTTCTCACATTCAAGTCATATTAGTATGTTGTGTTTGAAAACAGTGAGCAGAGGTGCTGTTAGCCACGATGACATCGTACTTGTGGAGCAGCCTTTGCTCCCTTTTAAGCACCATGGGAATAACTCCTTTAGAGTAGTATGATCTCGTGTAGCAACTGCAATGAGAGACTCTGTCCGAGCTGCGTCAGCCCCTCCCAATGCAGACTGCCGCCACGCAAACACTCTGGGAGCAGCTAATCTGGCCGCTTGTGGCCGACTGCAGCAGAAGCTGTACGAGTGTGGTAAGTGTTTCTACTGTGAATGTAATGGTGCATTAAATTAGAGGCCTGTATAGTGAATTTGAATACAGGTGCTTAAAGGGGTCACATTATACAGCTTTTCAGCACTTTCACATGGTCTTGTTGGTCCAAAGATTTTGTGTTCAAAGTTTATTGCCCCAAATGCAGCTTTTTCCTTGATTTTTCCTCCATTTGAATATTGGATCATAGGAGCTGCATTCAGAATCTGTGGTGTCTGTGTGAGCTGGACTGGCTCCGCCCACACATGGCCATCTTGGGAAGAGGAGGAAGTACTTCCTCTCATGGTGCCATGTGCCAGAGCAGAGCTGCCTAATTGTGGGAGGAGTCAAAAGGAGGGCCTACCTTGATTGATACCTTGATATGTGGACAGTTTGTTTGAATGTTTCTGCCACCATCACCACCAGCTACAGGTCCGACCAGTTTTCCTCTTTAAAGTGGTCTGACGACTCCATATAGCTGTCTGATAGAAATAAATCAGCAGTGAACGAGAGAGACAAAGAGATTTCACCTTCCAAACCTGATGTATGGACAACAGAGACTCTCCACCCTCTCGGCCTCCTGGCTGTGCATGGATGACGCAGGATGTTCAGTGTGCTTCAATCTAAAGTTTATTCAGTTTCCTGTGTGTTAATATTCAGGTGGTTTTCAGAACACCATATTGTCAAATGCAAACTGTTGGTTGGTATACGTTCTTGAAGTTGTCAGCTAATGTGACAAAAGTATTTCAGTGCTGATGGTGAAGCAGAGGAAGGGGGCTGAGTACAAGCTGGCACACTGTGTTCATGATTGTTGAAGAAATTGTGGACAGGAGCTGGAAGGAATTTACTAGACTCGAGGATGATGCAGAGAGTTCGTAACAGATGAAGTTAAGATAGATCTTTGACAATTCAGAGATGGCAGCACTGCACCAAAGACGTGCTATCCCAATTCTGAGCAGCCAACCTCTGGGGAAGTGTATTCATGAAGAGAACCAAAGCATACGGAATGGATGGAATGTCAATGAGGATGTGTCTGATCTGTGTGTGGATCTTTATGTAAGTTAGGACATGATTCTATAGATGAGATAAAGTTGATTGCCTAGAAACTGTGTGATTCCTGTCAATGTCACAAATGGAGCAAACTGTGTTTCATGTGATGGGTGAAGGAGCTGAAAGTGAAGACGAGGTCGGGCCAATTTGTATGGGATCTCTAAGGAAAAGTGACAATGACTAGTTTTTCTTTTTCATTGAGGAGTGTAGATGATGTGCGATGTCCCATCCTCACCATGTCCGCTAAGGAAGTCTATAGCATCCAAGCACACAATGATCTGCTCTGGACCCATTTTGGAAGCTGAAGCACATGAATGCCACCCTTGCATAGACTTTCCCCAGTCCCTTTTCACCTATTGGTGCTGTAAGCGTACGAGTTTACCAATGTGTGCTGGGATGATGGCGGGCAGTCGGTTCTAATGAGTGAACTGATCTGACTGCATCATTTTGCACAATAATCAGCCAAAAGCTTTTTATTTGTAAGTCATGGGGACGTCGGTTTCCTGCTTACCGTGGCTGCTGCGCTTACATTTTCCACACATGCGGTATCACGCAGGCAATTTCCAAAGTGTGCTGAATTCAGATGTTCGAATCGCATAGATAAAACTGAGACGAACAAATAAAAGGTCTCTGTGAAACAACAGTTTTAATTCATCGTGACGCAGGGCTGTTTACGCTGCCTCCTGCCTGTGGTGAAGGTCCCATTAAGAATGCATTAACCCGGAAAGACCAGAGGCAAGATGCATGTCTGTCTCTGTATATATGTTTATGTGCGTCGTGGTGTAGGGTTGGATTGCACGTGCCTTTAAATTTCACCCATGTGTATTTTCATCGCAAAGCGCTCCATCTCTCCTCTGTGGTAATTGAAAAAAAGACTTGGAGCACAATCATAATAGATGGAAAGAGTCAGAGTGGTAACAACAATATTTACGGGGCATTTTATTTATTTATTTATTTTTTTACTCTCACACTCAATTGCGTTCACTAAGAGGCTTTCCGAGCCAGTTGGACATGGGGTGATTATTATATTTGACATTTTATTTAATTGCCACTTAAATATAATGCTTATCCTTCTGGGGCCATATATTTTCTTTCAAATTTAAGTGTATTAACATATATGGAGAAAGTATTTCACATAATGTCTATGAATGAGACTCTGTTGGCACGTTTTCCTGACTGTTCCTACTGTTTGTGTCGGTCACACTTCGCATGGAGGAAATGAGGTAAATACAAGATAGGTGAGGAAGGAGCTGGAACCTTACACATCCTGTGATAACGAGCTCTGTTGAATTGTGGTTCGTCAAGTCTTTTTCTAACAGATAAAAAAAGGTGTCAGAATTCCGCAAATGTAAATCAACTGCCTGAATAGGTGTGATTATCTGTTCCCAAAGGAAAATCGATTCATTGCAGTCAGAGTTACAAACCTACATAGAACTAGCATTTGAACATAAAAAGATAAAAGTACCAATTAAGTCAAATCGGGCCACTGAACATAGACAACACTGAGATAAAAAATAAAACGGCACTTCCCAGATTAAATGCTTTCATAGACCCTGAGTAACCTTAACCCTAAGTACCCAAAAACGCCACGATTCATTTTCTCGACCTACAAACAGAAATAAATGGCAGAGTGAGCACAAATAGCCTAACTATAAACAATTGCTTCTATTAACACTAAATGAAACCAAAAAGAAACAAAATGCAAGCACTTCCCGACATGAATAAGGTCATTCACCTCTGCAAATGACTGCACTCCCTTTAATTATTTCCACAGTTCACAATTGGGCCACAAAGAGATTAGTTGGCTCTCCTGCCTCACAGGGAGAATATATAGACTAATATTTAGGTTCAGTCTGGTGGGAGCAGTCGGATACAAGGTCGTGGGTTTGAGTTTGGGCTGGGCGTTTGAGTCTAAGCAGTAACCCTACACTGCTCAATGGTATGAATATGATTATGTGTGAGATTGTGTGATTGTCTTTCTCTCTACTTTTGCCCATTGTTAGATGGCTTTGACCAGAATTGGATGGGTGGGTGAAATCTGGTTGGAGACCTCTCCGTGTTGAATATGAATGTTCTCTATGTGGATATTTCGGTTTCTTACAGTCCAAAGCCGTGTGTTTAAGTCATTGCCCACTGGTGTGAATGTGTGTGTGGTTGTCTTTGACTGTTTAATCTGTATAGTCTGCTGGGGTGGAGTCCAGCCCCTCGTAGCCTTGAACTAGATATCGTGTTATGTAGACAAGAATTGGGTTTGAGTTTGATCTGTGTTTCTTAAAGAAAACCCTGTTGGGTTGGACTCGGCATACATGGCTCCCTTTTAAAGCTGGTGTCTCCAAATCATTATCTGTAGCACAATGCCCCTGACGAATGGTCAAACACCCGATCCCTGAACCAGAATGACGATCAGTCTCTATCCATTTAATCCACCATCCTCTATAACTAATACGTTTAAGTTTAAGCACCACATCCTGACGTCTCCACCAGCAGACGAGCTGCGACCTATCCCTTACTTTCACTGCTGTCAGTCAAGGCAGGCTGAGGGACTTTTTTTTTTTTTTTTTTTATAATGCCCCTGAGCCCCTCTTCTTTTTTCATACAAACTTTTAATGAAAAACCTTCATTTTACCTTGAAGACCTTAGACAGCCATATTATCCCATCTTTCAGGCCAATATAATATAAAAGGACAGGAGATGCTGTTGAGGTTGTCATGCATGGATAAACCAATAATAAAAACCCATAATATAAATGAAATGAATCTTGGTCTTTGCTAATATGTATACTGGTTTTTCATTGTTTGTGGGTTGTTTGGCAAGGCAGTGTTATTTCTATAGTATCATTCAGGCACAAGGGAATTGGCAGTGCTTTACAAATAAATAAAAGCAATACATTAAGGCAAGGCAATTTCAAGAATCTTAAGCAAATAGCATTACGACAAACATTAAAATGAAGCAATTAAGAAAGACATGAAACAAAAAATATAGTTATAGTAATAGCTTTATTAAGATAAAGGTAACAAAACCAACACAATCTATTGTGTATTGGAAAGCCTGATCTAATCACAGTGTTTTAGGTGATGCTTTAAAGAGTGTGTCAGCAGGAAGTTTGTTCCACAAGGGAGGAGCCTAGGAACTAAACGCTCCTTCACCTCGAATCTTCTGACTGAGAACACTTAGCATATCTCTTCCTGAGGATCTCGGGGGTGTGGATGTTTCTTATTCTACTAGTAAATCTGAGATGTATTTAGACCCAAGATGCATTTGGGTGAGACTGTATATACAATGCAGTTCATGCATTTGTGTGTTCCTCTTGGCTACATCGTGACAGAATAATGGATTCACTCCGGTGAAAAAGTATAGAAATCAAAATGAATAAAATATGACCCTCCTTTACTATGCCTCATGCACCCTGCACGTGTTTGCCTACCAGGTCAGCAGTAATGGGTCGAGCCACATCACATGCACCAAGGTTGATGGATGATCCTGAAATGGACATCCAAATGAAAATAATTGACAACATTCACAGACGGACCAGAAGAACCAGAAGGTGATATAAATCATGCATGCGCAAATAAATTACACTTAATTATATTCATAGATATTACATGAGAAGTGTTTGAGTTGTTGTTCTCGCAACAACTTTTTCAAGTGAAAGCCAAAAACCTTTGCTGTGTTTTGGGGGTTCATTTACACAACAAGCGGTGCTCAGAGTAACTAAAAACACAACTTTTTGAAAATGCTCTGACTCTGCACATGTGCCCATTCTCATCAGTCATAGTGAATGGTTCTTGTGCTCAAGCGTGGCTCGATGGACAATAACAACAACGGCGGCCTTCAGAGAGTCATGACTCCCCGTCCATATTCTCCTGGGACTTGGTAGTTTTATAGTTGAGGGTCTCCCTAATGGAAATCCAACTTGGTCGTCTGTCCAAATAATGTCCATGTACTTGCTGTTCTTAATGTTTATAGCAAGGTGTTTTCTCTGCACGCTTGCAAATGTAATTTCATTACATGAACAACCAACAGTGCCAACTAATGACCTGGTACGCTAACTACATCGCTTTCAGTGTTTCTGCCATTTTAAAATGTTGCTGCGTAAACGTGAAACTTTTCTGAAACAAAAAATGCAAAAACGATGTTTTCACTTGAAACTCTGCCTTTGTCTGTTTACCGCAAAGTACAACAAACACAATGGTCAAGATTGAGGTGAGGTGACTTTTCTTTGTTTGGGGTAGAACTAGATGAAACCATTTAGTTAGAATGTTTTTTTTTATGATTATGAAACTTTACCATGACATGTTTTCAAAGGTCCTAATTCTATCAGCCAGTTCTAAAGAAGCCCCCGTGGGCTTATGCCAGCCACAAAGGAGGTACATTCAGCCTCAGGATGTTTTGTGAAAAGCTTCCCCTGAGCACGCTACTCTGGTTTGACCAATGACAGCTCTCCCTGGGCCGCGATCAGAATCCATAATGAAACACGCCAAGGAGAGAAGGGTCGGCAGACAGGAAAACAATAACCACAAGAGCAATTACATCTTTCATAACCCTGAGAGACAGGACAGACTTTCAATCGTGCATTGCTAGTGAGACAAGGGGAGACAACTGCTTTGCCAGCCACAATTTTGCAGGTAGTTTTTTTGAAAAATCAACGTTTGTAGTCTTTTCCATACACATTGGATGAATCGTTGATTTAAAAACAGCAGTTTCTGATACCCTCTGATCACGATAATAACGGGTAATTTGCGTTGTGGGTTTTCATTACTTAAGAAATGTTCCCCGTGTTTTGAAAAATAAGCAATATATCAAAAATCAGATGGCATTACAACTGAGCTGACTTCATCATACAAGGGAAAAATCTTCAAACTTCAACAAACAGCTCAAGCCGGGGCATTTAAGGTGACAGAGTTCAGATTTAACATCTCACCAAGTACAATACTGTCTCGCCCTCATTCTCTAATAGACATCACTCAAGCTTAGTCTCAGATATCTTGCTATATGAGTAAACTATGTCCCATTCAAAGAATATAGTGGCTGCTGGTTAATGTGACATCATGTAAACATTGAAGTCTTTCACAATTTGTCCATCACCCAAATTAAATGATTTACAGACAAGTCACCATATCAGTGAATTCAAACAAAACAAGAGGTTTGTGTTTGGCTGGGAGTTACAGTTCATGAAGGGAGAAGCCAGGATGTGGACAGCAAGTCTGGAAACGTAATTCAATTAGTGCCAACAAACAAATTTATTATTTTTTTTTCCATTTGGTCTTTGTTACATTGGTTTTTTTTGCTCTATCCAACAATAACTTAAAATAATAATAATATATCAAACTTATATAGCCCTTTTTTATGCACTCAAGATGCTTTACATAGCAAAAATGAAAATAAAATAAGAGTTTAGGAAAAGCAAGTTTGAACAGGTGGATTCTGACGAGTGATTTGAAGTTAAATCTGTTTATAAGTTGTTTTTTGGAATGCTGCTATTGAACCAACCTTGTTTCCAACATAAGGCAATCGTAAAGTATTTACTTTAGGAGTGGAGTAGATTTTAGATTTTAGGTTGTGAGTCAAAGCTCCAGCTCTGTCACAGTGTACATTTGCTGTCTTTAATTTTTTAAGTCTCACGCTGTCCCTCTTTTCAGGCTCCTGGACTTCCCCTCGCTCCTCCTGTTTGATTACTGTCAGTTGATCACAACTGGAGTTAAGATTAAAAAAAAGCACCACTATTATGCCAGTAGGTGCAATGGTTTCTCATTTCTTCGTCAAGAATGAAGTGGCCAAATTCCTTTTCCTAGTGGTCATGGTAGAACTTATCATTACTCAGTACCATTGAAGTGGACCATTCTGTACTTTGGACTGACCCTGCTGTTCATCTGCAGTTCTGTTTTTAGACCTCATTAAATATTCTCTATTGTAGATTGTGGCAGAAAGAAATGAAGGTTGTGTACTTATTTACCACAACATGACCTCTAACTTAGCCGCTATAGATGAGAAAATATTTTGTTGTCTTTCTAAACGAATTAGATCTATTTGTGCTTTTAGTTTGTTGGTGTTTCTGTGTGGAGTTTGTTTCTCCTGGGGTTCCCCCTGAAGTCCGCAAATTTGTCATTAGTATGTGAATGTGTTTGTTTGACGGGCGAACTGTACAGTGTACAATGCCTCTCACTTCTTGTCTGTTTGGAACTGCTCCAGTACCCATTGGGTAAAGCAGGAATAGGAGGTGGATGGGTGGATTAATATTGGGCTGCCCTCCAGGCCGACAACAACATGTATGTGCAATTGGAGAAAGGTCAGAGGCCGGAACATCAGTTCTGATAGTATCTGTAAATCAGACTGACAAAGTTTATTTCCTTTTCCCTTCCCTTGCTTTCCCCGGGTCAGGCTTTTGTCTTGCAGATGATGTTTGAACGGTCCAACGTCAATCTTTGGATCCCCGCCAGGTTGTGTTTGTTTTCCTAAATCGGAAACAACATCAAAGCCTCAGTCACAGTATAGTGACAGCTCGAGAGAAGCGAGAAGACAGACAAAGGTTCAGAAGTTTTTCTTTTCTTCTCCACGTCGTCTCCTAGCTGTTAGTTTCTCCCTGATTGATTTAGGCACAACACCTTTCTTTCACTCTTTTCCTCCGTTTGATGGATCTTGAATACTAATAGCCGAGGAACAGAAGACTGTGATAAACACCACATTGTAGGTTTTCTCTCTCCACTGTCTCATACGTGTCAGAATGGCAGTGAGCAAGTGCCTTGCCTCTTTTCTTCCAAAATAAGAGCCTCCCACTGAGAATTCTCCTGCTCTCACTTCCCCCGAGTCTGCTATTTGTCTGTCGGCTCCCAATGTGTTTCAACCAGAGCTTTGACTGACATAAAGCCAATGATTGTCTGCCTTTTGTTTTGGTTTGGGGATTGTTACCTTCTCCTGAAAGCTTTACTTCATTATGCAGAAGTACAAGAACAACAATCAGTCAGCCTGTTTTCAGTTAGGGATAATAAGAATCTCTAACAGGTTCTACATATTCTATAAATATTACAATGGGGTCTGTTGGTAATTGGGATATATTTATACAGAATGTTAAAAATGTTAATCAACCAAATACAAAATCTGGACTTGGTTATCAATTTGGGAGTACAAACTGAAGGAGCTTGGGCATTTGGCAGGATCAACCTTGGACAAGTCTGTCCATCCATCCATTATGGGCAAAGACAAGGTATACCCCAGACAGTCAAAGCAGCCTGAGGTACATCTTATGATGTGCACAAATGTATTCTTATACATTTGGAACAGTATAGTTGTTTAGCTGACAAATAATTTGTAGGTCCCTCTCTTGCTGCCAAACCAGTGCCACCCGACTAGAGTTTATTACGTCTCTGAAGTTGTGCAGTGACGTCATTAAATTAATTGTCAGCATGTTTTTGTGATGCATATTTCCACCTGTCTGGGTGCTTCTCAGAAAGTTGTTGCAGTTGGAGCATAAATGCGTTTCCTATTAAGTCCAGCATCAAGATGATAAAGTATCTCCCTCTTAGTTCCGGATCTGACTTTATTTGACATATAAGTGAATCAGTCATTAGACTGACCCACACTGTGCTGGTGTGGGCTTGAGGAAAATGTCACAGTGACATAAAAATAACAACCATGTGCTCACAAATGATGGCATTTGCAAGTGACATTTAAATGCTTTACTCGAGAAGGTAACAAAGATTGATTTAAATTTGCATAACACGAGCCTTCGGTATCTGTAGGTTGGTTGATTTGACTTCCTGCCAATAACTAAAAACTAAACGGGAAGGGACCATTCATGTGACATGTGATGGCTAAGTTCGGACTTATTAGGATTCATTTACTTCTGAAAAAGTATCAAATAGCAATTTTCTCGTTGCAAAAAGTGTCAGCCGGAGGTACAACTTCGAGTCCATCATCTGCTTCATAGAGGTAACTGACACTGATGAATACATTTCAGTTTGTAGGATGCAACAGAGCACACCCTTGCTTGTACGTGGCCCTTCAGCCTCCCGTTTCCTCGCCGTCAATCTGCTTCTATTTGAAATACATTTCTTTTTGATGTTTACTTTTCCTTAACCAGGTACTCACACTTTTTCAGGGTTTCTCAGCCTTCACCGAATCAAAAGTGAGACAACATTGCTGAGGCATTTTATGATAAAAAACTGATGACGAGCTTACAAAAGGAACGCATTCAGATCACAGCTTCAAATTCAATCAAGACAGAGCGAACACCCAGACAGCGCTTCCAGCAATAAACAACTCTTCATCTCTTCGTCTCGCCTTCTTTCAAGAGATGAAATATTTACTGTCACTCAAAGGTCAGGGATCCCTTCTTGCTCAGAGAGAAGAACACACACCAACTCACAAACTAGCCAGACAGCTATTTGCAGCAACGTGCTCATTGTTGGACATGTGGAAGAAGACACGGTGGCATGAACATTAATATCACACACTTTGATCACTGAAAGTCAGAAGAGTTACTGTGGGGAGCATGGTGATTAAAATGCTTCCCAACAGTCCCACCATTGTCTCGATACAATTTAAATCAGGTCAGCTGGACCTTATCCAAGTGGCTTTATATGTTCTTTTTCTGACAATTTTTGGGGTGAACCTCCTCAAAATGCTTAGGGGAACTCAAAAAGACGGCATGGAAAATAGCGCTTTTCAGAAATCATATATGTTTCAACCTAAGACATGAACTGATGATCAAAGGGACGAAACGGTGGACTTAGGTGGACTTAGTCATATGTCTTGAAAGACCAAGACATATGACTAAGTCCACCTGATTTAATTTGCACCGGATGAATTAAACTATTGACAAATGAGAATATGCTTAGAGAGTTGGTTGTCAAAGCCTAAAGAATGACTAGTGGGTGCTGTTGTTTGTTTTTGTATTTGCTCTTAACATTAAGAATGGCAAGTACACAGACATTTGTATGGACAGATGACCAACTTGGATTGCTATTCTCTATTCTGCTTTCGTAGGCACGAACAGGTCTTAGATAGTGTTCCCTACATTTGCTGGTTAACTAGGTCAACTTGAGTATTTTGTAGTTATAACCGGTGTAGTTTTGGAAAAGAAATTCAACAGTATGCCTTCTTTTATGCTGCCAGTTTGCTTTGAGCTATTTTGCCCAATACCGTCCTTGTCATCGGCATCTGATCGAGAGTGAATGAATGTGAATTCACCTTTGCTGCACCTCTGTACCACCATCAATAGAGGTGAAAAAAGAGGTGTACAACGTGTGGTGACACCTTGAATTTAAAAGCTCTTTGAGTAACCTCGAGGTGCCTCTCGCTATTAGAATTTCATGGAAAACAATATTTGTTGTAGTTATATCGGAAGGGGACAAAAACTGTCAATTCTGAACTTGTGGTCCTTTCTAGAAGTGCTGACAGATGTAGAAGACATTTCTGGAAATAATTCTTTACCAAAGTCTAAATGTTCTCGCTGAGTCAGCCACTACCAGGTGATATGAAGGAGATGCTTTATTATTTATGGGTAATTGTTTATTGTCTAATCCTGTGGTCCTATTTTCTCTCTCATTGTATAACCACTGTGGCCAATGAGGTAAATGCAAGTAAATGAAACATTAACTTGGAATGGGGACAAAACCACACTATACAGAGCAATGGCATTATAACAGCCATAATGTAATCCTCATCAAGCTGCAGAATCAAGGGCAATCGCTATAAGACAATGTTTAATTCACATAAGAATCTTTAAGGTTGATTGGTGATTTTCGGGAGATGTGACTGTCTCTCTGTGTTTGTACTGTGATTGGCTGGCAAACTGTCCAGGGTATAGCCTGCCTTCATCTATGGTCAATTGGGATCAGTTCCAGCACCTTTAGGTGGGAAAAAAAAAAGTGGTGACAGTGGCATTATCACCATATCAATTGAAACTTGATCGTACTTTATATCCTACAATCTGTTGGCAAAAGCACAATAAAAGAACTGAAAACTACCCAAACTGTCTTGTTTGCTCATGTGTGAAGTATATCTTTAACAAGACTAATTCAGATTTCGAGAGACATTATAGGTGATATGGTACAAATTCAAATTAGTGCCCACGTCACCACAACTAATTTCAGCTGCTGTACATCTTTTTACAGCCACCATGATCTGTCTCCAGCTATCAAAGTTGGCTATCAATATAGTCTAAGGCCCCGCTTACACAGCAACATTATCATATGAAAACGCAATACTTCTGTTGTGTTTTGGTTTTTCCGTTTACACCTCACCGGTGCATGTTTGCTGCGCTGTCAACAAAGCAGCGGACGACTACTTTGAGAAATGTAAACTATAAAATGTGTTTTGAGTTATTTCACACTTGTTTACTACATGCAGTATCTTCATGTGTTCGTTCATACCTTCAGTGACAAAGTGTGCCCACACTTTTATGTGTGTGTGTTTGTGTGCATGTGTGTGTTCTTTTAATGTCTTAATGATGGATTTAACTTTGCTCCAGGGCACATTCATTGTTTTGTTGGTAAGCATACTGATAAACCAGTGTTTTTCTTCCTTCTTTTAAATTTTCAATAGGATCCTAATGGGAAATTACCACAAAAGAAACCTTTGTGCAGCCTTGCAAATCATGACCTTGTAAGATCCCAAGTGTTTGTAAAATCAGTGTGTGAAAATAACTTCAACAGATTATCTTTAAATGAGAATAACACCATTGTTTTACTGCTGAGAACTTTTTTTCTTCTCTTCTTGTGCTTCTTGTACCCTCAGAATTAGAACATATAGTATAATCAGTCATTATGTAAGAAGTACTGTGGGTGTTCCAGTATGGCTTAGAGTGGTCCCCAGTTCATGAACACTTAATGCACTCCTTTGACTGGTTGTGGTTAAACAAAGGCACAGAAACAGTTTGAGAAATCAGACAATCTTGGGTAGTAACAACAAAGGCTGTAGATGAATAATTGTGCTCATGACAGATGAACTGTCGGCTACACACCCGAGAACCTGGTTGTGTCTCCACATGTATCTGGCTTGAGTGTGGCTTGTCTTGCAACCAACAAGGATGTGCTTGAGCGGTGCCGGGGCTTAACACAGGTACATACTGGGTCCTTACCAACATATAGCTGGAGATTCTTTGGAGAAGGTAGAACATCCTATGTGGTTCGGAAGATGAAGATCAGTCTGTTGGATTTCATGCTCCAGATGTCGCTCCATGTGAGTTTCCTCTTTTCGACACCCTCCCAAATCACCCGGCAGCCCTGTCTGGCTTGTGCTACTGCTCTGGAACATGTGGCTCCCAAATCAAGATGCAATTAGGAAAAAGAGACAGTGAAAAACTATGAAGAAAGTTGAGTTACAACATCATATTGAGTGTTGGAAGCACAACTTGCTTTGCACACAAAGGCAGAAGACTCAGAACTAACTATAGAGGTATATGAGGTTGTTTCATAACGGCCTGAGAGAATTTGCATGTCATTCAGTGAAGTAAACACTGATGTGACACTTCTCCAAATTGGAGGCTTCAAATTTATTACCACTGGCTGCTGTCAGAAAGTCGGCAGAAATTTAATGAGTGGAAAGAAGAATGTTTTATAGAGGCTGAAACCCAAAGTCAAACTCAAGGATCACTTTTCCCTCCCTCGGTGTCCTGTCATTTACATCACCATAACTGCCTTTACCACATAATGTAACAAAGGGGAAAGAAGAAAACATCCTGCCAAGAGAAACAAGGTCTGAGTCTTCCAATTTGCAGCTATTCTAAATATTGAATCAGCCCTGAGGCTATGAAAGGATACAGCATAGTAACTTTGATGACAGCAATCTCTATAGAGGTAATTGACTGGATGACATTTTGTACTATTTTCTCTTTTGGAAGTATTGTGTGTTGGCTCCCTTACTCCCTCCCTATGTTTTGGTATTTGAGCTGCTTGTTGTCATCATGACAAATCCACTGACCGAAAGCTCAACGATGAAGCTAGAAAGATAGTATATGTAGCTGTTGGTGCTCTGCTCTGACTCTGAGCGATAATCATTGGTTTGCAATACTTGTTACTTGTTACAAGTCTTTGCTGGTATATTCAATTTCCTCTTCATCTCAGAGATGTTAGAGGTCTGTTATTTGAATTGTTCTTTAGTTATTCCCATCCTTCTTCCCAACACCAATGACATAAAAAAACAAAGAATATCAATAAAGCTATTTAAAACTAGTGTAGATTTTAAGCAATCTTTCAAACAGTTGGCGCTTATGTGCAATTCAAGAAACGATCCCAGCAATTTCACCTGAAAGGAAGTTACATACTCCAGCAAACAGCCGATATTAAAACCAAACAAATGTTTGCCCATGAACACACAATTGGAACAGGAAGTTCAGTGGCGAAAACTTTCTTTTATTTGCATTGTTTTAGAATGCTTTTATGAGGCGCAAGGAATAGATCCCCCTGATTGTTGACCAATGACCACATAACTTTGCTGTAACAGATGTCGTACAAAACAGTTGAAATAGTCCTGTTGGATAGAACACCAATTAACATGATGACCAATTATTCTTTTGTCAGCTTTGAAGAGAAACGAAAAACTTCCATAGTGTTTTGGGTGTCTGTTTAAACAAGAACGATACGTCTTTCTCTGCGTTTTTGCCACTTCTGTGCAAACTGACAGTGTTTTCAAAATGTCGTTGTGTAAATGTGAAACATTTCTGAAACACAAATGTAAAACGGATGCATTTTCACTTGAAATGTCATGTAAACAGGAATTTGGACTCCGGTTGAGAAGGTTTGTTCTAAAGCGACACACTTTTTAAAAATGTAAACAAGCCAGGGAGAGAGAGAGGACAGATTTTCTTCACTTCAGGGGTTTCATTCCTATGGGGACGCATCTTACTGTCGGAAAACCAGTAAAAGGTGAATTTTCTTTAAAGGTAACCAATATGTCTTTTACTGTCTTGGGGATTTGATTTATACCATAACATTTATATAGGCTCGATTGAAAGGAAAGGGCATGTATGCTAACCTACCTTCTGTAAGGGCTGGCTTAGTGATGTCTTTTTTGTAGGGAAACTTCACTGGGCATTTAGAGCTAGGACTTTTTTTCTTATGGGTATTGGAGTCTCCTGACCTCAGATTCCTTTGAATGCATGGCAGCAATTCAGGTAGAAAAGTCAGAAAAAGAACACGTAAAGGTGCTGCCTTAACAGCTTACTTTACTACTAAATCATCAAGCAAAAGTTTTTATGTTTGTCGTATAGATGAGAGCAAATTCAACTCTGATGGCAAAACAATGTACGTATTCGATAACGTTTAGGAAAATCATTGAAAAATCAAATGTCTTGAGATTTTGTTTTCAATACATAAACATATCACTAAGTAATTGATACCTCAATTTACTATCCTTGAAAATCACTAAGTAGGCAGATTTCCTGCCACCAGTTTATTGAAAAGTTACAGTGCAAATTGGGAAAACGTGTGTGTGGAGATATAAAATGCTTCTGGACCACTGTGAGTTTTAATCCCTGGGGGTGTGTGTGTGTGTGTGTGTGTGTGTGTGTGTGTCTGTGTGTGTGTGTGTGTGTGTTCTCTCGTACCACGGCACGGCTCATGTTGAATGTCGGAGCTGTTTGTTGCACTAATGGTTTATTAAGAAGCTGACTGCTGCCCTGCCTGTCAGATAATCAGCTCCCATTAATGTGGGATTCATCATGTTATCTCTGGTAATTAGCTACAGCAATAACAACATCCCCCCCCCCCCCGGGGGGGGGGGGGGGGGGGCAGCCAGGATTTTATCAGTCGGGTCAGCTGCATCCTCACAATGTGTATGTGTATGTTGGTATGGGCTGGAGGAATATTAATAGTCCTTTCATTTATGAGAAAATGCTTCTTCTGCACCAATAAGCTCTGTGGTTTAAATAGCTAATTCATCTTGCTAATATGTGGCTCAGAGGTTAAAATGTTATTATTTCTACTAATTTGATCATTCTCAATCCAGCACCATCTTCTCTGAAGACGATTGGTTGTTGTTTTTGAATTACCAATTCTTTTGTGAACTCCTTTTGGATTTTGACCAGAGGTGGGTTGAGTATCCACACATTTTTTTACTCAAGTAGAAGTACTGTTACTTTAGCACAATGTTACTCAAGCAAAAGTATAGAGCAGGCATCCCCCCAAAAAATGTAGTTCAGTAAGAGAAATAAAGTACTCAAGTCGTGAGTAATTGCTGAGTAACCTCATTTATGTCATTACGTTAGGACATGAAAATTCAGACACAATCAAACAAAACTTTTAAAGAGGCTGAAAATAAACATCAACAAACGTCGTCATCAGGAGAATCTCTGCCTGTACTGCAGTCGAGCTGGTCACTTCGTCTCCCACTCTCCAGCAAAGGCACAGGCTCACCGGTAACAGGGGGTTCACACACTCTGGCTACATTCATCGACTCTGGGGCGGATGTCTCCCTCATTGATGATGAACTTTACCGACAGCTTGGCATCGTCAGGGTTCCATTGCCCCAGCCGGTCCCCTGCAGCACCCTGGATGGTCATCTTCTGGGCACTGTCACCCGTCAGACGAGACCTGTACAGATACACATGTCCATGAATCGTCACAAGACTATCAGTTTTCACATCCTGAGATTGCCCCGTCTCCCTCTCATTCTGGGATACCCCTGGCTCTGTTGCCATAACCCCTATATTGACTGGGCCATGGGGTCCATTCTGGGGTGGAGTTCTACATACCATCAAGTCTGCCTGAAGCAAGCCTCAGTTCCTCTGTCCGTGATCAGTACCATCCCATCTCTGGGGTTTCACCAGAGTGCCACGATTTCCGAGAGGTCTTCTGCAAGGCCAAGGCCACTTCGCTTCCCCCTCACCGTCCCTATGACTGCGCCATGGACCTTCTACCCGGGCACCAGTCCACCTCGAAGTCGCCTGTATTCCCTGTCTGCACCTGAAAGAGAGGCAATGGAGACATACATCAGTGACTACCTGGCAGCCGGCATCATCCGCCCGTCCTCATCCCCTGCTGGTGCTGGTTTTTCTTTGTGGAGAAGGACAAGACCTTGAGGCCGTACATTGACTATCGGGGCCTTAATGACATTACAGTGAAGAACCGGTACCCCGTCCCTCTCATCTCGTCAGCCTTCGAGCTCTTGGAGGAGGCCACAGCCTTCACTAAGCTAGATCTCCACAACGCCTACCACCTGGTCCACATCCGAGAGGGGGATGAGTGCAAGATGGCGTTCAACACACCTACCGGACACTACGAATACCTGGTCATGCCATTTGGCCTCACCAATGCCCCCGCCATCTTCCAAGCCCTCGTCAATGACATGTCTTTGTCTACCTGGCTGACATCCTCTTTTACTCCAGAACCAAGGAGGACCATGTCCACCATGTCCAGGCGGTCATCCAACAGCTTCTGGAGAACTCCCTCTTCGTGAAGGCCAAGAAGTGTGAGTTTCATGCCTCCTTGGTCTCCTTCCGGGGGTATGTGATTGGCCAGGGGAACCTCCAGATGGATCCAGACAAGGTCTCCGCTGTCGCTGCCTGGCCCATCCCTGAGTCCCATAAGCAGCTAAAGTTCTCTTGGCTTTGCCAATTTCTACCGCCGTTTCATCCGGGGGTACAGCACGGTAGCAGCCCCTCTTACCACCCTGATCTCTTCCAAGGTTCCCTTCTGCTGGTCCCCAGCTGCCGCCGCTGCCTTCACCACCCTCAAAGCCTGCTTTACCTCGGCCCCAATCCTTCGCATGCCAGACCCTGAGAGACAGTTTGTTGTGGAAGTGGACTCCTCAGATGTTGGGGTGGGGGCGGTCCTCTCCCAACAGCATCCTGATCAGCTCCTCCACTGGACTGTCACCTTTTCAATGTGCCTATGGGTACCAGCCGCCTCTGTTCCCCACCCTGGAAAAGGAAGCCTCCTGCCCCTCCGTCCAGGCCTTCATTCATCGGTGTCGCCACACTTGGCCCCGCCAATCATCGACGCACCAGAGCTCCCGCTTACCAGGTCGGCCAAAGGGTGTGGCTTTCGACCCGGGATCTTACACTTCGGGTGGACTCCCAGAAGCTAGCTCCAAGGTTTATTGGCCCATTTGTGATTCAGAAAGTCATTAACCTAGCAGCAGTCCAGCTCGAGCGCCCGTGGTCCATGAGGGTCCATCCCACCTTCCACATGTCTAGGGTCAAGCCAGTTTCGGAGAGTCCACTGATCCCTGCCACCCCCTCCCCTCTGCCTCCACGCCTCATCAATGGGGGCCCAGTCTACGCGGTGCGACGCATCCTCCACTGCTGGCGCCGTGGACGGGGCCTCCAGTATTTGATTGACTGGGAGGGTTACGGTCCAGAAGAGAGCTCATGGGTACCTGCCAAATTCATCCTCGAAACCCCCCCAATTGCCGATTTCCATCGACGGCACCCAGATCAACCTGCAAAAGCAAGGGTCTCATCTAGGGGTCACAGTTCAGCCATTCAGCTCACTCCACTCTGACTGCCAGCCATACCCACCTCTGCTCCACTCTGCCATCTCAAGGCAACTCCACTCACCTGCTTTCAATCAGACTGGTTCAGTATAAGGACTCCTGCTTACTTCAGCTTACTTCAGCTACACACGTATCCTGTTTCATGTTGTTTTTTCCCTAATCCATTTCTATCCATCCATCCATTTTCTCCCGCTTATCCGTTTCCGGGTCGCAGGGGTGGCAGTCCTTCCTGCCTGGTGAGCCCATGGGAAGGTGGCGCCCGGCATGGGACATGAACCCACTACCTAGAGATTGTAAGTCTCATGCTCTACCAACTGAGCTAGCCGGGGCCTAATTCATTTCAGTTTTTTAAATTTGTCTGACAATGTGACATTTTTTTTGTTTTGTTTTTCCTGCTAAATACTACATACTTTGTTTTCTCCAACGAAAACCTAAACCCCCAAGTTAATTGCCAATTCTTCACAGTTCGAATTGCTGCTTGTATTTTCTCCTGCACCAATGTCACATTCTTTCCCTTTCTCCATAATGATCCATCACTTCCAAACAATAAGACTCCAGCAGAAACTGAGCAGGTTCCGCAGGCTTTTGTTGCTTTCATTTTGGAGGTCATTTTGGTGATGAGACTCCTTTCTGCTCTTTCCAGAACTCAGTGCAAGTGTCAAGATATGTGAGGGAGTCCTGAATAATGTCTTTGATCAGCTCTCCACTTTTTGTCCTACGGTTTGTCAAATCTTCATCTTTCAGGAGCTTTTCGAATAATTTCCTGTCCGGGTTGTCTAGTGGGTTTCTGTTTGTCTTTGGAGTCGTCTGTTGTTTTGCATGTGTCAGGCTCTCTGAAGCAGCAATTTTCTCATCTGACCCACCGTCATCTTTGAAAAATGACAAGTCTCCTTCAATGTCAAATTTTAGAGATGTATAACTCCCAACAGAGTTTTCTATAGCCTCCTGAGCTTTCTGGACACCCAGTCTGAAGTGCTGGATTTGTGGTTGCAGCTTTAGTGCTCTTTGGTAAGACACCAGCGCAAATTCAAACTCTGTCATGGAGTATAAAGCCTCTGCCTTCAGATACCATCCTTCAGGAAATGACCTGTCCTGTTTGAGTGAAGCTTCAGCGTCTGTCAAGGCGTTTTTAAGCTGGCCTGTCTTCAGGTAGCACTTGGATCGACTGACCAAATAATGCTTGTCATTCGGCTTCAAAGTCAAGGCTTTGGTGAAGTATTCCATAGCTTTTCCATATTCCCCTTTATGGAACATCCAATTCCCATCAGCGATTAAAGCTTTGCAGGTGACCACAAGCTTTTCACTTTTGAGTTCAATGTTTTCCATCTTTTTAAAGTTATAAAACAAGTGTTTGTAACAAATTTGTGATAAAAATCAAGCACTTAATAAAAGCAGGCTGTGTTACTTGATATCGTCAACTGTCAATGGGATGCTCAACGGTGGTTGAATGTCCTATTTGCTTCTTGTATGCAGACTTGTTCAAACCACACATCAAAGACAAGACATCACCCACACAAGAACATGAGCCACAACTACACATCAAAGAGATGACATCACCCACACAAGAACATGAAATTCACAACTACACATCAGACATGACATCACCCTCACAAGAATCACAACATGAAAGTCACAACTACACATCAAAGCATGACATCACCTAGCAACGGTTGCTAGGTGCTGTGTGACATCAAAGGCATGAATTTATTTAATCTGTCTGAATGGGTTTTTCTTCTTTTTTTTTGGTTTAATGGCAGTTTGCATCTATAAAGTTGCAAACTCTACGGTTGCAAACACTGAATTGGTTGTAAACACAGTTTGACCGGAGAGTCCAAACCAACAGAATTTAGTGGATGGATTACTGAACTCCCCCCCTATAATAGCAACCACCAAAGATAGAAGAGTGAAATAAAAGATGTATCAGTCATTTGGAATGTGTCCCATCCGTTGTCATGTTATTTCACCTAGTGTTGAGTCTCTGCAGTTGTTCTGAGACCAAAAAAACCCAAATATTTCTTATGAATTATTCTCACTTTTTTCTTCAGTCATCCAAATCCCATTTTAAATTATTCTTGTGTTTTATTTTTCTTCCCTACCATCTGCTAACTATGGTACTTGCAGAGCACCTTCAATAGATACTCAAAATAATCTCAGTAGCATCAATACAAACATTCGGAAGAAAATTAACACTGTGAGAAAATAAAGATTTGAGTTTGAACTTTTTTCTACCGAGTTCATACCGAGGTCTTTGGAGATGATCTAACACCCTTTGGAGGTCTTGCGTACTCTAAGGCTTCGTTCACACTGCAGGGAAATGTGACCCAATTCAGATTTTATACTCACAAGTGACCCATAATGTGGCGGCCATGACAAGGACTGTCTGAATTCTCAATAAGCAAAGGAAAGGAGGCTTGTTGCTTCCTTTAGAGCCTCCTTTAGTATAGGAACCACAAATGCATCCTTTAGCAAAGGAGGCGAGCTTATGCTGCCCCACAATTCACTGCGGCAAAAACATTTAAGGGGACCCGCTCATTCGAGCGTTTATGGAAACTCACGATGACGGAAAAAGGACGCAGATCATGTAAGTTTATATCAGCGGTTAGAGGCAGAGGGGAAAGTGATTGAAATGCGCTTTTTGTAGTCCATTTTCGGAAACTTGGAGTTCTTTCCCCCACCACGGCAGGCGTCACTAACTTGCGCCGCCGTCGGATTATGACTTCACTAAGTGAAAGAGCGGTCCGATTGCCACACCAACGTGATCGCCTTTCACTAACTCCTTTAGGAAGCCTATTAACACCTTTCCTTAACCCCGTGACGTCATTCACGGGGTTAAGGTAAAGTCGATAAATAAGGACATAGGAGGGACAATTCGGATGTACCCCATGTCCATATAACCAACGCTGCACCTGTCTTTTATGAGCGCCTCCTCCTCCCCCTCCCATTGCAGCAGCTGCCAGGCTTCCAAACAAAACAGGCTCAGCTTGATGATATCATCAACATCCGCTATTGCGGAAGGCCGGTATCGTCAAAATCTCTACCGTGGGCCAAATTCATATAGTTTCTACCATTTCTACTGCCCACCCATAGCTAAACTGCAAAGCGAATGGTATAAATTTAGAAGAAAACATACATTTTTAAATCAGATTTCTTAAGAGTAGTGGACACAAAACAAAACATTGAGACTCAAGCTGAGATATCGATGATAGTGCCATGAACGTTGGATACCTTGTTGTTATGAAACTAGCCTCAAAGCCATGCTGTCAGGGTGACTTTATAAAAACAGCTCATTTTAATTAATTCAACAACTATGAGGTTTATTTTCTATGGACAATTCACTGTATTTTGCACCAGAAGGTTTCATTAAAATTAGTTTTATCTTGAGATTATAGTAATTGTCGGAAGCAATTGTTTAAAGTTTTTCTCTGTTGTGGCTCAGAACACAGGTGATGAAAATGTTTATGTTTCCACAAAACCAAAGTTTAGACTTAAATGTTGTTATAGCATTATTGTGTTGGTGTGACCCACTCGAGATGAAATTGGGCTATATGTGGCCCCAGAACAACTGTTTCACACCATTGCCTCACAGCCAGAGGAGAAGGTGGATTGAAAGATGCAGTAATTATCTTATTTGGACAAAAGAAGATCTAAATTCACCAAAGGTGAAGGAAAACGGTGGAAAATTTAACACCGCAGCAAAAAATGTCAGCAAATTCACCCTCAAACTACATATTTTGGTTGAAATAACTGTATTCCTAGTGTTGTCAATGGCAGATCCAAATGACACTTAATGACCAGCCTAGTTGGTATTTGTTACAATAAAAACCCAATTCATTACATAATTACAATTAGTTCAGTATTTTTTTTTTATGTAATGAAGCTATAATTTAGTTATTTTTTGACTTTTAATTGTTGTTCAGTGTTTGTCAGGTGTCTCTTGATGTTTCCAGTGTGAAAACATTCACAACAATAAACAGAATAAATCACTGTTATTAGGGTAGATTAATAAGATGTCTGGAAATAGGCTATCATTACCTGTCTAGAAGGAACTTTATATTGCAGCATTAAAGTTGTATTTCAGATATTAATTGTTTCTACTTTAGTCTCCATAGCAACCGGCACCGTTCGCAGCAGACACTTTACCACAGCGCGGCGGGAGACGCTCAGCTGGAATTAATGATATAGCTCTGTGGGTGTCCTGGTGAGCTATAACCAACGCACCACCTCCCCGAAGATGAGTGGAGGAATAATTAATACTCTTGTGACAGATCAAATTTGCCGTAGTAAAACAAATGTTCATTAAAATTCCCCACACCCTATAGGATAATCATTTACCACATTTATAGAAGCACAACACTGAGAGGTTGCTTTAAAATCCCCTCTGACAGCAGGCGGCCTGCAAATTTGCAGAGCTTATCAATTTATTTGCAGTGTGGCTTTGTGTGTGTGTGTGTGTGTGTGTGTGTGGGGGGGGGGGGGGGGGGGGGGGGTTCATTTCCTGGATAGTTTATTTTTTTTCTTTTCACTGTCACTAAATAATGACAAACTAACACACAGGAACCCCCACCATTGACGCAATAACACAATGGCACAAAAAAAAAACACCACAATACAAACTACTACAACAGCATTCCAGCACAAGGCTACACAAACACACGACTGCAACTACTACTTCTAACTACTTCATTTTCAGTGTTTCTGCAGTGTAAATGTGTAATCTTTCTGAAATGAAAACACAAAAATGATGCATTTTCACTTGAAATGTTGTCATGTAAACAGGGCCAAATACATTTAACTCTAAACTCAAGATGTAACACCATCTTTTTTCTTGAAACCTCGTCCGGCTGCTTAACCTTTTCTTTTATATTAAAGAGAATGGAATATATTGCTGTTAGGATTCAGACACAAGAAGCAACAAACTTTTATTGAAGGTGAAAGTTGCTATTTATTGTAACTACATTATTTTTCACTTGACAATGATGTCACATGAACAGGGCTTCAATTTTTCCTCACGCAGAGTAAGAAGTGTTGGTTCAAGTGGATATATTCACCATTTAAAGGTACAGAGCAAAACTGAGGTAACATTTCCTTTTCATGCCTCACACGCACACGCACTCTGCCGGGTGGGCAGTGCAAGCTCTTAGAGAGTCTTTATTGACTCCTCCATCCGATGTGACTTTGTGTTCCAGAAAAAAAAAAGAAAATCCTCAAGTTGTGTGCGATTAACAGACCACACAGCATAATGCGGCTGTCACACACACACAGCGACACACACCAGGCCATTAAAGACGATACAACTGTCTGACTAATGGCTTTCATTTCAGATTAATACGACATTGTCACTTCTGAAAATGCAAATGCGTCACTTTTGTAAATCCCTCATAAAGACTGCATCAACACCATCATCCACCAAAATGCTCCAATCATTAAGTGTTATATGTTTTAATCCATCAACCCGGCATTATCCATGCACACATCCCCTGTGTAGAGCTGCATGGGGGTAAGCAGCGCACTTGGACATTGTGATGTAATGTCAACAAGCAGTTGTAAAAAATGGACTGATGGCGTTCGCAGTGAGAGTGTCGCTGCACGTACATGAGGCACATTTGAATTTATAGCCCAGACTTCTGCTGCTTATCAACACCTCCACAGTGAAAGGGTGTATCAGACAGGAGAGGGAGGGACTGTACTTGCTGTCATGAGATTCCCAAGACTGAATACGGGAGTAGTCTTTCACGTATGTTATGATATTCAAAATGATGTCTGAGAGCCACTGTATTTTACTTTTGACAGGATATGTGGCCCTGGATGTGTTTATTTGTAAATGTTATGGCAGGAGCAGTAAGTAAAAGATTTCTACCTGCTTAAATAGAGGATCGGCAGGCTAATGGATGTTGT
This sequence comes from Lipophrys pholis, assembly GCF_963383615.2. NCBI lineage: Eukaryota > Metazoa > Chordata > Actinopteri > Blenniiformes > Blenniidae > Lipophrys > Lipophrys pholis. Next base: position 5,674,321 of record NC_137627.1, read on the forward strand.
TAGCTGTGTTTTCTCCCTGAAGCTTGACAACAGTCTAGTCTACAAACAGTAAAGATAGAAAAGGGTTTTTGCTTTCTGCACTGGCGCTCTTGTAACCATAGTGATGAGGCCATGACTCCATGCTGATCCTGACTTCAGGTTTGGTCTGTGGTTTGAGACAAAGGGTCTGTTAGGGTAAAGGTATGTCTCCAAACTTCAGCTGCACTGGTGGACCTTTACACTTGACTAGAATCTTAACAGATTTGTCCAGACCCATGTGTTGAAGTGCACTGAGTTTAGACAACAGTGTTTTCAAGTGATAAGAGAGAACTTTTGTTGAATTTTGGGTGTCCATTGACACGAAAATGGTGTTTGGAGCCACTAAAAACACAAGTGACTTTGTCACCACGGAAACGTATTCTAAAAATGCTGCTCATTCGCACCACAATCGCAGTAAATAGTCTGCAAATGTGCAAGTCGATGGACAATAACAACAATGGCGGCCTCCAGAGTGTCACGACTCCCAGTCCACATTCTCCTGGGAATTGTTAGATTTATAGTTGAGGGTCACTCGTGACGGCAATCCAACTCGGTCAACTGTCCATACGAATGTGTGTGTAGTTTCATGACAAAAACAACCAACACCGCCAACTTATGGCCTGGCATGCTAACTGCATCGTTTTCAGCTTTCCTGCCGTTTCCATGGAAACAAGGCGATATTTTCAAAACGTTGCTCTGTAAAAGCTAAATGTTTCTGAAACTTGAACTTGAAACGATGTTGTGTAAATGGGTCCTAAAATTCCAAATGTCCACACAGCGACAGTTACTCCTGATAATGGTGTTAGAAGATACTGAAGAAACGGCTCATTGTCTCATAAGATCAGGAAGACAGAATCTAGTTTTTGCCCAAACATACTGTATCATCTGGACTACAAAGCTCACATGACCACAGAAAACTACTTCATGACAAAAAAAAAAAAAAAAAAAAAAGAATCACCTCCTGTTCAGTAGTTACACCATGCAGTCCAGTCAAACTCTCTATACAAATTCACGAAATCCATGTTGCAACTTGTGAAATCCCCACAGTCTGAAAAGAGAAAATTGAAGTTCAGCCTCAATAGTTTTGGGGTTTTTTTGATGAAAAAAATATTTCTGGAACAAATTGTGTGAAACCCTCTGGTGTATGAGAGTAAAAGCCATCCTGTTGCTAATGAGCATAAGAAGGAGAGCAGTGGGAGTTTAATTTGCCACGGGTTCAGTCCAGGTGGAAAAGTAACGGTGAGGACACAGGCAGCAATTTCAGGTGAGATGGCCTCATTATTATGAGCATAGCGTATATCTTTAAGTCGTGGTTTATGCTTCGATAGACTTTAAAACAAAAGGAGAGGGTGCAGACACATGAACCAGCATGAAAAAACAATGCAGGGTGGAATGAATTAAATATATGTTGAGGGAAGCGATAAAGCACCAGCAACCTCTGGCTGGCAGACCAGAAAATGATCATTGGGATAAATCACTGTATTATAATCAACCAAAACCAGCCTGAGGGTTTAATTACTCCTTTTATTTTGTTGTAAAGCTCTTCGATTCGATTTTTGTGAAACACACACACACACACACACACACACACACACACACACACACACACACACACACACACACACACACACACACACACACACACACACACACACACACACACACACACACACACACACACACAAAAGCCACAATGAATAAATTTCATCTCAATTCATCTTATCTGAGAAAATTGTGTGAGTCATCGCTGGTTTTTGTCTGTCGATCACCGTGTTTAATCCTGAGTTTCTATTGTGGGATCTGAACTGCTGCAATGCTTCAGATTGTAGCAATAGCAATTATCACCTTGCTGAATCCACTTGGGAGTGTATTCCACAAACGCTGGAATTGATTTCGCCTCACTTCAAACATGCTCAATCAAACTTGTACAAGCTCCTGCAATATCAGTGCGGCTGGAGTGTTGTGGGACATGCGTGTGTTGTAGGTGTGGAGTGGACAAAAATGTCTTCTGGCCCTCTTGTCCGTCACGAAGCAGCGGAGTTGTCAAGAAGACATTATGATGGAGTTTTTCTCCTGTAGATACAGGCTGATATCACGGATACTCAGACATCCTTCATGAGCCAATCACAAGGAGGGAACTGGTTTGACTTTGAGTTCCAGGAAAAATCTGTTTAGTTAAATAGTAACGAAGCGGCTCCTCAAGGGGAAACAAGTTTGGACGATGCAAACTGTGGACCTTTTTCCATTTTATTTTTTTTTATTTTTTTGAGTCTTTTGAAACTTTAATAACCATTGAACTAAGGCGCCATTTAAACATTAAGGTTTCAAGTGAAAAGGCATCGTTTTTGTACTTTCATTTCAGAAATGTTTTGCGTCTCGGAGACGATGCCTGTTTACATGGAAATGGCAGAAATGCTGAAAACGTAGTAGTCAGCATGCCAGATCACAAGTTTGTGCTGTTCGAGAACAATGCAATATAAAACATCAACAATGGTGAGTACACAGACATTCGTATGGACAGTTTGCTGTTGAGGAGGACTCTCCTTTAAAATGACATCATGTCCATGTAGAGACACAGTCGTGACAAAAGTAGTGGTTCTATTGTAATCAACTGATGCAACCAGAAGTACACCGGTATACATTTAGACAGCAAGTTAGAACAATGAATATTCCTCTCATCTCCCTTTCTAACTTTATACGTCAAGTTCGTGTGAGTAATTGACACAAGTAGGGAAGCTCTTCAGAAGAAAAATATAATTTTATCCCAGTGACAGCAGCAAGCGCAGGCTGGGACTTCCACACTGCAGTTGTCAGTCACTTTTTCCATCCGTACTGGACACAAAACAACCACTTCCTAAAGTGATTGTAATGCAAGAGATGGTGAATAAAACCTAAAGGCAGTGTTCTGTGTGAATATATTTTGTTATTCTGCTGGAGCTAATGTGACGCCTCAGCAGTCTGAGTTAAACAATTCATGCAGGTATTTCTAGAAATATATTTTTTGTGCGTAATTCCCTCCCCATCCTCGTGCTACTGTTACTCTGCTGTGCCTCTGGCAAGGAACACAGTCCAGGGAGACGCAAAGGTAGAGGGGTTCTTTTGTGTGTGAAAAGATGATAACTTTGGAAAAATACCAATTGATTGGATAACTTTTGCCTGCTGAAGCCTGAAATTAGCTTCAACTCAACATTGGAACAAATCCAAAACCAGACAAAAAGACAAACTGCAGATTTCCTTCAGTTGTTTTGACTGGAGACACATTAGACGGTGATATCCTCCACCTGGAAGGAAAGTGGGGCGGATAGGAGCGCTTCAGTGTTCACACGGGTGGTTGCAGAAAGACTTTAACGATACAATATGGAAGATTCTTTTGCATGGCTTGGCTGTGGTGAATCACTTTAACATACAATTAAACACATTTGGCTGATGGTGCGTCTTCACCGCCATCAGACTTTCATGTTACATCGGACAGTGTTTGCTCCTTGATTAATAAACAAGAGGCCAGCTTGTGCTGGAAACGGGACAATCAGGCACATTAGAGGTTCAAACCCCACCTCGGTTTTTCCCATGTCAAAGGACCCCCTTTACATGACAACGTTTCTGGTGTCCGATTAGGTGACAACGGTGCTCAGAGCCACTGAAAATGCAACTTTTGGAAAACAGCACCCGATTAGAATTTTTGAGAAAATGCTCCGAATTCATCCCAGTAGAAATGGGGAAAAAACACAATATTCTCTTTATTGCTTTCTAGCCGAGAGACATTAATCATAACAATCCGGCTGCATTGTAGTAACAATGTTCGTGTACCCACCATTGTTAATGTTTAGAGTGTATTTTTCTCTACCCGCATGTGTATGTAGTTTCATTATATAAACAACCTACAGCGCCAACTAGTGGTCCTACATGCCAAGTACACCGCTTTCAGCATGTCTGCCATTTCCGTGTAAACGAATATCATTTTCAAAACGTTGCAAAAGACTTTTTCTGAAACAAAAACGATGCCTTTTTGGGCCAAATGTTGTAAATATACAAAAGCAGGAACCTTGAAAAAAAATCTGTTTGCCAGATCAAGAATGGGCAACTTTGATGATTGCAAGGGCCACTAAAATGTGACCGAGCATGTGGAATACAGGGATATAAAAGAATTCTGAGTATATTTGTGGAAATTTCAGTTCAACTCAATTATGTTCCTTATGACCAGTGAAAGAAACCATGAAAAATGGCTCAGGGGCCACAAGAAGTGGGTATGGGCCTGTGGGCCACCAGTATATTACATTATCATTTTCTATGACGAACAAAACCCTCATATTGACAAACTCAGGACGGGCAAAGTCCCGGACGTCCCCTTTGACACCCAGCAACTGCCCTCCCAAAAACTTCTGCCCCCCCCCCCCCCCCCCCCCCCAATTTGGTAACTGCTGCAGTGAAAAATGAAAAGCCGCATTCCCCCCACCATGACCACCACCTTACACCAACTGGCACGTTCAATGGCAATTATAACGTTGGCTGCTGCCAACACACGGCAGTCTCATTCAATTACCTCCGGCACAAACTGGAAATAATCAACGTTTCCCCAATTAATAGGAGAAGTTATCAACATGTGAGGCGGGGGCTGATTTTTACTGCTGTGTAATAGTTCCCACATGGAGCCCAATGGGTGCCCCACACACACACACACACACACACACACACACACACACACACACACACACACACACACACACACACACACACACACACACACACACACACACACACACACACACACACCAACTATTTGAGAGTAAGCCATATTGCGCTGTGATTGGCATAAACAAAAGCACGTAAACGAACACGCTCCATGTGTGCGTGCAGTATGATGAAATCAGAGCTCCTGAAGGTTTAGTCATTAATTCTGCATGAAGAGAATAACACAGATGAGCGTAATGGGAGCATTATTCAGATAATTCAAATTTTCAGCTTAATAAATTCTGTCAAACATTGTTGTTGTTGTTTTTTTTTGTATTGGAGCAGAATGAAAATCACTTATAAGCTGGGAGCTGCAACACTGTCACAAAAGATTATAAGTGTTTTTTGTTTTTTTTGGTTTACATGAAAACAGTGCTTCGAGTCACAATAAACAAAAGTTTTGGAAAACAGCTCCCAAGGTCGAATGATATTGTGCATGCGCACCACAGTCATAGTAAATTATTCTATGCATGCGTGAAAGTGACTGTTGACTATTGAATTTAATAGCACTTCTGTAATAAAGTGTACATTCACTCCATCACCACCATCTGGATCGCATGTGGAGACACATTTTCTTTCTCATAAACACCCGATACAGAGTGAACCAAAATGATGAAGAAATACAGTTTAAAGGAGCTTCAATGTTAACTGTTCTCTGGGTGAATTCATAGGTGGTTTTAATCCAGAAAAACAGCACCCACTAGTATTCCTAGCGAAAAACATTGTTTTCAGCATTTATGCTATTTTCGGGGGAAACGGATATCATTTTCAAAACGTTGCCATCTCAACACAAAACCATTCTTAAGCAAAGTGTTTTAACTTGAAACGTGTAAATTGGGCCTAAGTGTCCGATGAAGCTTGAAGCTGATGCACCTCCCTCTGGTGAACACTATGTTCAGGCTTGACATTTTATTTTTTTTTTCGCCAATTTGTTGTCTTTGCGTTCAAAAGATTTTACAACTAATAACATTTTGAAGTACTTTGCTCAGTTTGGTGAAACTCCTCTTGAAGTAACTTTAGTCTGTGTCGCCCCTGCCTGTCCTGTCATTGGAGGCTTTTAGATGATGCATTCAAAGCTGCTGGGAATTCATAGTATTATTGTTTATGATATAGGGTACAAATGAAAATTGATCCGTTACCATTTTTGGTGGATTTTTATATTTCTGAACTTCGGGGGGGGGGGGGGGGGGACTAGAGTCTTTTAAAGACAAAAGTTTCCAAATCTTCAACGATTTTTCCAAGTCGAGTCTGAAGTCATCAAATTTGTGACTCAAATCAGATTTGAGTCCACAATTGCATGGTGTGACTTAAATGTAGACTATAGGCAGTGATTATGGAGCATTAATTTGTGTAAAAGGAATAAAGTGGGATTTCAGACCATCTCAAGGGAAACTGGGTTTTGTCGCATATCCATTGCAACACAAAGGAACTAGAATAGAAAACATCGGAGGGGTTGTGGCTTCAACCAGGTTGAAAGATTTTTACAGCGAATGAACTGCAAAGAAAACAGAAAACCGCCGCCGGTCTCCCTCATGTTCTTAGACAGGACTAATTATAGATCAAAATGTGCAAAGTCACTTCTCCAGAGCTGTTGGAGACGTTTAAGAGTAATGCCAGAATGATTAAATGCAACTTCTGATGTTCAGTTCAAGGTGGGGCTTTTTTGGAGGGGAGTTGTGACTATGATGGAAAAAGGAGCTCTTTCATTGCGATGCTGCAAATGGCCATGAAATAAAACTGGCAGACAGACTGAGTGACTCACTTGATATAACCGAGGATCCACAGCTATCTGATCTAGTGGGCAGATGGGTTGCAGCGGCTCGGAGGGCATCGGATGCACACAAGGTCCAAATACACTCACAGATAGGAGGTTTTTGAAGCTTCATGAGTTTAAAATTTCCCAAATAAACACTACTCTTTATCTTCTTTTTTCATTTATTGTCAATGTTTTCACATGTGGCATCATATTTCTTGATTCCACTAAAAATGAATGGCCGACTTGTTAGGTACATGAAAGTCACAGACACTATCATTTATTCAATATCGCAGTCTTTTAAATTCACGAGCGATAAAACATTAAGGAGTCCACTGTAATTAAACTCAAAATCTGCTCAGCCGTATATCCTCCGACCATCTGTGTGCTTTCATAACATGAAACACATCGCAGGAGAAGGTTTTCACTTGGCTGACAATGAACCGGGACCAGCTTCTGACGTCCTGCTGGAGAAGAGACATACATTAAGACGAATTCAAGTGATATGACTCATGCTTTCCCTTTTGGCTCTCAGTCTATAATGTATATTTTCTTCAGCTGTGAAACATATCAACCCCCGATGAGGAAAAGTAAGATTTTTACCACTGGTTTCGCCATTATTGATTGTCGTCAGAGCTCCACGCTGCCTGCTGCTGATTGGCACTTTTAATGAGCAGTCAGGGTGAGCTCGCACACTTTAAGTCTCATTAACACATACATGAAGACACACGGACGTACAGGCTGACAGGAAGACCGCAAACCAACATGATTGAGGACAGACTGGAGTCATTATGCAGTGGGCTTTCTACAAATTATTCAGTTCTTCCAGAGAAGACTTGGCATATTTGGGACCTTTGAGGCATACACTATAGATTTATTGGAGAACATCAACCACAGCCGAAGGAATATATGTAAAATATGTGTTCGGGATAACATTTGTATATCTAATCCCAAAAGTACTTGACCAACTTTTTGACTATTAAGTATTCACAGAACAGGTGAATATCTAATTTTAGTTTTGTTATTAAAAGATTTATGTGCTTGGATTCCTCAAATTCTTGTTCCTCTTTTCTTATTCATCCTTAAGTGCAAGGAAGTCAGTGCAGCACCTGGACTCTTTCCCCACGGAGCCTTGCTGCGGGAATTAATCATTAATGTGGTTTTGCATTGATCATCTTAGGTGGAGGATGTATTTTATATGTTGTTTTGCATGAATGGATCTTTCACTTCCTCTCTATCCTGTATTCAAAAATGTAAAAAAAAAATGACATCCCATTTCGCTATTTGTTGCTGCGAAAGCACGGAAATTGTTTTCCTGTATTAGCTGGCCACCTGCCAACACAATGTGCTCTACCTGACACCACCAACCAGAAAGAGTTTGTCAAGATTAAACAGAGACGACATGAACTGGGCTTCAAAACATTTCTGAAACATAAGCAATGATTTTTAACCAGCTGGTGGTGCGCAATTGCACGTTCACTCTAAAACTCGACGCAACCAAAGCTCGTTTCAGTTCAAACTGTATGAAGTCCATCGTCGACATACATTTCTGCCTGTGACATGATGACTTTAAGTTCTAGAGCAATTTTACAGCAGTGAGTGAAGAGAGAAGTAGGTCTTGCCGAGCAATTGTGTGATTGAATTTCAGAAAGTAGCGAGCCAAATTTAATAATGTAGTTTGGATCAAAAGTGTTGTATTAAGACTTCCCCGTTGATCTGCACACCACTTCCATCTTCACAATTATTTGTTTCATTAGACAAAGAATAGAAACCATTTCTGGTTTTCAGCCGATTGCTTTTCTTAAAATTATCTTCTTTTATAGTATTTACAGTAAGTAGTGTAACGTTACTTTATTCTGAAATCTGTCCCATATTTTGTGGTATTTCAGATATTTATCTGAGCCTATTTGCCAGTCAAATAATATGTTACTTAATACGACGTAAAGACCTGAGAAAATTCCCATTGTTTTGATTTTCCAAGAAATGTTCCTTTAATTCCTCTATGGAAAAACGTCTAGTACACATGCATGGTCATACTTTGTCTCTCTGCTGGTGAGGGTTACATTTTTCTTGCCCTTGCAGTCATCAAAGTTGCCTGATCTTCATATTGAAGGTTTCTTCTTTAATATGTTGGTGAGAGTGGGTGTGTCCACCAGCATTTGGTGACGTTCTGGCATATATCACATTAAAGACAGAGTCCAAAGCCTTTCATGGAGAGAATCTGGGGAATATCAATCAAAAATCCGCAGGAAATCTTGCTCAAGGATGTTCTTCGTATACCCAAAGGTATAACTGACCTGATGTCAGTTAACCTAATTAGTTGTGAGACGTTCCACTAGTGGTATCCTAGTTAGCCTTCTTGCCTCAAAGCAGGAAGACCCTGAGTGGAATGTAGACCAGCCAGCGGCTCTCCCTGCCGACTTTTCTCCAGGTACGCTTGCTTCCTCCTACAACTCAAAGACATGCCTGTTAAGTTAATTGGTGTCTCCAATTTGCCCGTAGGAGTGAGCGTGTGTGCCTCTCCCATCCCCGGTTGTATAAGACCCACGTTGGTAATATTAACAATATCGAACCGTCGGCTCCTCGTTCGTTTTGTTCAACAAAGCAACACCTTAAAAAAATCCAAAATGGAGGTTTGCTTGTTTGTAAATTGTGGTTTTCAAGCAACGGTGACCAGGAAAAGTCTCTCCTTCCTCCTAAAGCCGGACTCTATCAGATGCACTGATAAAGCGCAGAGGGAAAGATGGAGTGGATGCAACCAGGAGGAAAATGGCACATTTTCCAGTTGTTAGCCAGAGAGAGAGAGAGAGATGGAAGATCAGGTTCACAAACAGTTTGCAGTCAAAGGGGCCACCTCACACCTCGCTGCCAATAAACCGTGCAGAGGGAAGGAACAGCGGGGAGAAAGGGAACGTCAGCAGAAGGCAGGGGGAGAGGACTTCAGATGGTAATTAGAAGGAAACAAGCCAGGAGCGATTCTATAGGTGGAGCAAAGATATACCTCACAGACAAACACAAGTGGCTGCCACTAGAGAACAATAGCAGGCAGTTAAGAAAGTGCTGACAGTTTAGAAGAACAGCTCATAATTATGTTGAACTGAGCGTACGTAACACTTATACTGTTAGCCACTGTTTCGGAGGCTTTTGAAGTCAGCGTTTCAAGATATTATTTATTGCTCGGAGCTCGGAGACTTTTTTTTTCAAGCGAATTGGATGCAAAAAAAACAAGCACTCTTTAGTCCAAAAAAAAAAAAAAAAACTTTCTACAGCAATTTACAAAGCATGGAGGTAAAGTGTGATTTACTAACGGAGCTATTTGATGTTGTAATGTAACCCCCTTGATGTATTAAATGCTCATTATCTTCCAATTTGGTCCACATGTAAACAATTTAAAAAAATACTTTTAAATACAGTTTTGTGGTTTTAGGACACTAAAAAGACTTGGTGACATTTATTCATCTTGATAGAGATGTTTGTTTTTCTGTATGTGTTGCAGTATGATACAATTGTCTAAAGCTGCTAACTTACAGAACAATTACGAGGCAAGAGGTTCTCAGGATGATGAAACAACATTGTGCCCCCTCAGCTCACCCAAACGTCACGCCAACAGACAGTTGAGTAGTTGATTGTCAACATCTCAAGGGAAATTGAGTTGTTTTTGTATTTTCGTTTCAGAAAAGTTTTTCGTTGACGCCGCAACATTTAAAAAAAACGATGGCAGAGTTTTTCGAAAAACGATGTCGTTCAGTTGGATTCTTAATACAGGTGACTCTCAACTATGAAAACACCAAGTCCCAGGAGAATATGGACTGGGTATCATGACACACTGGAGGCAAACATTGTTGTTATTGTCCATGCACGAGTGTGCATGTGCAGAAGGTATAAGCAGAAGAAACACTTAATAAACTGAATTTATTAGTCCCCAGGGAGACACTTCTTTATCGGATTGACCCACCCGGCCAATATTTGTACCCGGACCATCTCGCTGTGAAGCGAGAGCACTAACCACTACGCCACCATGTGGCCCTATGTGTGACTTTTGTAAAAATACAACACTTGGAGAAGCATTTGTCTTCTGTCTATTTATGGGGTTGCTTTAGTCATTTTAGGCAAACATTTTATCATATTATTTTCCAACTTTTGTTGGAGCATTATTTCTGTTTGTAAGATAGAATCATCCTTACTATGCTATATGCTATGCTACACTATCATATAGGGGAACCTTGTGGAGGATTTATGTTGGCAATGACTAATGTGACACATCGATGTTTGACACAATCAAAGATAGAAAACAAGAATGTTTTCATAATGAAAAATTTTAAATATGAATCTTACTGGTTTTGATTCCAGCTGTTTTATTACAAATTCTTCAGTGGGTCCATGAAGGCCTTGCCTCACACACTGGGTCTGATAGGTTGTTTGAGATGGGTGCACATCACCTCAGTTGAAATCGGCTATTTGTGTTTTGGTTATGTTTTGGGAAAATGTTCTTGATTTGAGATCAGTAGAACCAGGATCAGCACGGCCATTACTCTTACATTAATAAAAAAAAAAAATATTACTTGTGTTTCATGTGGTCAGCCGGTGAAGTTTCAAATATCATTGTGACAAGTTAATGGTCTTTGTTGCTTCCAGCAATCAAAATAATTCAGTACAGAATAAAGGCCAGAATAGGAATATAAATTATCCCCTCCAGCAGATTGCACAGTGAAAGACATACTGTGCTTAACATACAAAAAAAAAGTGGCACATGCCAATTATTTCATCCTGTACATTCACCTTTGGTTGTATCTTAATATATTTACATCGATTTTTTTCAGTTTTACACGCCGCCTTATTGACTTTCTGTTATTTATTTAGCCTCTTCCTCTTGTGACATGAAGCCATTTACCATAATTCTCTTGTTGTATTCTTATGGTAACACCCACATAGAATACTAATTTATAGCAAATAAAAAGGAATAGATGACGAGTTATAAAAGACAAATAAGGTTATAGATAGCTGATTACTCAGAAAGAACTGAACAAAAGCCAAAAGATCAGCAAAAAATCAGACACACCGGGATCATATTGACCTGCTGAATGAGGGAGGAAAAGACATCAAGCAACTACTTTGAAAGGTTTGACGCAACACTTTCTTTTTATTACAGCAGCTTTTCCTGCTTGTGAGAAGCAAAGCTTTGATATGAAAAGGAAGTGCCCTGTGATTACAACGGTGCAGCTCCATTTTGCATGAATATTCTCCAAAAAGAGCTTTGCAATAAATCTCGCTGCAGGCTGTTTAAAAGCCTCAGACCAGAGTGCAGTGAGACTCCCTAAAAAGAAACATATCTTTGGAATTGCCTGCACTGAGATGAAGGGTGGAACAGAACCAAGGTAACGTGAAACTGCAAGCAACTTGAAAGTTTAAAGGGTTCAAGAAGTCCTGAAATTACGGATTTGATAGGAAACAAACATGTTGAAGTGATCAGTATCAAGGCAGTTTTTGTCCATGATTTGTGAAACGGAAGGTTACAAACTCCTGATAAAGTCTGTCTGTTTGGACAGGAAGTACTTCAGACTAAATGTTTTCAAGCGAAAACACAAAACTTGTTTTGGGTTTCCATTTCCACGATGCTTGGAGTCACTGAAAACAACTTTTTGAAAATGTGAAAAAGTGGGGGGAAATGCAATTTTTTCTGAAATGCTGCGTTTGCAAACCACAGCTGTAGTAAATAGATACCTGTGCTAATAGATGGACAATAACAACAATAGCAGCCTCCAGAGTGTCATGACTCCCAGTCCATATTGTCCTGGGACTTGAGAGTTCGATAGTTAAGAGTCACAGTAATATCAACCCAACTTCATGGCCTGTCCATACGAATGTCTGTATATCTGCAATGTTAATGTTTATAGCGTAATGTTCTCTGTGCTCGTCTGTGTGTCAATTCATTACAAAAACAACCTGTACAACCCACTAGTGGCCTGGAATGTAGCGTTTCTGCCATGTCCATGTAAAGAAAATGTAAAAACTGTGTTTTCACTATAAACCTGGACATGTAAACGGGGCCTTAATATATTTATCAGTGTCTATCTACTCTGACAAAATATGTACAATTTGTGCAGGTTGATGTGAAGCGCTGATTGTTTCTATCTAACTCGAGTTTAAATTCGACAGGGAATACAAACTGTCACAACCACACACATGAACTCTAGATCCAGACCAGGCTGTAACTTGGTTGTATATATATAAAAAGAAACAAGTATCCCAGTGAAATTCACTGTTGTAAACTTGCTGACTCTGTATTATGTCCCTTTTGAACCACATTTACGATGATTGAAAAGCAACTGCAGTTTGCACCAAGTTTAAAGTCTTAAGGCCTCTAAAAAAAAAAGTCTTCATTTTTATTCTGAGTGATCCATCATCAGTACTGAAATCTGAAACCAAATCGCCTACATGTTAGGTTTTGTCAAGGGGTCCTCTGTCTCTGACTGTGGAGAGACTCTGAAAGACGACTGTTTCTGAGATGAGAGCAGCACTCGGTACTTTGATTGCACTGTAGAGGCCGCAATCTAGATTTATTGAAGCCAGAACAATCTGCTATTACCAGTACGATTCTTCGGGTTAAAAGAATGAGCCTGTAGAAAAGCATGGTATGATGAAGAAAAAAGACAAAGCCCTCCCTCCCCTTGCACGATTATATAAAAAGGTTTCCACTGCCTCACACAACAAAGCTCCGACTTCCCTCTGTGCCTCTTTTACACAACTGCAACGAACTGAAAATGTTTCACTTTTACTAAACTTATTCATTTATAAGGAGAATTACCCAAACTTTTGCTCAAGGGCAAACTGAAATCCTCTTGGTCAAAGTAAATCTCTTTGAGCTTCATGCTAAAAACAAGAGTTAATAGTAATATAACACTTTTCTGAATATTGCTAAAAAAAAAGTGTTCAGAACACTGATACAATACAGCAGAAAGGGACAAAATATAAACTGCCCGATTTACAAAGATCCTGTATAAAGCGTGTTAAATTGCAGAATAGTGCAAATATTGTAGATTGCACAAATTTTGTTTTTCTTTGCTCATCACCTGCAAAACCAAATGTTCAAACATGTAAACTGGAGGATTGAAATGAGGATTTCTGCATGCATCGCGCCCTCTATACATGAGAACCATTTGTTGGATACTGGAAGTGTCATTTCCAGCAGATTGTTTGTTGCGTTGGCTGCAGAGCGATCGGTTCTCCTGTTACTGGGGCAAAATATCAAACATTGGGGAATTTTAGAGCAACTTGTTGTAAATTTATGAAGGCCAATACAAAATTGATAACTATTCGTTAGCCGCACACTTTGTCTCTGTTTTTGTACATACCATTGGTCATCGATTTAGTAGATCAGGAACTGACGGAACAATACAGTAGACACCCGTCACACATCCCAAACAGCCATACTGCACTTTACTACGACTGTTGCTGTTGGACGTCACATAATTTCATTGGAAAAATGTTGGTTATTCCTTACATTGCCAACGCTCACCCCATGTGCACCATTGGACCCTCTGGTGGGCCACATTTGGCCAACAGGCTGCATGTTTGACACCCTGGACAACCTGCTATTTTCGTAATTTCACCATCAAACCAGTAATAGCTTCTTAATGAGTGCCTACCAACTCGTCGAAAAGAATATACTTCTGCTTTCCAGGAAGTTGCTTCCCTGCATCCAGGAGTAAAATAATGTTTTGCTCCTGGTCACAGGGCTTCATCTTCATCTTCTAGACAAAAGATGATGCTCAATCCGAGTCGAAGGTCAATGACGAGCCACAGAAGATGGATGTTGGAGGGTTCAGTGTGGCTTCGGCAGGATGTTTGTGGTTTGAGCTTTTTCCTCTGTTGCTGTGACAACAGCCGCTGTCATCCAGAGGCTTCAGATGGAAATAGACCTCGGGTCAGCAGCACAAACACTCAGCAAGGCTCCTGTTTTTTTCCCCGTTTTTTTTCTTTGAGGGGCTTCTCTCATTGTTCATCTTCAGGTTCTTTTCAAGGTTCAGAGTTCAGTGGCATTTTTCTGCCTGTCAAGCCTCAGACGGTTTGATCTGTCGAACAATGTCACACATGACAAATATTTCAGGACCAGGGCTGCTACAGACAAGTACAACACAAGCCACAGCTGCTCAGACGAGACATTTCCACTTCAGTTCAGAGTCTCGGTGTCACTATTTTAAGCTACAAAGTCTCAGTTCTTATATATCGAGAAGTGACTCACCTTTATAGCTTGAACTTTAAGCAATTTCGTAATACATTAAACTACAATATTAAAGACAGATTGTGTTGCCTCTTCTACGTTTGTTTACTCATTTAGATGTTTTAATTTCTTTTTTTTTTTAATTGTCTGTTATTGACAATCAAAACAAAAAACTGCCACATTGACACTATTGAGGTTTGAACTTATTAAATAATCCCAAACCAACTTGAAAAAAAGAAAGAAAAAGAAGAAGAATACCCAGCCATAACAAGTGTATAAGCTGCAGATACCAAATGTAATGGACCTACAGGTCAATGTTCTACAGGCTCGAGGCCTCCGGCCATAACTTGGATACAGTGAGTATAGAGAGTCGATAGATGGACAGACTTCTTAATAAAGAACTCAACCACTGCACTCTTATTTTCTTGCTTTATCATCCGCATGTTGCTGCTTAATCTTCATCTCTACATCTTACAGCCCCCCCCCCCCCCCCCCCCCCCAACAACACCACCATTTGCTTTATTACCAGCAGCACTCAGCCTCCAATCTGTTCTGTCCTACTAAACCAATGAACTTCATCTCAGAAATGTTTGGTCTCTTCAGTCTCAGCCAGTTCTGTGGCTCCACAGTCATTAACTTTCATTCATCACGATGGAATTGTTTATTCTCTCTGGTCTTTTGTGCAAAAACACAAGATGTGTGCTTGAAGTTCTCGGTAATATGGTGATTGATGGCGGCGATAATTGTGCATGGATTACAGAAGTGCTGTGTTGGCAACTTTTTCTCACTTTCCATGCATTTATTTCTCCAGCTGGTGAAGTGCTTTCTCTGCAAAAGAAAAACTTGCCTGGTTGATGTGATGTATCTGAAACTATGGATCCAAAGTGATGATGCACATTGCTTGATGAGCTGACACAAATTAGTCTGATTCTTTTCAACGGTACCTTTCGCAGAAGCTGGTTGGATGGATTGCTCTGGATTGGCTGGTCTGTGACACATAGACACGTTTCTGTTTTAAAAACCTTAAAGGCAGACTATATCATTAATAGTATATGAGTATATGAAATTTTCAGAATGGCACAGAATAATCGCCCTCGTTTCTATAAACTCTGTACCAACAATTGCACACACAGACATAAATATGGTAAATATGGCAGCTTTACATCACCGATACACAGTCCGATTCTCTCTTCGGGCTTAAATGTGCTTGAAGTGATTGTAAAAGCTTTACCAGATTCCCTGCACAATACAGACTAGACAGACTGACTGAGGCTGCTTATTTGTGGTGAGCTCTGACATCAAACTTGACTGTTATTCCTTTCGCCCTGAGGGGTAGTCAGTCTTCTTTTATGTTGTCTCACCTATTGGCCCACCATTAGCAGGACGTTCCTGCCCGCCATTGGGAACAATAATTGTGGGAGTGTCTTCCTAAAGGCATTTTAATAAAATCCCTTCTCATCCAGTGATTAAAGAACGACTCGCTTTACCACCTCAGCTACAACCAAACGTGAAGGTATACATCCTGCATAGGAGAGTTGTTGTTGCAGTTCAGTGTGATGGCACACAATGATGCATTCAATGCACCGGAGGGCCAATAAGTCAGGAAGTGAACGGTAAATACAATGGTGACAGCAGGAGTTCGCACTAATTGTGAAACGGAGAAAGAGGTACAATCGGAGGCAGTGTTTCACGCGGTGGAGGTCTGTGAGGCCGCTAAACACCTCGAAGCATCATACAGCCGCTCTTTGAAAACTTTCACCAGTTGTTACTCACTTCTAACACTCAACACTGCCCCTGTGGCTGCCTGAGGTACTGCTCTGCTGGTCTGTACCTATAACATTTTCCAGGAAACAGATTCAACGAGTGCAGTGTACATTTTAAAGGTTTTGTGCATATCCAGGTTTAACGTTGCTCATCATGCCACCATCTTGTACCCCTGCTTTCCCACAGTACAGCATGGTGGCAGCGCCAGTTTCGGTTTCTGTAATACACAGGTTTTACGGGAGCGAGTCGTAAGCCCACCACCCAACCTGCGATGTCGCCTCGAGGAGTCCTAGAGACACCATTTATCCCACCATGGTTAGGTTGTGATCCCATTGGGTTAGTCGATCATAAATGTGCTTTGAAAGGACCCTTGCTTCTGAGCTGGCCCTTTGTTTGCAGTTTGCTTGTTCTCGCTACACGTGGGTTGTTGTTTTTTTTCCCTCTGGCTCACAAGATTCCTCCCACTATCAAAAGTCTGGTTGATTAATTGGTCAGTCAATATTTGACAGTGATGTCATATTTTGACTTTCTATGTTAATTGGGTGACCTGTCCATGATGTACCGTGCTGTCTGGCCAATGTCCTGCAACACTGAGTTTGATTAAACATGTATAGAAGAGTCTGATGGACAGCTGGAGCAGAACTTGCTTTGATATAGTTACCGTTTAACAAAGTCTTCTGAAGTAACACTTTCAAAGTTTAGACAATGTGACTTATGAGCAATATGTTGAGTTTGTTATCACAAAACCAACTGCCAGATATCACTATTTCATTCAGTCTTATTTGTGACATTAAAAAAAAATAAAAGAAATCTCATTACAAGGATGCGCTCAAGCTCAGAACATCAAACAGACTCCAATCTCATAAATTAAGCCAACACAGATGGCAAGTCTCGGTGCCATGAATAAGGTTTCACTCAATTATCTTTTTGTTGACAGCAGAAAGCAATATATAAGGCTACTATATTATTAGTCGTCAGGGGATGGGCAGTCTTGTCTAAGGACATCAGTGTGGGGGTTTTCTTGTTTACTTATCCACATGTTCACTAACAGTCAATGATACAAGTCCAGGTAAAGAAACAAGAGCTGGCTTTGACGTGATGGAAAGGTCAGAGCGTAATAAATTCTTGCCCGAAGGCACTGGATAATTCCTAATGAAAATGCCATGGATGATGCAGTGAGCCTTATCTGAAAGTGACAATACATTTTCTATTATTCTGCTTCTGGTTGTATCCAGGGTGAGATTTGCTGCAGGGGATGGGTGGGGTACCTCTGGTCTGCAGGTTCAGCCTCATGCTGAATCGATGCTGTGAGGAGCGTAATAAAATCTTATCTTAGAGGTACTTCACCAGCAGACTGCACACAACACATGAAGCCACTCATTCTTAAACGTTCATTTTGGTTGCCGCCAGACTCAATGAATTTCAGTTATTTTGCTGTTCGCGTCACGATTGAAAGCATGCTGGCTAAATTAGCATTTTTCTTTGAAAGTGAAACTCTTATGAATGCTCACTAATAAGTAAGATGGACTAAGACCCTGTTTACGTGACATTTTCTTGTGAAAATGGAAAACTTCTGTGGCGTTGTAACTGTCCATTGACACAACAGTGGTGCTCGGAGCCGGACTTTTCTGACACAGTCTAACTTTGTAAATGGAGGAATCTCATTTAACAGTTGCTAATGTTTTTACAGCTTGATATCGTTCCATCAGCTGTAAATCATGAAGTGCTAACATCCAACCACATACGTCTGAACAAAACTTCAGAGACAGACAGACCGATGAGCTCAAAGGCAGGACAAATCTCTAGAGGGTAGCACAAGTTGTTCCCCAATAATGGAGGAACTCAAAAGCACATTGGGATTTCATGTTCAAGAAGCTTGAAACATGGAGTTTTGCTGCACGGTGAAATGAGACTTGACAAAGGAGAAGACAAGGAAATCTATGACTGTGCTCCAGAGATCTTGCGTGGAAAGCCATTGTTGCAGAAGTTCACTGATCTCAGCCAGAATAAAAGTATGTTTGGCTCTCTCCTCTGTAAAAGTTGAGATTGCTTTCAGTTTGTTGGGAAGATCACCCTGGAGGAACAGGTTGCGAGTATTCTGAGTACCATGCTTGAATAAAAAAATAGATTTTACCTGCCAAGTTCCCAAAGTTTTCTAAAACATTCCAGGATCGTTCTGTCAAGGCAGCTTCAGGACAGACGCTTGCCAGGGATTATGGAGGGCCTGCATTTGGGCTGTGGTTGTTACTGCATTGTTACACAAATCTTAATTAGACCCCACGCTCGGGCAATGGTGGTCAAGAGGTGAGAGTGGCATGTTCGAATTAGGTCACCAATGTGGCTCTCTGCGCAAGACCTCAACTGCACCATGCTGTGCACAGAAGTATTTTTCCCAAGAGCATCAATAAAGTACCCGAGTTCTAGTACCTAAACCGGGCAGTCAGGCACAATTGGACGTAATCAGATCCAGAAAAGCAAAGCGACATTTTTACAAACTTTCTGCAGAGGCATCTACAATGCCGGTCTTCCTTTTTATTGAGCAACTTTCCCCAAAATTCACAACCTTCATACAGTTCATCCCAACATGCTGCTGCCAGCATGGGATGACGAGCTACACAAAACTGCCCACCAGCTCCCCCGTGCCAAATCTTGCCAAAATATTAATCGTATAAAATGATTGGGCAATGAAGTTGGAGATAAAGGCACAACTTTTTAAAAACGGCTTTCAAGGTGGAACTTTTCAAAAATGCTCCAACTGCATGTAGACAGGCAATTGCAGCTTTTTGAAAATTCTATATGTCTCTGTGGAAAAGAGAGGAAACATCACTTTTTGAAAACGCTCTGACTCGGTCTCTATGTGAACGGGGTAAAACACAGCTTTTCTGAAACGCTGCTACAATGAAAGTATAAAAAAAAAAAAAGCATTGTTTTTAGTGTTTCTGTCATGTCCGTGAAAATGGTCTTTCTTTTTAAAACGTCGTCCTGTAAATGTGAATTCAATTGTGTGGTCGCATTCAGTGGGGCTGAACTCCTCATGCTTTCAAACAGGGAAGAAAAGGATGTCTTCACTTTAGAACTGAACTTTTAATATCATGTTCTTTGAATTGTGTTCTGGGAAGGTTTTCATGCTTTCAAGCCCAGAAGTGATCGGCTTGAGAAAGATAGAAGGGTATTACGAGTAGGGCCGGGTATTTTGCTCTGACTCCCAGTACTTGTTCTGTACCTGAGCAGAGACACTGGTCACGGTTGAGGGAAAACTGTGGAAACCAGCAACTGAGTAGCTGTTAATACAAACTCACTCCAGACTGATTGGAAGCTCGGGCATCAGAGAAGTTGCTTAAGAATCATTACAGAAGTCTTTGAGTGGCTGAGTCCTGACATGAACCCAACATTTATCAGCGGGCCTAAAATTTGCTGTCTTCTGACAGTCCCCATTCTAACTGACAGAGCTTGAGAAAACCCCAGAGATTATTTGCTTCTTCATAATGGATTATCGAGTGCTGAATTGAAAAATTAACTTCCAGCATTAAATTGCAAACAATTCATTATCATTTCATCATCTGCTGTACATAACATAGATAGACTAAGAGAATTCACATCAATCTGTGGAAAAAAAACTATATAGAATTTCTGCATTAAAACAGGCTCCGTCGTGGAAATGTCAGAACACCCATGAAAACCTCTTTCTCCAGAGGATCCACATAACTGAAACCTAAGATAACCGTACGACAGCCACATTGTGAAAAACTCCGACATTCTTGTCAAGCAATTAAGGATGTCTATTCCAGAGTCAACAAAAGAGGAGAGGAACCATCAGCTTGTTATCAGTGTGCAGTTCAATTGTAGGTCTCAGGAATGTGACGGGGCTCACTTAGTGGCATCGGTGATTTGAAGACTATGAAGACACCACTAATGTCACACAGGAAAGGAGTCTTTTATGTTGCCAAGGTGAGAGCTTAAAAAACACATTCTGCAGATATTACAACATGTCTCCATGGTAAAACATTTTTGATGTTCATGTTTCCACCGATCTTGTATACTGCTTCTTCCAACTGAGACATTTTAGCTTTTAAAACATTCCTGAGATGTTCGGTGTTGAGCTAAAACGACGACCCTCTTGTTGCAACGAAAAAGGTCATTCCTGGTGGGACCGTTCAAATGCCTCCAATTCATGGTGGCAGATTGCTGGAGCCAATTCTAGTTAATATAGGATTACAGCAGTGTACATGCTGGACAAATCGTCGGTCTATCACAGGTCAAGCTTAAAAAGATAATAACGCACCCTCAGGTTCAGACCTAAAGCAATTTAAGCTCGCCTATTTGTCGCAAACACATGTTTTTGGAGTATGTGAGAGGAAACCCAGGTACACAGACAAAAATCTACCCTTGCACAAACTCTGACATCAATGACGCGTTCCGACATCTGTAACTGGAGATCTTATTGCGTTGAGGCGAGATTGCTAACAGCTTCACCCTGGATGGAGGAATTTTTACTGAAATTTGACTTTTAACACTATTTACCAACACTTTACATGATGTCTTCATGAAATGATGTGCGTGAGATGTGCATGTAAACATAGATAATGCAAACTACCTGCTGGACTCTTCTGTAATGATGTGTGCATCTCACTGTGCCTTTCCCCATTGACTGTGTCGGTGCGCTTGTTTCCAATCTGCTCAGCAGTAACACATGTGGAGGCAGATCTTTGTTGCTTCGTCAACAAGAAGTCAAAAAAGCAGTGTGCTATTTGACCTGCCATAAAATATTGCCTACCTGTTGCCGATTCCCTTACTGGACTTCTCAAAGGTGGATCATTCTGTTGCTTGCTCAACTTTTGGAAACCGGATGCTAACCTTTTGGAACGACACAAACAGGAAATCTTAATTCAAAGACAACGTGAGGTTTGCTTTAGTGTTTTTACAAAGTCAGGATAAAACCTGACGGAACTAGACAATAATGTTTTATCTCCAATAAGACATCAGGTAATCTACCAAGACAAACTGTTGGAAATAACCTCAGTTGATTGTGTGAGCCTAAATTCACCTTCATAATACTTCACACAGACAGTGGGGACTAATAAATCAATTATACGATCTTGTCAGTCGTCTTCAGCAAGTTAGAAGAAAGACAAACTGACCTCAGGTTTGCTGACCTTGTCAGGTAGGAATCACTTTTGAAAAAAGTTATGAATTATTAAGCCTGAGTCCCTCTGGGTGAGCCTGTGTCACATTCCAGCTCCCAGTGGCCATCAAAGCTGATGAGGAGGGTTGGGGACAATGTCTGTCATTCCACTACCACTTAATAAGCACTAAAGTGAAAAGTTTTTTCTAAGTTTGTTTCTAACTGAGGTCAAATATTATTAGTGCATAATAAGTGGTTTTATTACATTAAAAAAACAGCAGCTACAAGTGGCCCTACAGGAAAACTACATTATTTTCAGTTTTTGCCATTTCTGTGTAAACGGACATCGTTCTCATACCATTGTCATGAAGATGGAAAACTTTTCTGAAACGCAAAAAATATGTTTCCCCTTGAAACCCTGCCGTGTAAATAGGACCTAGGTTTATGGAAATGAGGCTGAAAATTCTGACGGACAGGATGCAAATCAGTCCAATGATCCAATACAGTAATTCCACTACATGATCATTTAGAGCGTTTAGAGAAGCCTGACAGGAGAATATCCTAGTAAAAAAACCTCAGGGAGACAAAATACACAGGAAACCGACGGAGCGATTTTAAAATCTTTAAGACCATTTATTATTATCATTTTATTTTTATTATTCTTGCAAGAAGAGACGATGTCACAGTACAACCGTTGTATGACTGTCCAGGAGTTTGTCTCACTACAAAGTCAGACAGCTCCTTCTTAAAGGCTGAATTGTTTTGAGTCGGCATTGAAGGCCACCAAAACTAGCACAGAGGTTCCAATAGAGCTGACACAGGTCATCCTTTAACACGGACTGCAAATTACACATCATCCTTTATGAGACAAAACAAGATTTCCCTAACAAGACCTAATAAGTAACTGTTAATATCACTGAATACCTAATTGCTTGGCTATAAATATAACAGGGGATTTAACATGTTCACTTTTCACGGTAATAATTAGAAGCTGCAAAATGTTCTTTTGTCTCTTTAATAATCAAATGAAGTAAGTTCTTCAGTAGGGTTCCCCTTGCCATAATTAAGTGCTGGTACTTCTGAGTCAATGCCAATAATGTGGTGCCCTCAGTGCACCTACAACTAGGATGGAAACAAAGATCCTGATGAGTGGACGCGCAACAGGACCTTCCTGTATTATTTATCCCGCTCCCTCGAGACTGGAGGCAGACCCTGGCCTTCATTTCAAAACACCCCAAGGCGAGTATTCACCTCTGTCCTGTGTCATACTTGTTCTGTCTGTCTGTGACCTAGAGGAAGTCATTAATGCTTTACTCGCCTTCAACTCCGACTAGTCTAGTCTCCATGAGATGACAGTTTTGTTTTTTTTCCTTTAATGCTTTTGACCTTATGATTTCTTAATGGGTTCTTCCACTTTTGTTGTTTCATTTATTTTTTTATCCGTACAGTGAAACAGTTTCAATTCCACTGCGCTGTTGACAAAGTGCTCTATGAATAAAATGTAGAAAAGAAGGCCCTGGCCCAATGGCGGGTGCACTCGCTCAGTAGTGCTTGCTTCTTGGCTGTAGATCTTCATTGGGCCAAGAAGGGTTGAATGTGTCTGCCGAGGAGTTTTTATTTATTTATTATTGGCTATGCCGTCCATTCACATAACTTCCGAGGGCAAAAACGCAAATTTTTTAAACCGGCTCCAATGGTGGATAATTCTGAAACAGCTTTGTCTCCATCATCACAATGAAAACATTAAAATGCTGAAATGTTTGGGCAGATGAGTAACCGCACAATTACTTTGTCTGACAGATATGAAGCCCCTATTAGCCACAGTTGCCACATTTACAATGTGCTGCATCTTTTTAATTCTTAGTCAGACCTAATTTAGCAATGCTGAAGAACTGCAATGGGTAATGACTCAGTTTAGTTGTGTGTCGTGTCTCGTTGGTCAGTCTTTACATGGATTCTGATTCAGACTACTTTGTCGTTCAGGTAGATTACGTCAGATATGTACTGCAGAATGACCAAACAGAGTCAGCGATTAAAAACACACAATTAAAAAGTACCTGAGATAAAATAAGTTATAAATACTGATGCGGAAGTGCAGTGCATGAGAATAAATGAGCAAAAAGAGAGAATAAAGAGGAAAAAACAGAGTGAATAGGAGGTTGCTGCACATGTCCCATGGTAATTTCACGTGTGCTGTTTACAGTCTTCTGTTTAAAAGATGGATGGCGGTGGCAGTGAAACTGTTTCTGAACCTAATAGTATTACGCCTCAGGCTGCCGCAGCGTCATGGTCCTTGTGTCTTGTTTTGCTTTTTCTCCTCACATTTCCTGTTTTCATTTTCCTCCATCAGTCGCCCTTCAACACATGCCACCTGACCTAAAGCGACTATTTACTGCAATTCCGGTCACCTCAAACCAAGGAAATAAATCCTGACAATGTCTGATTGTTACTTTTTCCTTTGGTCTTATTTGAAAAAGAAAAAAAAAAAAAAAGTCAGACAGCTCATACAACCACAGACAAACAGATGATTCCGTGTAAATGAAGATTTTATTTTAAACAGAGAGGGTGAAATATACTTCTTTTTTTTTTTTTTAAAACAGGTACGCGTAATCGTGGCCCTCAACACTCGGCCATCATAGTTTCTTGTAGACTGAAAGAAATATAATTGTCACACGTGATTCATTGATTAGAATACATTATGCAGTCAAACCTATTGTCATAGCCAAGTTTACGAAATCCATGTACCACATTGTAGATGGTATTAATCATAAAAGAAGATTTGCCGAGCAGGTGTATATATGAGCCCCTGTGTTCTTTCCAAGTGTTGGTTATTCAATGCCCATGATTGTTACCGCTGTGTCTTGTTTTTCCACATATTTATATCTCCTTCCGCTTGGCTCTGTAGGCCAACAGTGTTTCTGTTACTTGTGTTGACTGGCAGACTTGCCTGCCACTCTTAATGTTCATAATTTTGTCTTGACAATATCAGCGTTTGCTTCATCCATCCCCTTTTCAAACCATGCACTTGTTTATTTTATGTTATGTTATGTTATGTTTTATTATGTAAGCTGCATTGTGTGCAGGTTTGAAATAAAATTATTTACTTACATTTACTTACAATTGTACTTATTTAGAATCTTTCTCTTCACTAGTATTCAATAAAAAAAATAAAGTGATGGTGATTTATATACTGTCCAGGTGTCCTTCATTTATTACATTCTATTAGAAGGCTAGAACTATCATATCTGTATTCTTACGTCATATACAATAATTAATTTCTTAGAATCTACTCTGCATCTCAGACATGGACACTGACGACTGAAATAGAAAGTAAAAATAGCAACGACTCAACGGTGGCTGCCGTAACAGTAGTGCTAAAGTCGCTGTTAAGGGAGATTTATCAATTCAGCAGTAACTGCAGGTAATCCATAAATCTTTTCTGAGTTGTCTGATCCAACTCAGTGAAAATGCTCTAAGTAAAGTGATTACTGCAGAGCCACAGGTACAGTAGCTGATGATCCCCAGGCCGCCATTAATGTTGATGTCACTGTCACGGCTTTGGTTGTGCTTTTTGTGTTTCTCCTTCTCCCATGTCTCCCCTCCCTTGTGTGTCTGTGTGGTGGGCGGAGTCTGCATGACCAACTTAACACCAGTATGAAAACTCTTGCTCTTCCTCCGCTCGTCGCCAGTTCGTCCATTTACCTCGTGGTATTTCGCTTGTCAGGTTCGAGAACGTCTACTTGTATTTCATGCTGAGTTTCCGCCTGCACGGCGGCTCCTTCACCTGATTGGATATCAGTTTGGAGGATTCACCTTTTCTAAGCTCCGCCTCTCCCCTCCCGTTGTGTCCAACCAGCTGGCTGCTCACCCATCCTCCTTCAGTTTACAATTACTTCAATTGAAATCAGCCTTTTTGTCACCTACCATGTCTGAGAGTCAGTTCTTGGGCCCAAATATCAAACATAAGGTTGCATGTTGTGTAAATCTGAGCTGTTGTTGAGCCTGGACAGGTCACCAGTCCATCACACACTCTCATCCACACACAAACACTCTCAATTTAAAGACAAACCTTTATTCTCTGGCTTCATGGGCTGTAGATCTACCCAAACAATAAGAATTAAAATAATGAAAAACCGCCACACAGCCAAGCCTAGAAATCTACAACTAAATAGATCATAGTCTTTTGACACGATCCAGGCAATTATTTTCCAATATGTGTGATATAATTGGAAACAATCCACTTAATTTACTTCACATCAAGTATAAGCTATGGGGCACAAAAAGGTTTCTGATGTGTTACAAATTATTCTCACAGTCCATTATTTCTTACTTATGGTGAAAGTGAGGTTTCAACCATTTAATCACAAATCAGACATTTGGCATAGAATTGCATTTGCTTTTGTATTTTGAGTTATTCATTAGAGTGAGTTAATTAGACATATTTTTAAATGGCTTTCATTTATTTGGCAGCTTACATTGAGTCTTTGGAGGTCTGTTCTTCCACGTGCTGTCCACATTCTCATCAAGTAATTATATGGCGAGCTGTTTATGCTGTGTCAATGTCCGCATGCATTTTCTCACTGTCAAAATCAGCTGATTGACAGTTTTCTTATTACTATGGTTGTTCAATGATTTTCCTGCTCCATAATCATCTGAGTCAATCAGTACCTGGTCCCTTTTCATTTTATATTTGAAGACCTAACATGCAGCCTTTCTGTCCAGTGTTTCCAGAGTTTCTGTTCCCATCAACCCTTCATCCGCGTCAGTGCTTGATCAAGCTCTAATTGTGAATGAACATTATATTTCCATCGTTTAGCACCTCACTTAATATTGTTGTGCTTCTTCCAAACGATCTCTCCTATTTCAGTCATATTAAATACTAAAACTATAATTGTAATCAGCCACCGTAGGAAACAAGAGTTTTCTGCCGACACCAATTAGTTGACAGAAAGCAGCGTGTTGTTCCAGTTTGTACAATTGTTATTTGAGCACTGTGGATAAATACCAGTGAACAAGGCTCCGTCACCCGGAGACGACGGCCTAATGCGATTCCAACAGTTAATTGATATTCTGCTTTTGTTTGTCTAATTATGTGTTTTTCACAGGAGGTGAATTCACTTGGCAAGCCAGGTCGTGTTGAGCTGGAAAACAGCAAACACAGAGTTTCCATGTACATTCGCATTTCTGGATTCTGACACGGTGCAAAGCTCAGGGGTGATTTTACAAAGACAAGTTAGTCCTGTGAGAATATTCTCAGGGAAGGAGCTTGTGATTGGAGGAGGGGTGGGGGGGTGGGAAGTGGAACTTTTTGGGAGAGTTTGGTGAAGTTTAAAAAAAGCTGATAAGGGTCAGATGGAAAAACCGAGATGTTCTTTGACTTCAGGCACATTTCTGCACCTCAAAGTCTCGTTTAAACCTCAGGAAGGCTTACAGGACCCCCGGGGGATGTTTTGCTGGTGACGCAACACTTCACTACTTCATCATCTGAAACCAGATGCAGGTTGCTATTACCTGGACTAACACACACACACACACACACACACACACACACACACACACACACACACACACACACACACACACACACACACACCCTGGGAATGCAAAATACTCTCTAAAAAAAGCAAGATGGGGGGGGGGGGGGGGACTCAGCAAGATTGACCAAGACATTCAAGAAAAGAAAATATTTTATCATACATTTTATCTTCTGCTCAGGGCAAACATCAAGCACTGTCGACTTTTGTGTGTGTGCTTGGGGGCTGGGGGTGGGGGGTGTATAGAGTGTTGTGGAGGTTTCAAGCATGATCAAAAAGCTGCACTTCAAAACAAAATGTATTTTTGTGTTGCACCTCATAAACTCTGCCAGCTCGGTCTGGCAAAAATGTGGGAATTTCATATTTGTGTAAACAATGAATGTATTGGTCTTCTTTGTTTTTTTTTTCTGTTGTTGTGTTTATGACAGGAACAAAAAGACATGCGGTCATTTTAATTCAATATGTTTACGTGGTTTTTTGCAATATTGCAACAAAAGTATATGCAAGGAAATTGTCATGATTCACATTTCGTTTCCTGTCGTTTTTTTCTCTTTGTTGAGATTCTAGTATTGGTTTGGTATGTGAAGGTAGAATGATTCTCATCACGTAATACTTTGCTCCGCAACAAAGAAATTTTTTTTATCTAAAAACTTAAAATCTAATGGTTGCTATGGCACTATTTCAGTGCTCTCACCCGCTCAAGATAAAAATCGAGCTGCATGTGGCCCCTAAATTAAAATGTGTTTCACACCTCTTGTTTAGATCATGGTAAGTTATCTCTAGCTCATTACTAGTGAAGTCACCCAGCAGCCAGTTTCCGACTTAATCGTTGGCTGAACCCTCAGACCCTGCTCTGACTTCTTTACCCTAAAGAAGCAACTTTGGACGTGTCATGAGACAGTGCCTGCTCTACTGCGCCATGACACCACAGACCACCGCGTAATCTTCATCTGTCTCTAAGGAATTCTGTCAGGTTCTTACATTTGCCCACGCACCTATAGAAGATCAGTCTATATAGTCATTAGAACAGCACGCACAGTTCATACATATTTATTCTTTTGCATGTATAATCTTCACCTGCGGTTTGATCTGCATACATGCGACCACTTGTACATGCAGCCTTCTATGCATGTGTGGGTGGATCTGGATGATAAAATATGCATGAATTAATTAGAACTAATGTTGTTGCAAATGCAGGCCGACATATCCTTAGAATGATCTTTCTATTTCTTTAATGATTCTGAATCTTGCAATGAACACTCATTATTTCATGGAGATGTAGTCAGGCATGTACATTTGTAAAACTCCCATTTGCTTGTTTTATATTTATTGATGCTGGTCTACCCCTGAAGCCTCATTGAAGTGTCCCAGCTCTCTGAATGTGTTTACATAAAGCCACACTGAGATTAAACTTGGGTGAGCTGTTGTTTAAAAGCAAGACAACAAACAAGGAGTTTTCAGGTGTGTTGTTGTGCGTCTCTCCTCCTCCCACTCTCCGACCCGAAAACCATTTAACAATCTGTGGCCATCCTTTAACTCACAGCGCTATTCATCATTATTAAAGCCCACTGTTTGGCTCACATTATTATTGTCCTCTCCTGCTGAGGGTGTTTAATATCGGAAAAGTCTCATTATTCTGTGGCTGCACGTCGAGCAATTACAAATACAAAGCGTTGGCTCCAACTCTTCAGCGCCACACCACCCCCCCTCAACAGATTACCTTTTTATTATAGAGCCTGTGTTGGGCTGTTTTTTTTTTTTAAATGAGGATCGAATTCGGGAGACCAACATTGTCTATAGCATGCTCACATCACAAACCTGGTGCTTTGTTTTGTGTTTTGCCTCTTTCTCTTTGTATTTGTGGTATGATTTCACTCTCCATGTCCTTTTCCTCTGGTGTCCTGGTGCTTCTTAATTCTGAATCTGTGTTGAGTTCTGTGATTTTCTCATGTCAGACTTCTAGACATTCACATTTGCATTTGTCCAAGCCATGCCGTAGGTTTTTAGCTGTTACGTGCCCTGCCTGTGTCTAGTGCTGTTAAAACTGGGATTTTAACAGTTGTCTGTCTTGTCCTGTCCTGTCTGTAGTGTCAAGCTGTTCAGGTCTATCCGGAATAGTATCTGAGGCTCAGTTTACCCGACAATGTTTTCAAGTGAAAATAAAAAAAACTTTTGTTGCGTTTTAGATGTCTGTTTACGCAAAAAATGTTGCTGGAAGCCACTGAAAATGCAACTTTTTGAAAACGGCTCCCAGGATGGTACGTTTCGAAAACACTGCGACTCCACCTTTGTGGACACGGGGTAAAACACAAAGTTTCTGAAATGTTTCTGCTGCTATGTTGTGAAGTTGAGAGTCACCTGTGATCAGTGTTGGTCAAGTTGCTTTAAATTGGAATCAGTTACCAATTACTAATTATGTCCCTGAGAAAGTCATTAGTGATTCTCAATTGAATTAAATGTTCAATTAATTTTTATTTATATAGCACCAAATACAACACAGTCATTTCTCGGTGCTTTTCACAGAGAGGAACCCAACAGATCTGTGTATTTAGTCAATGTCCAGTTTGCCAACTTTCATAAAAATAAGTGTGTGTGTGTGTGTGTGTGGGGGGAGGGTAACAACAGTTAATAGTTTGAAATAATAATCTGGGGTTAGAATGGTTGGCTAAAATTAACTTTAACTTTGAGAAGAAGGCTGCTCTTGCTTCTTTAACTGCATATTGATAGCTCATTAAGCCATCTCTCCATATCTGATGAAACACAAATATGCCTGATTTTTTTCTTCCATTTTCTTTCCTTTCTTCTGCCGCCTCGTTTTAGTTGTCATATGGATTCATTAAGCCAGGGCAGCGGGGTACTTTTGGAGACTTTGGATCTGAACGGGGCCACAAGGTCCGGGATTGTGGCAATAAAAAGGGAGACCAGCTCTTCCGTGTGAAGATTAGGATTAAAAGCAGTTAAAGAAGTGGCAGTAAAAAGCTCCGAAAATTTCTCAGCAGACATGGAGTTAAAAAAGAATCCGGTGGAGGCGCTGGTGCGCTGTGACAGGCCAGTTAAAAATGATAAAACCCCACTAAATTAAACAAGGTTATGATAAGACACACAGATATCGTTGTAGGGGCTGAGACCGCCGTCTAAGACCAGCTCGAGGGTATGGCCTCTAGACTGAGTTGGCCGGAGAGGGACTTTTGTCAGAATCGTAAAACCAAAGAATTTGAAGGATGTGAAACTGTTGTGTAAGATGGAGATACATTTCAAATCTGAGGTGGGGGTGGCTGTGGGGGTGGGGGTGTCGCTTCAATTAGTGCACTATAGACTTCGGGTGAGAGCCATGTCTCTGTAATGATTAAAAAAAAGTCAAGATTATTAAGAGAAATTACATCGTGGCATAAAAAGGATTTGTTATGAAGAGATCTGATGTTTAAGAGTCCGAAAGTGACCTATGATCAGGACTGATGATGGTTTTGACAAATGCGTAGGACCAGAGAGCTATGTGAGGAGGACAGGTGGTGAGATTGGTAAGGAGGGGTAAGGACAGTAGGGGGCGCTGGAGGAGGCAGCAGTGACTTGGTGAGGAGATTCCAGGGTGTGTCCCTGCTCCTCTCCCAACATGGTTTACTTTCCTTTGAATTGGAGTCAACTTCATTGTCCTTTTGATTCTTTTTTTTTTTTTTTTTTCTTCTTCTTTTGTCTCCATCTGGCTGACAAGGTGTAGTTTTTCAGTAACTTTGGTTCGTGACCAAATGTCTGTGAAATTTTATGATTCTCGTCCGCCTCACAGGCACTTTGGGGGCTGGGGTGATAAAATGCTAATCAACACTACAAACACTGTACCGTGCACCTGCTCGGCACCACCACCATGTTAATGCCGTTGCTCTGAGCATGCTGGCATGCTGTCATTGGCTTTGTCTTTGTTTCAGAGCCACCTTTGACTGAGTTACATCAGCCAATCAAAACGCAACCAGCTGTTACCTTTCTCTGGGTTGCTTAGCACGGAAGATGTAACTCGACGTGGATAAGAATAATTCTGACATCTGCTCTTCTCAATGAGACACTTCGGTGAGTGTCGTGTGTACAGGACAAGGAACAAACATTTCTCATTGGAAAATAAGTAAATAAAAATCATAACCTTGTGTATCTAAAAGGCAACCATTGAGAAACACCGCGGGGGAAAAAAAGAAGCAAAAATAAAACATCCAGCCCAGTAGAAGAGTGTCTGTTATCCTGTTACTTTCTCTCAGTGCAAACAATTTCAAAAACTGCTGGTGATTGTTTGCTTTGCTCTGTGGCGAGGAAGCAGTGTCCAGATGGATCTCACACTCTCAATAGTTTGGAGGAGGATGCAGCAGAAAAGCACAAACACAGCAGCCCCTCATTTGAGCTGGAGCGCCCCGTGAAGTGCTCTCCTCTACATCGTTCGTAAGGGACATTTTCCCGGTGCTTCATTTGAACTGTAACGGCACATAAAACAGTGGTGAATCTGTGCTCTGAGATTGTAAATGTACCAGGGGCTTGCGTTATTGAACAATTGAACAATTTTCATCTATCCACGCATGTGTTTCAGAAAAAGGTGTATTTCCTGCCGTCTACACTAAGTCAGAGTTGAAGTGTTTTTTCGGGGGGGGGGGGGGTTGTTTTTAACAGTTGGGTTTTCCCACATTTACATGGAGATGGAGCTTTTTTGCGAAGTGCCACCTTGGGAGTCGTTTTCAGTGACTTCGAGCTCCATTGTTGTACAAATGGACGCCAAAAACATGACTAAAGTTTTTCGTTTTCGTTTGTATATATGGGGCCATAATCTGGGCCAGCACATTTGCCTCTCTAAAGAAGAAGTATTTCCCAGCGAACATCATGGGAGGCCTGGCTTCTTAATCATCTTTTATAGGTTGGAGCTACACATTAATGCCTGTGCAGTTTGTTATGGGGTGGTTGTTGTTGTTCTGGCTGAATTGTTGACTTGGCCACCTTGGAATACCCCACGAGGAGCACGATCAACACAAGCCCGACTACTAAAACCCACCAGGCATGAATAACTGCAGTGAAAGAGAAAATTTGAAAGACATGAAACTGATCTTAAAATACTGTGAGGATAAGCTTTGATGTAAACTCTGAGGTCTCTGAGGTCACCAACTGGAAGTGAAAATGAGACGCAAATGGAACTCGCCAACACCCTTTACAATCCATATCACTTGACAAATTGTATTTTAAACGTTGGGTTATCTTTAAATATTACTGCTGTCTAGCTCTTTCTGTTAATTATTTCCTGTTGATCTTACTGTGCCCATTCATGCTGAATGGTGGGGAAGTCAGACTGACATTTTCAAGTAATTTTTCTTGCTAATTGGGTGCATCTCAGAAAATGTAAGTAATTTCAGCAGGACTCACTGTGTGTTTCAAGCATTTCTTTATTCTGTTTACAATAAATATACACACACGCAACCAAAAAGTGAAAAGAGAGTTGGTAAGAATATAACTAATGACACCAGCCACGAGGAGAGTCGGATCAAAGCTGAATATTTAATGTTGACTGGAAAAGCAAACGAATGGCAGGAAAGCATGGACAACCTGCAAAGATCAGAGAAATCTGAGGAAAAAAAAGAAACTTCAGGCCCTTTAAAAGATGAACTCCACTGAACTGTTGAAGGCAGAAACATGGGAGTATGACATGTTATCAACCTTGCAAGTTATGACGTACATTGATGTGGCTGTGTGAACCTTCACCTCATAGTGAGAATGTACATGGTGCTCCGTGTGCATGGGTCCTAAAAGGTGATTTTAATCTTTCTAGCGACAGAGTTGAAAGAAGGGTCAGGGAAGATGCGTGATGGATGGATGGTAGGTCCTTCGTCTATGTTTTGATCTAAGACTGAACTCTGCACCAACTGCCGAAAGTCAAGTGGTCGTGAGGTCACTGTTGCTGCAGTGTGCAGTGAAGCTGAGCAAAGGCGAAGGAAGGGGGGGGGGGTAAGAAAAGTAAAGACGGAATGGTCCTTGGAGGTAAAAACATTTCTCTTGTTCAAGTCCGAGTTTGGTAGCTTTTCTGTTTGCCTGCTCATTTTGTGCAAGTGATTTTTTATTTTTTATTTTTTTTATGTGCACAATATGAGCCTTTCCAGAACCTGGAGTAGACCTGAGAAAAGCATATTCTGCACAGAATGAATCTGCAAACTGCTTGTGGAGAGGAAGAGTTATTCATTTTGAAGCGAAGGGAAAGTACTCTTTTCAAGGAGACAGGAAGTATTATTCATCACAACATAATAAAAAAAAAAAAAAGGACATCCATCAACAAGTGGCATTGCAAATCCTTGAGAAACATCACAGCTAATATAAGCAGATTTATTACACTGTGTATTAATGCCCTTATTCAACTAAGCCCTTGCTTTTTTTTCATGAACATTTGTATGGACAGACCACAAAGTTTGATTGCAAGTCCGGGCTAAGTCTCTGACTCTAAACTAAAAAACTCCCAAGTCCCAGAAGGATATTAACGGGGAGTCATGACACTCTGGAGGCAAACATTTTTATTGTCCATCTACTAGCACGTGTGCAGAAGAACTGTTTACTATGGCCGTGGTTTATAAAGTTTATATAAATTTGTGTTTTCAGTGGCTCTGAAACAAGGCCTAATTTTCTCTGCTTGATCAGGGCAGGTGGACGCTCAGTTTACCCAAACGAGACAAATACTGACTTTTTTTTATTATTTTAAATAGAACATAACGACCTCAAAACCTTCACTGGCAGTACGGTCCCAGAAGTTGTTTTGACACCATGCGTCGGTTAAAAATAATGAACCAAAACAACAAACCTGTTTTCGAGTGGGCTCTTCCTGACGGATTTGCATTTACCCGAGGTCGTGTTTTTCAATACAGGTCCAAGATAGACAAATCTCTCCCTGTGGAGGAAGACTGGCAGCCTGGCCACAAGAGGGCGACAACCCGGTGTTTCTGATTTTTATAGAAAAATAAAAAAGATCTATTGTTTTAACTAAATAGCGTGTTTAAATCAGCAATATAAGTTTCTCAGTAGAAATCTCTGCTCAGGTGAGGTGACAAATGTCTTCCAGCCAACTACCGACAAGAGAGACTGAAATTTATCCAGGTACAATGTCTGATCATTTTTTGTTTTTCACAGGTCGCTTTTCTCAGGCCGCAGAATGCTTCCTTTCTTTTTCTCTCTGTCTTTTCGGTTCTTCGCTTTGCTTATCTTTAATTTCTCTCCCCTTCTCTAGTTTGCTCTCTCAGGCCCACAGCCTCAGGTTCCCGGCCTCCCTCTGTCCAAAGAGATTCTCATACATGATGCAGTTTGATCAAACACGTTGCCTGGTGGTCGTAAAGGAGCCGCGGCTCCTCCTATCTGTCGGCCTGCCTCACTGCACGCATGCACATTCTACTAACTATGCTGTTTGAAGAAGGAATGACACTGATAGCAGCTGAGAGGCGATAAGGGAAGAGAAGAGTGACTTTGTCCATATTCTCTTTTTAGCTACCATTTCTTCCCTCATTTAAAAAAAAAAAGAAAGAAATCCATCTGAAAGGATCTATAGACTCATGAAAGTGCCGCAAAAAGCTGAAGGACAGCCAGAGGTTATAAAATAGAGTAAAATATATATTTTTAATTATTTCCATGGTTTGCATTCTCTACCAGTAAAATCTATTGCGATAGTCATTGTTCTTACTTTCTAAACTATAGTTAAATTCAAATTTTAAAAAAGGATCTTTAAAATCATTGCCCCAGTAATTTGATAGTACTATTTTGTCATATTTGATTTGTATTTTAACAAAGGCAATATAGCACATTTTAACATTTTGACAAGTTTGGTTGAAGCAGTTAAACAGAAATACAACTTACTCAATGGGGAGTTAGTTGAAAAAATCAAAAAAGGACAAATTATAATATAGTCACGAGGAAAGATCGTTTGCAGTCACTGATGGCCTGAGGTCTAAAACTGAAAAAAAAAAAAAAAGTCCTGAGTTTTTTTCCCCCTTGAGGATATTGTTCTGCAGGCTTTCTGTACTGCAGGGGTTTCAAACAGAAGGCTCGTTGGTGAGAACTGGCCCACAAGAGGCTCCAATGCAGCCTGCCAAAACCATCAACCAAATGGTAAAAATATCAATTAAAATAGATTTTTTTAAACAATTTTCAAAAGAGTAGTGCACACGACTCTGAGCTGAGATATCGTGATCCTGCCATGAAAGTAAACAAACGAGCATGAGCCTCAAAACCTGCTGGCACTTTGAGTTTATAAAAAAAAAAAAAAAAAAAGAGTTGAAATGTTATTTTGGCACTATTTTAAAAGGTCCAGCCCCCTCAAGATGAAAGTGAGCTGTTTGTGGCCTCTGCCTTCCTGACTGTTTGTGGGTTTTTCAGCCCTCAGTTTTGCCTTCAGCAAAAACAAAACGTCGCTCAGTCGGGTTAAGGTCCAGCGGACTGACATTTTAAAACGTGTATTTCTGTCTGGAAAAGCTCTTGTTGCTTCATTTTTTGGATCCCGCTCTTTAGCCTCTGCGAAGATTCATTTTTCTTAAACCTTGAAGTGACCACAATTGATATCTTTCTCATTCCTTCACATTTCTTTCAAACAGTCGTGACTGCAGGAAGTAAGTCGATGTGCCGTTTACATGGACTGTGATTAGATCAAAAACACCACCCGATATGATCTGATCATGATTTCCAATCTGAGGGTGAAAATATAATCAGATTGAAGTGGTGCAAATGTAATGGCATTGGCATTTAATCCGTTTTGACCCTTTCCTTCAACAATTTGCTTAAAACATGAAAATATATTCAATAGTGTGACGAAATATTTGACTGTGTGCGGTGTGATTCACATCTCCTGAATCATAATGTCCTTTTTTTTTTTTTTTTTTGCAAATAAATTAAATTAGTTTATACTTAATTCCATATTAATTCCCTGAAATCCCTAAAATAACACCCACATTTCAAGATCCACTGAGAAACCTACAGGTTGAGAAGAAAGGGCCACACGACAACACTGTTTCATGTAATCACACGGTTTTTGGCCGTCAGCCACACGACGCAGCGTTTTAGGAACCGGAAGAAATTTGAAAACGTGAACTCGTCATTGACATTTTCACATGCTCCATGTCTTCTTCTCCATTATTTTTTGGTGTATTTCTGTGGCAGAGTTACAGTGCCACCTATAGGTCTGCATATGTACTACATGTTTTTAAGTCATTTTCATGGAGTCATGTGGAGGCAGATGTTTCCTGGACCGACGCCGTTTGGATGGGAAACTTTTTTTTTGTATTTCTGTTTGAGATAAGTTTTGCGTGTACAGGGCAGCGTGTTGAAAACGATGTCCGTTTTCACAGAAACAACAGAAAACAATGTAGTTAGCATGCCAGACCATGAGTTGGCGTTGTTGGTTGGTATTGCAAAGAAACCACACACACACACACACACACACACACACACACACACACACACACACACACACACACACACACACACACACACACACACACACACACACACACACACACACACACACACACACACACACACACGCACAGAGAACAATAAGCTATTGATATTAACAATGGCGAATACACCGGATTTTGTATGGACAGATGATGAAGTTGGATTAATTTTACGGGTGACTTTCAACTTGTAAAACTACCAAGTCCCAGGAGACTATGGACCGGGAGTCATGCCACACTAGAGGCTGACGTTATTTCAGTGGCTCCGAGCGCTGCTGTTGTGTAAACAGAATGAAAAATTCACAAGTAAAGCAAGAGAGAGAGGCAGCTGAAACTTGGTGCACTTCAATCTTATTCTTTGCATTCTTCTTCGACATTTTTATGAGCTTTGATGTCTTTTCAATCACCTAATCATTATAATCTGGAGCACACAGAACGGTTTGATCAGGGTTTGAGTTACAACTGAACGAAGCTCCAAAGCATTGAGAGTTTTATGTATTTTATGTGTTTGTGGATGAGCCTTTCTCCACAAGGTGTCTTATCCCTGTAAACATACAGTACCACCAGGGTACAGCACTTTACAGTGCTAAGTGTATTGGATGTCTATATCCTCTTAAAATGTAATTCCTAATGCAACTCTCTATCTACTTTTACCCAATATGAAACTTAATGACATTTTCCAGCCCCACCAGTGACATTTACTGTGTGGAGACAGACAAGCCAATTAGAGAGCAATCAGCCACAACCGTTAGAGGGACAGTCTACTGTCCTTTTGTTAAGCTGGCCCCCTAATGAAAACGCATTTCCTCAAATACAAAGGAATGTTTGACTCATAATGAACGTTGTTGCTTCCTTCTGTGGTCCGAGCAGCTCTGATCACAGGCTGATTATCACATTTGGATCCGGGACCCTCGTATGGTTTTCATCACACCAGGCTCACCTTCCCTCCGTTTCCTTAAGCTTTTAAAAGTGACGATAGGGCAGTTGGTTGGAGTTTATGAGGCATAAATACAAGCAGTGAAAACAGACTAGCATGCTTTGGCATGCTCGGCTCCTGTTTATGGGAATGCCTGGCAGCACTATTGAAAACCAATGAGTGTGTGTCCAGCATACAAACACTATCAGGCTCTCCAGGGAAGGCTTATTGTGGGGCCGAAGAAAAATACTGAATAGGCGGTGAGCTTTCTCATGCCAGAAAACAGATTAGTATGTACAGACCTCTTAGTTGAAGAAACAGTTTGCAGGTACGTAAAGACACAAAAGTGGAAAACAGTCATTTGAATCCTTTAACTCTAGTAGCAAGACACAATAATAATAAAAAATAAATAAATAAAATTTAATACACAATGCAGCATGTTCCAATCTGTTCTCTTGGCTGCATGTTTATCATTGAGTGACTTGAACTGCTTTGGTGACGTTGGCATGAATACCTTCATCATGCATAAACTGCCTCAATAGAAGTGACTGCACTGTAGGTTAAGCGGGTCCTCATCCAATATGGTGGCCATGTTGAACATGTTGACTGTTCCAGCAGTCAATGAGGTGTCTTCTTACTTTCCAATATCTTTCTCACGTTTCTAATGCATTATTTAACACTAATAAAGTCCATCCATCCATCCATGCATCCATCCATGTGCCAGGTCTTGTTCTTGTCTGTTTTAGTCTTTATTATTCTGCTGAAGGCTGTCTCCTCTTTTTTTGACTACACTTGTGCTCATCTGTCCCACTGCTATTGGTCTGTATTAAAATATTACAAATCTCAAATATCGTCTGCCCGTTGAGTCATGCATGTGGTTCATTTAGCTGTATCCCATGATCCCATCCTCCCCAAGTAGCATGTTGAGCTCCAAAAGTGACTAGTTCAGATAAACTGTGGCCTCTCAAGACATTAAACAGGAAGGAAATACAGGTTTGAATCTCCTCAAACTTACAGATCTGTCCAGGTTCCATTGACATAGCATGAGAGAGCTTATGAACAACTACCTGAACTTTTGATCCACAGAAAAATGCTGTGAAGTCCAAAGTGGAAGAAAATCTCTGAACAAACAAGAATGAAATGAAAGCAACAGCAATCATTCTCTCCATTTTTATTCTGACATGTCGTGTCAGCATCCCGAGCTGACTGAAAAAGAGATCAGTTTAACTTCGACTAAAGGCCAGGACATGTGAAAAAAAATAACATTTTGATGTGGTTGTGTTTTTGGTGTATGAAAGATTTGGTTTGGTATTTGTGTATGTCTGACTAGATAGGCGGAATACCTGATGGTTTGGTGATTAGCACACTTGCCTTACAGTTGATATCTCAGGATTTGGATCCTGGTTTAAGTTTGCGTGTTCTCACTGTGTGTACTGTCAGATTTCTCCCACATTCTCCATTTTATTTCTTTAGCACCAAATACAGAAGTCATTTCAAGGTGCATTTACAGAGAAAAGCAGCTCCACATGAGCAAACCTAGATGAAGGTGGAAAGGAAAAACCTCTGCAGAACCAGACTCAGAGGTGGAGTTAGGTTTAGGTTTCACCCAGTGTCATGTGGGATCACCACTGACTCTCCCTCAGTTACACAGAGTTTTTTTGTAAAGGTTCTTTTTTGTGGGTAAACTTTTCTGCACTTGTGTAGACTTTACACCACTGTCAATAATATGACTGATTTCCAAACCTTTGGAGAAGTTTTTGCAGTTTTGCAAAGGCTCCGAGGCATTCACAGTCTTTCTTCTGAAGTCGGCAGAGAGGTCTTTAGTGCTCGGTGTGAGGATAAAATAACAGCCACAGAAATGTGCTTGGAGGTTAAACATTCACCAGACGTGAATGGACTTGATCTTACTCATTCAATTCACACGCAACTTTCAGCAGGACTGCAAAGGTTATTGTTATTGATGATAATGTATAAATTAATATTTCTTCCGCCACCTATCTCAAGCCGAACAAATGGCACATTGCTGTTGCGCCAAACAAAATCTTTTTAAACCCGTTGATGAATACAAAACAGTTTTAGCCTGAACATTTGGGGAATTGCATTAGAGCATAAGTCAGCAGTAATGTGAACCAAACAGTAGGTTATTTGTTATAAACAAACATTAGTATGGCTCTTAGAAAAGATTGGACTATAAATCTCCTGGTTTGCACAAACACTGAGCCCCTGGTTGGAGCTTGATGACTGTGAAACAAAACGCAAAATGTTGGCAGAACAGTCACTGTCGTGTGATGGCACCATTT
Source organism: Lipophrys pholis (assembly GCF_963383615.2). Taxonomy (NCBI): domain Eukaryota; kingdom Metazoa; phylum Chordata; class Actinopteri; order Blenniiformes; family Blenniidae; genus Lipophrys; species Lipophrys pholis. The sequence goes on from NC_137627.1 coordinate 5,714,117, forward strand.
TTTTTTCTCTCTCTCTCTCTCTCTCTCTCTCTCTCTTTTTTTTTTTTTTGCACCCCATCTGTATGTGGGCAGATGGCTGTGTGGGCGCTCAGGGGACAAATACCTAGATTGCAGGCTAGAGATGGCTGGCAGAGCCGACTGGCAGCCTCAGCAATCTGCCAATCACTGGCGAGTTCATCAAAGTCATTGCTGGAGCCATCACAGACTGCTTACAGCACACGAGACGGAGCCGAGCTAACAGACATGCCTCGCAGTCTGGGATGTGGGACGACTGTGTGAATTTGGGTGAATGATTTGTATAAGAGTCCGAGGGAAATAGACGACAGTGGGGGTTTTGTTTCTCACAGATGTGAAAGAAACATTTATGGAACAATCAGGAACTTTGGTAAAATTATTTTTGAACTTGCTTTTTCAGGAATATGCCACTTCTTTTTTTTTTCCTTTTTTTTCTTCCAATTGCCGACGGCATTGTGTTCAGTCTTCACCTCTCTGCTTTGTGTGAACGTGCGGAGTCTGTACTCATACACTACAAAGCAAAACATTCAGAACTTTTTCCATAAAAGTGTCACAGAGCCATGGTCACAAAATCTCGTGAAATTCACACAGTATAATAACAATTGCATATGTCATATTTATGAAGAACACAGTGTGCTTTGGCGATGGACTTGATATATTTAAAGGGTTATCTAAGCTAAGAGACACTTGTTCTGAACATGTCTCTCACCTATACAAGAGGCAACCCCTGCTCTAGTAATTGTCCATGAGACTATTAGCAGTCTGTCCGACATGTAGAAGTCTGATCCAATAACCCTTCACAAGGATTTTTATTCTTTAAAGTATGACAGAGACTCCTCATAGTGTTATCCAACAATATTTCAATAACTTAGCCAGTGAAAAACACCCTTATGTGTCTCTATATAAAGTCTCTAAGTTGCTTCCAATTCTCATGGCATTATTGGTGAAGACGGGTAACATACTGTTGAGCACCCTCTTCCTACTATATTGTGTTATTTGCAAAAAAAAAAAGTAAATAACTTGTGTACCGGGAAATTGTTTTCCACAGTTTTATTTTTTTTTGTAAATTAGATGTTCAGTTCAAATGTATATATTCGGTGGAACTCACTTAAAAATGTGTTTTGCCAGAGCAAAGGGTGAAAACATATATATGCAACTACCTATCAAAGAGCTTAGCATAACAATTTTATCATGTGATATTTTGACTGTCATCGACATGCAATTAACAGAAAAAAGAAATAAATGAAAAACTGTCACTTGCTCCAAAAAAAGCTCTAAACGTATTCGTCTGTCTTACTTGGCTGTTGATGCTGGAAGTGGAGAGACTGTGGTGAGACTTTGCACAGATTTCTCCACACAAAGTGTTTGCCACTGTCTTGTGTTTCACAGAAACTTGGCCGCTTGGATCAATGCGGGACTCCACACATGCAGCTTGAGGGATTGGAGTTGTTCAGGGAGGACAGTGACACAGAGCTCTTCATAAAAGGACAAGTGGCTTTCTGTGGGGAATTGTTTTTTTTCTACCAACAACAGCTGGTGTCAAGTTTTGAAAGTGATTTCATTTTTCTACTTGAATAGATGGATGGGATTGTGTGTTTTTAATTGTCATAAATTGTGCAATAAGGGAATTCTTCTGGCCTTTTTTTTATAGGATAACTCAAATCTTCGACATCCAGCTGTTAGTCACATTGGTTAATTGTTTATTGTACAGTCATACTATGAAAGTCACCGGGGCCTTTAGTATACAGTATGTGCAAGCTTTATTTCTCTGCTTTTGTTTAATATTTACTATTACTATAATGATAATTACTATCAGGTATGATAAATGGCTTAGGAGTTAGGATTTGGCGTGCATGATTCTCAAAGGATGTCAATGAACACAGGATAGAAATACAAACATCAATCCTTCCAGAAATCCCCACATTATTTATTCTGGTCATTGTGGACATTTTTCTTTATTGTCTAAATCACACAACGTGCCAGAAGAATTTTGTTGTGTTCAAGGCTAATTTTGATATTTCAAATATGAATGGTGTGCAATGTGTGGAGCAAGGTGTAAAGATTGTGCTCATTCACTGCTAATAATCCATAAGTTGTATAACCTCAAATAGCTTGGTCAGACTCCCATTTTCCATTTGCTTCAAGTTGTACTTCCAACATATTTCCTCAAGGAGAAGTCTGTACTCATCATTCTGAGGTGATTATCCATATTTTATATTTGCCTCATCCAAGTTAGAGTCTTGAGGAGCTGGAAAAACCCTGAATGGGTTATTGGGCCAGCACACTGCTCACTGAAAGAAACACACACATTTATCACACAGAGTGACTAATTAACCCGCAAAGTCAGCCAGAGCAACCAGAGACAAGACGCACAAGAAGTCGAGTAACATGCAAACTCCACACGTGAAGCCCCAGCATGGAATGAAATCATTTCACTGTGATGCAAAAGTGCGAATCACAACACAACCAAGTTCTCCATTGTTATCGCAGCGTCAATACAACTACAAATTGTTAATCTCTTAGGAGAGCCTATTTTTTAAGGAGTAGTTAAAGTGCTATTTACAATGGCCGTGGTCCCCATGCACAGTAGCAGCGTTTCAGAAAAGTTGTGTTTTCCCACTTGTTTGCACGGTGATGACGTCAAATCATTTTCGAAAAGTTCCACCTCAGTAGCTGCACTTGCAGTGGCTCCGAGCGTCATTGTTGTATAGATGGACGTCCAAAACGCAGCAAAACGTTTCCCTTTTCATTTGAGAATTTGTCACAGTCATGTGACAGAAGGTATCACAATCCCCTCTTAATACTTTCTAATACCTAATACCACAGTGGTCAAACACCACATGTATTTTCATGAAGCATTGGACCAGGTTACTTGGATTTGGTTCCTTGCCTTGGGAGACGATTCCGCCTTCATGCAAAAGGCTTCATCTATTCATGCTGTTCCTTTGACGAGCGTTTGATAGTCGAGCTCCGATGATGTGTTCAGAATAAACTGCCACTGTCATTTTCTCTTGTCATCCTGGAAGAGAAATGGAATTTCTCTGTCCTTGCGGCATATACAGTAGACGTCCACTCTCTGCACAATCCTCCTTCCTCTCTGGCTCCACCTTGCTCTTGTCAAGCTACTTTCCACCCCCACTTGAATATAACTGCCCTATGCTGTCTCGCCTGTTGGCAGTTCTTCTGTTCTCGTTGATGTGTTCACTCTGTTGCCCATCAGTGTTTCTCCTTCCTGCCTCCTTTAAGAGCCACGTCAAGTCGAGTCTATTTTCCTCCGAAGATCCCTGCTCAGTTTCCTGTTTGCTTCTTTATCAGCTCTCTTCCTATGTGACTCTTCAAACAATCAGGAAAATAAGAGTCTTTGCATCACCATGTCAAATAGAAGCAGGTCCAAAAATTAAAGTCTGTGAACAAAACCATATTTTTAATTACTAAATAAATTCATAATGAAGAGTTGTGTGAGTTTGGACACCACAATACTGCTCTAATAGTAACAAACTACTTTGTGATGTATGTCGTCTGGCAAATTTACATCAAAACAAAACTTAAACTATGCTTAACATGTAATCATTAGTAGGAAGCAGTATTAAACACTGTTCGAGCTGATCTACTTAAGATTTAAAGGTTGTGTACAGAAACGGACAGTTAAAGCTCATTTATTAGTGGGACACACTCGTGTATCACGCCTGAAAGACTCAGGAAGTAACAAACATTCAGTTAACTTGCCTTCATCAATATGGAATATTGGGTATGTGTTCCAGATCGCATAAACTTTTTCCCGATTAATTTACAGCAATGCTGCTATTATTGTGGCGAGCTGCATTTCCTCAGCTGGTTCCTGGCAAATTTATCAACTTTTTTCATCGATATTTTACGTGTTGTACTCCCTTTTAGGTCTCCTGTTCTGCTCTGCTCTTTTATTCTCTGGCTTTCTGACGGCTCAACTCTCATATTTGATAACTTCCTCTAACAAAAGTCCAACTCTATAGTAGCATTTCATTTTGTGCTGCTGTGGCTCAGCGCTTCTTCAAACATCCTTAAAGAAGCAAACACTGAACTGATACTTTCCAACAGGTCGTTTTGGATAAATAGGGCCTCGTGCACAAAAACCTTCATTTGAATTCCTGTTTGCACATAATGTCACTTGTTTAAACTTGCATGTGATTTAGCACTATATACAAGATCTCAATCAATCAGGCCTTTGTTCTATTTCTTCAATTTTATTTTTCGTTTCAGCAATCTGCTCACTTTTTTTTTTTTTTTACTTTGTCTATGATGTTTTGGACATTAAAATGATTTGTCTAGTTCCTGGGAGAGATGAGCCCAACTGCCCTGCATCTTCCCACCCGCCACATCCCGACATCACCATGTCAGTTGCAGTCCACCGCTAACTGGAGGTGACATCGACAGTCTATATTTCCCTGCTGGAATTCAGGATTTGGTCATTGTCACTGTGACACTGAAGAAATGTTGAGTTGTAATAGACTGAAGACTTGAGATGACTTTAATCTCTTTAGCAATGAAAAGATCGTTATGATATAAAATGAAATGTGTGACAGGCATCTTTCTATGGGATGTCTTTTGCATTTATTTTCGATGTATTTACTGTACCTCTTTACCATCTATGCACCAATTTCCTCAGTTCCAGAAACATTTGTATGATTCAGATTTTCATTAAAGGTGCAAAAATGCTCTTATTAGTAATACAGATACCTCTTTTTTTTGTGGGAAGGTGCCCTGATATAAATGAAGTCCCAAGGTTGTGGCTGAGAGATTTCTCTGTGCACATCTTTTCATTACCAGAATCCAAATCTCCTGACATAAATCCAAAGGCACCAAAGCTGCAGTTCTTTATAAGAAAAACTTTTTTTTTAAACTTTTGAAAGCATCTAACTTTGGATGAAACTTAGTTTTTAATTGGACTCAAGCTGGGCCTTTTTGGGTCTGAGCTTCGGTATTTGCTCCTGATCAGACCTTTAATCCAGAATTCATTTCCATTTGGAAAATGTTTGCTGATTTGTGACTGTCTGCAGGGGAACCTCCGAGAGGTTTATTTAATTGATGAGTCCCATGTGTGCCAGGCTCAGGATATATGAGCAAATCAGTTTTTTTCTTTTCTGCATCTTCAGTTACACTGAGCACCAGAGATGATGGGCTGCTGAATTAGGATGAAAGTGAAGGGAAAAGTTTCCATTAAGTGTTTTTCACTCTGAGGTATGGTTTGAAGAAAAGTGCAGTGAGTGTACAGTATGAAAAGTTTATAGATGTGTTTGCCGGAGGAATACATTTCAGTCATTCAGAAAGTTCATTTGACTTAAGCGTAATAGTTTTTTCATGCATTCTGCTGAGTCCTTGACAAACTTCAAACTTCTCTGAATGCTAAAATTCAAGCTCTTGCATGGATATGAAATACGTATATTGCAGAGTCCTGATAAACGCAATTTTATAGATATCTATTCTAAATGTATGCCAGCCTCTGGAAACCAGGGGTCAAACCACTCATCCATCCATTTTTAGGACAAATATTCTTGCCCCCCCTAACTTCCTCCAGCTCTACAGGGGACCCTGTTTAAGGTTAGGTGGTCTTGAGTTCATTACTATTGTATTTTCATTATGTGGTATTTATTCAGCCTCCTGATTTTTGGACTTAATTTCATATCTCATGCCTCAAAAGCCTTTATTGTGTCCCATATTTGGATTAGATGCATGACAACTGACATTTTTATTTATAAACACATGATTTAAAACAAACAAAAATGGTTTCTTCATTAACCGGCATGGTGACTAACGGTAAAACTGATCAGAGAGAAATTCCGCACAGTGCAGGCTATGGGCTTTGCACCTTGGCACACTGGTATCATGAATTGTCATTTGCCAAGCAGTAGAACATACGCCTTCTTCTGGAGAGGAAACATATCTATTCATGCATAAACTCGAAGTGACATGTGTAATGATGCTTAGCACAAACTGCTGTTTGCCCCCAAAAAAGGAGTCACGGTGGGAGGTCAGGTGTCTAAATTGATGAAAAGTGACACATTACCACGTGCCGTCATAGTCACCTGCATAAAGTATGGGACAAAAATCCTTGTCTGGGATTGATGAGTAAATAATAAAGTATTTTTCTTATATAAAGTCAAAATTTTGAGCATCCCTTATCTAGACTATGTAGAGTCAGGGGGTATTTTCCCTGAAACAACCACATCTAACTGAAACTGGTTAATTATAAAAGATCCACCAGAGCAAAATGGTTCCAGATAACATTCATACCATTCATGCCTGGCACTGATGAATTCCTATAATTGGTTGCTTTAGGAACATGGGCCTACACTGCTAGAATGTCCTCTCCTCACTCTCCAAATCATGGCAACAAGTTCTGATATATTGTCATCAGGTGCAAGTGACCCCCCCCCCCCCCCCGAAGACTCTATGGGGGATAGCCAAGGTCAGAGGTAGACAATGATCCCTGTGCCAGCTGGTTTAATTAAATTTTTGGCTCCAACTTGCTCATCCCTGCTCTGCAAGTCCCCTGGTGTTTTTCTGCTTAAACCACGTGACTCAGATGCCCTTCCTGAATGGTTGCTGATGAACCCATCACACCTTCAGGTGATTAAAGATAAAGTGTATGCCACCATTGTTAATGTGGGTGCTGCCCCTCTCACTGTTACTGATGCAGGTGGGGGTCGTTCAATCACCCACTTGCCTCACCCAGGTCGCGGGTTCTTTCTACTGCTCGGGTCATTGCTAACACTCTGCCTGGTTGCATGAGCACCGTCTGTTTATGACCACGTTCAGTAGCTCAGACAAAGCCAGTTTATTCAATAGAGTAGCAGTCCTTTTGTATCCGATATAGTTCTGAAGGTAGGAAGATAGCACCGTCCGAATATATTTTGACTACTGCCCGCTGAACAGCACATTCCTCCCCTACATCAGCAAGTCCCTTGGTGCACTGTGTAGAGCAAAGTGGTCTTTGTCACTCTACGAAACTTATTTTTGCACCCCCTTTGGACAGTTTCAATGTAATCGGATGGCCTTTGGTTAGTGCAATGCACATCGCACCATTCAGTGCTCATGTCGTGCATGTTGGCGCTCTGCTTGTGCCTTGATATTACTGTGATTTCAGCCTATGTACAGGAACAGGTTCTAATCTGCCTGAGGCAAGCTCTTCAAGCAACCATGTCCTTCTTACTACAGCAAATTTAAAAGCCCTCTATGACAAAACCCTGCCGCAGCACCTTCCTTTCCATTTGGCAGTAACAGACGATGCCTAAGCATGCTGAAGACGGAGGCCTGGCCAACATAAAAAAAAAGGGATATTGCAGCAGTGGGGCCATATTGATGTGGTGGATGGCCTCCGTCACCACATGTCTGAGGGAGCAAAGAAGATCCAGCAGTGGAATTTGCATAATTGTTGTCAGAAAGAAGATGCTACAACCAGGGTGCGAACTATGGGGGGCCAGTGGGGGCTCAGCCCCCTTTAATGAGACAGGAGCCCCCCTTAAAACATGATTTGTGAAATTTTGTTGGGTCTCTAAAATATTGGTAAAATGTTGTTTTTTCCTATGCATTTCATTTCTGTTTTTCTTTGTTTTCAGTTTTGTCATGGTCATGTGTTAAATTAGGCTATTTATATTCATTTTTATTTGCGCATGAGGGTGAATCATCACTCTTTCACATTAATAAAGTTGCCGGCCTGCACGCAGTTCTTGTCCTCACCATTGACGTGTGGGGGCGCTTGTCTTGAATGTCACTTTATATCATACAGCTGCTCAATTTCGAAGGTGTTTACAAGATGTACCCAGGCCATACCTATGACAGAACAGAGAGCCATCACCATGGCGCAGGTCTCAAGGAATAGTTGTGTGAGTTTGTTGTCTTAGACCAGGGCTGAATGTTTGAAAATGTTCCAATCCAGCAACCCTGTTACCTGTATTCAATCCAGAAGATAGACTGGAGCAAATCATCTGCAGGGAAATGACAAATACAAAAGCTTCAACAGCCCGATGCATGACTTGAAGGCATGCTAAGCATTTATTGATCGATGGGTGAGTGTCCGTACATGTCGATGTTTGGCCAGTAGCTTTACCTGCCATTAGACTATTAACCTGCTTGATTGTGTGAATCTGAAGGTGCCAATATATCCACTACAATTGCTTCCAGGAATCGTTTAGCTGTGCAACGTAGAGAATGAGACCTTGGGAACTTAATGAGAATAATGATGCTGTGAGACATGATTACCTGGAAAATAATCCAGCTAGTTTGAGAGCAAACACATAAACATCACTGGCAATAATTAAGTAATTTTCGAAATTACAAACTGTGTAGAACAAAACACAGCTCACCTGCAATGCCACACTTTGGGAATCACGACAATATATTTAGAGTTTCTCAACATTTAGAGTTTCTTGTTACATAAATTAATGTATTACCAAAAAACATGTTCAATTATGTTTAGAAAGAATTTTTACAAAAACATACATTATATTGCCATCTGGTTTGTCTTGTAGTTTAACAAGTTTGCCTTGCGAGTTCCAGACTGATAAAATAGTGCCAAAATAAACTTTCAATTGAAATGTTTTTCATTGTTGTGGTGCAGAGTATACGTGATGAAAATGTCTGTATTTTAGCAAAATCAAAACAATTACTTTTGAAAATGACTTCAATGTCAGGGTGAGTTTGTAAAAAAGAAAAAAAATATAATAAAGATTTTATGAAGCCTCCAGGTGTAAAATACGGTGACATGTCCCAAAAATGTATCCTCTAGCTGTTCCACTATTATTATTATTAATAATAATGATAATACATCTAATTTCACAAGCATTAATGCAGAAAAGCAAAAACCTTCAAAATCCCGAGGCATGTTATGCTCTGCTATGTCCTGACTTCTTTCTGGAGGAAGAGTTTGGTCCATGTCGACGTACCTGGGAACGGAAACCTGTGTGCCTCAGGGGTGTAGGTGTGGATCTGTATAGTCTGTACATACATACCACATATTGGTATTCATGCACAGATCTCAGTATGCAGCAGAGGGAGCGAGGGAGAGCCTCGATCAATGTTGGCGCTACACTGCCTTCGAAACAGCTCAGATAACACACACACACACACACACACACACACACACACACACACACACACACACACACACACACACACACACACACACACACACACACACACACACACACACACACACACACACACAGATCTGATATCAAGGGAGCTCAGCACACAGAACCGAAACTCTTTGCATCGCAGTCTTTTTTCCATGTCCCATGTCATTTGTCAACTCTCTGTCAAATATCTGCTGTACATGGTAGAGATGCGAAATCTGACAGGATGATGGATCATAGTATGCACATGAAACAGCAGATACAGATATGACCTCTGCAGGTCTGAAGAGGGTCCAAATAAGACCAGACCATCAATATCCACAGAGAGATATTGGTTTGATTTCTCAGTCATCGGTTGGTTACTCCTCATTTGGATTTATGAAAGCGCCACAAAGATGGATTGAAAAAATGATTAAGACACTGAGGAAATGAGACAGAGGCAAAAACATTCTTTAGTAGAAAGGTGATTTAAATTGGAAGTGTTTAAGCTGCACCATGGGACACAAAAAGCACTGTTCAAATGTACCAGTGAGCCTCACAGTGCCTCAGACGTTGAACTCTTGTACAATGTCTGAGGCGCTGAATAAAGATGACCCCGTAACATTGGATCTGTAATACTTTTGTCCAGAATCAGGCTTCCAAGCAATGCATTCAGTGGTAGAATTCATTGTGTCACACCAGCAATGAAATACCAACTTTTCTTCAATATTTTAAAGACAAATTGATTGCAGAGCTGTAAAGCCAGATTTGAGGTGAAGGCAACAACCTGAAGCGCTTGTAATGAATGAATAGGTAAAGGTGAACGGTTTACAGTGTTACAGAGGTAACTTCAAACTTTTAGAGAAATATGAACTCTACCAGTGTGAAAAGTTCAGGGAGTTTGAAGTGTGAAAAAATAGTAGTAAACACAAGCAAGACATCTGGCGAGGATGCTGTACTTGGTGCTCAAGCTTCTGCAACCAAATATCAGATTTATAAAACCTTAAAGAGGAGCTCATGGATATCTGATGTGACTTCTTAGATACCACAAAGCCTTTGCGTGCATACAAAAGCAGACTCCCAATCAAAATGAACCCAGCAGCGGTGCTCAGAGCCACTGACAACAGAACTTTTTGCAAACGGCTCCAAACGGGGACTTTTCGAAAATTCTCCGACTGTGTCTCTGCGGAAACGGAGGAAAACAACACATCTGAAATGTAGCTACTGCGTATGAGCACCGCGGCCGTAATAAATAGTTCTTCTGCACAGGCGTGAGTAGATGGACAATAACAACAATGGTGGTCGACAGAGTGTCATGACTCCCAGACCAGATTCTCATTGGACTTGGTCGTTAGTAGCGCATTGATCTTTGTGTGCATGTCTGTGGAGTTTAATTACAAAAAAATCCCCAAAAAACTACAGCGCCATCTCGTGGCCTGGCATACTAAGTACATCATTTTCAGTGTTTCTGCTGTTTCCGTGTAAACAAGCATTGTTTTCAAAATGTTGCTGTGTAAACGCAAAACTTTTTCTGAAATGAAAATACAAAAGTTATGCGTTTTCACTCCCGCTCACTAATTTTCACAATTCTCAGAGGTTGTTGGAAATTGGGTGCCATATTGCTTGGGATTACATGAGCCTTCATTAGAATCTGCATTCATTGAATGAATATGATGTCACGTATGCGGAGATATATTAGCTTTTTTTTTTCTTCTCAAAATTAAGCACTTCTGATCTTCTTCATAATCCTGGAGATTACCTGAATATTTGATTGAAATAAATGCAGGATTCTGACCCATATCTGACAGCAGTGTTCATGCATCAGTGTGGCGTAATGAAGTGGTTAAAGCGGGACAGGGTGCCGCCATGTGAACGCAGTGTTGCATAACTGACACCAATCTGCGCTTCTTCTCTCCCACACTGTCTGGTGTCAAAGTCTTTTCTCTGCATCCTCCACAGAGAGCTGCTCTGTGCCGGTTTGCATAATTAATAGGCTGCTGAATGTGTTGTGGCACCTCACAGCTTACATTAAAAAAAAAAGGAGGTAAAAACCGATAATCGCATCACTTTACATAAGTCCCATCTTTGTGTTTTTATGAGGGGCCGGGCAAGGTGAGCCGGCTTAATGAGCACAAGACACAGGAAACAATATCCAAACACAATATATCTCTTAAAAGATGCTCACACTAGATGGAGCACAATTTATTTAAAGCAGTTTGTCATCTCAAAAATTATATGACAACATTTCACAGTCAATTTACCTGAGATCCTGTTCCGTCTTCGTATATTCTAATTTCGCTTTTAGGGTTCAGCACACATCGGATATTACAAAACCTGTGCTGCCGAGCAATAATAATAAATCAGGAAAAGGATACACAGCAGCACGGGGAATTTTCTTTTGTTTTCAGTTTTTATCATGAAAACAACATATTTTCCATCAGTGGCCGTCCAATACTGAGCCGGCTGGGCTCTCAAACCTTCTAAATAAGCATTTTGTGGCAGTTTCTGTCGAACATTGGAAAACTGCCCATTCACTTCCAGACAAGTGTTGTAACGGAGGAGTTACAGCAACACAGCCTGCTGTGCAGACTCGACCCGGAGCGCTCCACTTAGCCTGCAATGCTGTAAATTCTGAAAAAGAAAAAAGGATGGCTACATGCTGGTCTCCACCTTCACCCTGTATGTAATGTAGGTGCAAACATATTAACAAAGAATAGTTAATCCTAACTGGTGACAAATATGATAGTTTTGTTGATTGCTGCTCCCTGCCCTGATGTGTTTCACTAGTACTTGAGTGTGTGATTGTCTTCACTAATGTGTGTACCAATTAAGTGGGGGCGGATGCTTGTTTATATAGATGTTACTGGTTCTCTACAGAAACAGCATCATGGATGAAACACTAGTTCATGAAGTAGTGCAGACAGCGACTTTGAGGTGGAGACTTTCTGCAGAACCAGACTCTTCTGGTTGGAGGTGAGAGGATAGGAAGAGAGAAAAGAATTACACAGGCTAAAAAGAGATTGTGATATATCCACTCGCTGCTTGCTGATTTGGGGCAGATGCTTCTCACTTTCTTTTGGAGATGATTTTTGAGAGATTCATTTTAGTTTTATGCAAATGGAACTTGTTGTGTTCATTAGTACGGCCAGATGAAACCAAGCAGTTTTGCCAAATAGGTAAGTGTCTTTGAAACGTAGAGGCAGAGTGGAATAACGTGCTGCCAAGTTTGTCTGCACAAACACCATATTTACCTCGAATGAGATTACTTTGTCCTTCAGTTCAAGTAAAGATGTGGTTTTGATATGAAGATTTCTCCTCCTCTATTTTACACTTTATCTATGACTTGACGTTCACTTTTTGATATGCTTTTCAACAGAGAAAGATAATGACTTTATTTAGAAGTAGAAGGTGCACCAGATAAAATTAAACAAATGCTCATTTTGCTGTCATTTAATCACAATTCAATTTACAAGTCCATTTGTTAATTATCCATCTCTGCAGAATCGCTCACAGCAGCCTCTTAGAAATGCACTGGCACTATTTTTTCCCCATCTTCCCATTGCTTGAGAGTGGCTACCAGACAACCTCCGCACCCTCACAGGATCTCCTGAGAGCAACATGTCGTGTCTAGATTAAGAAGAGGATGTTCTCTGTGCTTTGGCTGTGACTGCAGCCACTCTCGATGGCAATGGAAAGCAGGCAGATGGCACAGAAATGTTTTGCACGGCAAAGTGTGCCGCTTGCAGTCATCACACTGGTAGAAGGGCACGCTTGTGTGCTGGTTAAGATACCAGTTTGCCTGGCCTTCGCTCCCAAGTCTTGTTCTTCAGTTAGAAGTCTGGAGACGTGACTCAGGATGAGCCAAAGAAGCTCTCTGAGTTCGTTGGGAGTGTGTTCACACTGCAATGTTTTGAAAACGTTGTCATTTGACACTGAGATGACAGAAACACTGAAAACAATGTAGTTTTCCGGTTGGGCCTCAAGTTGCCGCTGTTTGTTGTTTTTCTAACAAAACCTCACACCTATGTACAAGGAGAACAATATGCTATAAACATTAACAACGGGAGCACACAGATATTTTTTTCTGGACCGATGACCAAGTTGGATTGTTATTCCGGCCGACTATAAACTATAAAACTATCAAGTCCAGGGAGAATATGGACTGGGAAACATGACACTCTGGAGGCAAACATCTTTGTGATTGAACTATTGACTAAAGCCGTGGTGTGCATGGACATTAGCAAGGTTTCAGAAAAGTAGTTTTTCTTCCAGCATATTCTACACAAAGACAAAGTTGGAGTTTTTTTGAAAGGTTTTGCCTCCGGAGCCATTCTCAAAATGTGTATTCAGTGGCTCCGAGCAACGTTGTTGTGTAAACAGGCCAAAAAAGAAGAGCGTGAAAGATCTCTGCAGACCCGGCATCGTTTGTTTGTCTCTTTATTCAGTTTTTCTTTTACATTCTGTCGAGGACAGCAGCTGTGGATGTATAGAAATGATAAAAGCTGTTTTTATCTTAGATATTTTCTGGTTTAATAGCGGGGAATGAAGCCGTATCCCCCACGGATGATGTGAATGGCATACAGAAGGTCAATAAAGTCCTTATCTTTGTTCAAGATAAATGCATCATAAATGGCTTTCAAGTGGTTCTATTCAGCAAGAAAAATTAATTTGGAAAGAAACACAATTGACATGAAATAAGTGGTTGATGTTAACCTATTTTTACCTTTAGTTTGCCAGTGATCACGCCGTCTTAATCAGTACCGTCACATTTCCTGACTGAGAAAGCATTGAGACTGCTTGAAATTGAACTAAAAGTTCCCTGCATGAGTGTGAAAAACAAAAGTATTATATTCTTTCAGAACACGAAGGCCAAGTCCACTTCATGAAAAAGCAAATAGTACAACACAAGTGGAAGAGGAAGCTACAGCATAAATACAAGAAAGACAAAAGTCGCAACATAAATTTAAAAGCTACCACTCCAGCACAAAATGACTCCACCGAAAGTACAAAACCAACAACACAACTGCAAAAACCACAACATGGATGCAAAATATAAAACACAAATGGAAAAGCTTCAATATGAAAATGAAAAACAGATCTGAAATAGAAAAAGCCAACTCAGGAATGCAAAAGTCACAGAGTTACCATGATAAAAGTTGGAAAGTAGTTTGACAAGTGCGCCATATAACTTACATAAAATTGTCTTTTTGCACATGTCATAATAAAGAAGTGTTCTACTGCTGAACTCATGATCTCTTAACCACTGAAATTAGGTGTTGAGATTGTTTGTAGTAAAGCTCTATATTGAGTTCAACAAAATCAATATGATCAGGCACATGTCAGATTTGAACCCAGGATAGTCGACTATACAGGTACTGTGACCAGCTAATCCGTGGCACCTCTTGGAGGATAAACACTTCCAGCTCTAAATGAGGGTCCTGACCTCATCACACCAAGTATCACAGCTACTTGGTGTGATGAGGTCAGGACCCTTGATGTAAAGTATTCAATCCCAAGATGGTTACCACGGCTCCAACACAAAACTGGTGTTTGTTGAGTGAGTGGTGCAGTACCTGGGTGTTTTCATGTAATAATAAGTTGAGTAAAAGCTCGAAATCCACATAAGAGCAGTTTTTTTTTTTTTATCTTGAACACGACAATTAAGAGTGAAGATAATTAGTCCTATATAAAAGTACTAGATTCAGTTTGAAAACAACGATACAGTCAGGTACTCCTGGGACTTGAAAAGGACCTCATGGGGCCCAAATACAAACCTTAAATCTGAAAACCTGCAGCAGTGTGATCGTCTGTATCGAGAGGGACAATGGAGGAAGCAGAATTGACTGGCTCTCGTTGCACTTCTGACATCCTCATTGTAACTCCACACATTTGAACACTGATTGAACGTTGTTGATTTCCTCCAGCATTGTAAACCACCATGAAGTGGGCTGCTTCTCAATGAGTGTGCCGACATTTGAACACCTCCCAACACCCTTTGATGGCGTCTGGGCTTTCTTCTTGTGCAACCATTGCTCCCACAACAATACAGCACACGCTGGTTCAGACACACACACACACACACACACACACACACACACACACACACACACACACACACACACACACACACACACACACACACACACACACACACACACACACACACACACACACACACACAAAAAATAATGGGGGCAGCACTAAGTGGGTTGTCCTGATATTTGCCCCTCATAGACAAAGCAGCGTTGTCTGCCATGCTGTTTGATGGCAGGGGAGAAAAGCTGCTTCCTCTGTGTAGAAATGCAGATTAAACTCGTCCTCTCAGTAAAAAAAACATGGAGTATTTTTACACCAAAGTGTTTAATGCAATGGTGTGTATGTTGGGGTGCCAAACTTTTGGTCACACCTAATAAATTTGAGTCCAGAGCGGAGATGGGTCAGATTCCATTAAAAGCTCCACATTTATAAACCAAGATAAATGTCCCATCTCACTGACCCTCCTTTCTGCTTATTGACTCCACTATGACTCAAGCTGCAGTATCAACCAGGCCAAAGGTGCAACAAGAAAGAACTACTGAGAAAATGCTTGTTCAGTCCTTTTTACACTTTTTACCAAGTGATGTGAAGATGCACACAAATACAGCTACACTGCCAATCGCAAAATCATTTCATTTCTCTATGTCCCCGGCCGACCAGAAAGTGGCTGATGCCACCAGAGTCATAAAAAGTTTTAATTTATTTCAATTCAATTTTAATTTGACTGTGCCAAATTTTTACAGAGTAAAACCCAGCAGCTCCACACGAGCAAGCACAAGGCAACAATGGAAAGGGAAAAAGTCCCTTTTTAAAAAAGGAAGAAACCTGCAGAACCAGGCTCAGAGGTGGAGACTTTCTGCGGCTCCAGTTGGAGTTTGGGAATGGATAGAAAAGAATAGGAGGAATTCAAATGTGAGATGGGGGCAGTAGCCTCAGACCACAAACTTTCCCCTTTACTGTGAGAAACTTTGTTCTGGTTGGCAGGAACTCCTGCTTCTTCTTCTTAATGTCATCATAACAGCCCCAACAGTCAGAGTGGCTTTTTCATCTCCAAAAACAACAATGGAATATGATTGTATGAATATTGAAAGAACAAGAATAATAAGATACTGTGATTTTCCTCACTGTTATTTCCTTGTTCTTCTCTTGTTTGGGATCCATGAGAACCTGATGTGTTCGGTAGGGTTTCATCTGCTCCGTGTCTGTCTTGTCAGTGGCCATATCCGACAGGTATATTTTGCCAACCAGGTACATGAACCTGAACGTTACATGTTCAAGTTAATAGCTGGTGTGTGACTGAAGCATTTCATCATGCACTCTCAAATCTTTACCCTAAAACTAAAGAAGACATTCAGATTTGTCATTTATTTAAAGATTATTATGCCGTCGTTTCACTGGCCTGGCGCTTTGTTTCCATGTGAACAGACCTCGTTTTACAAACATGCAAACACAAAACTTTTCTGAAATGAAAATGCAAAAACATTTGCAAAGTGATTTATAGTTTTCAGTTTAAATGTCATTTAATCGGGGCCTTAGAAGAACAGGTCAAAGGCAAATATAGAGTAATTCATCTGAAACATAAGACTGAATGGAGCTACATACATTATCTATTATTAAGAACTCCTGACTGAACACAACCTCATAATTTAATTAAAAACACACTTCTCTGAAAATGTGAATGAAAAACTAAATTAGTTTTTCTCTTTTAGCGGGATTTAAAATATACATTCACACAGAATGTACTGCCGCATCACTTTAGATGTTTATAACCATCAGGTCCCGAGTCTGATCCAGATGAAGAAGAACTTCATGCACAAAGTTCACATAACAGAACATAAGAAAACATGCCCTGGTGATATCTAACAGAGTAAAAAAATAAAAAATAAATAACTAGACAAGTGTGTTTGTTGGGAATTAATTTAAAAAATTCCTTTTTTTGTTGACACAGTCAGCCTTCAAGGCATGCTTCTGTTTGAACATGTACGAATAGAACAGAAAGACTTTACTAATCTCAGAGAGAAATTCTCATGTTCTCACTTCACAAAGTATTATTTTTAGAGTGTCAATATTTATACAGTATCGATCCACTCTGATACCAACGTGTGAGACTTTTATATGTAATCTTACACAAGTGGGTTATCCTTTCACCGTTCGTGTATCTTCCTGTGTTTTACACTTATAGAGTGTATGATACTTTCTTAACTGACTTTCTCCTGTTTGGTCCAACGGGGCACTTCATGCTGCTGCATCATGTTTTCTTTACACTGTTTGAGAAGTCTGTCAGCTTGATATATTAACCCCGGTCAAGCTGACTGTCCATGGCAATTGTCTATGACACTGAGCTCTCCCCGATACCCTCGAATGCCCCTGATGGCCAGTTCACCCCGGAGAGTCGCACGGCAGTGTTGACCTTGAACCAAGTTTCTGTTGTTCTCTTGCTGCAGTCTGTGCTGTGATGAGCTGCCAACACAGTGAAAAAGTTCAACTGAAGTCAAAACGTAAAGGTGTCATCTCTATTTTTTTTTCTTTCATTTGCAAAAATAGCAAAATAACGCAGAATTACAACAAATAAAACCGGACTGTCTGAGAGAGGAAAGAAGCCCAGGGGGCTTTTATTAACGCCACAATAAAGTTCACCTTAATGAAAATAAAAATACAAAAGGATAAAGGAACAACTGACAAAAGAATTAATAAAAACACTCAACTAAACCGAACAACATGACAACTCAGAGTCCGTGGGATCCTATTTGGACAGGCGATAATGAAATAATTCAGCTTTAAATGGGGCCTTTTGTATTATTATTATTATTAATGCATTTATACATAAATATGCATGTTTGTAGACAATTGATAAAGTTTAAACTTTCCAAGCAGATGTGTCGTTGAGTCTTGGCTCCTGGAGTATGAGATCTTTCTTAAAAATCCTTTTTCTATCATTTCATTAAGTCAAGAAGGATATATTACACTATTAAACTATGGTACAGTGACATTAGACAGAACTTCAGATAGCACTTAACCAGTTCCAATGCTTTGTTTGCAATTTTTACTGTTTGTTCGGTGGGTTTGTGGGTCGAATCACAGCCTCTTGAGGGCTCGTTTCTTATGTTTGACAGCCAATGCAGGAAATAGATCCCAATTTATTTTTTTATTTTTTTTTAAATAGAGTCCCACCACTAATATTTCAACACTTTTTCAAAACTACATATGGTTTCATGATTGACAGTAGCTGGAATATTAACAAAAAACAAACTGGAATGGAAATATATGGGCAGAATAACAATGCTATGACTATCAGTACACACTAAATACACAGATCTTGGATTTGATTGGTTACCAGCACACAATGCATGAAGCCAATATATTTTTTAAAGTGATAGAACCGACCGTTCCTTGGCGCACAATTTTGGCCGTGATGGGCTCTCCTTTGTCCTAATCTTCTTTAGTGAAATGGACACAGACAATGGATGGATCACTGGAAAACAGTGAAAACATGTCATCCATGTACATATCTATGGTTCTATAAGTGCATCATATACACTACATATAATGGGGAAAAGAACTATCTCTTAAGTCTTATTCTTTGAAGCCTGCTGAAGAGGTGACTCACATATGCTGTAGGTAGATGAGCTGTCTCACCATGGAAAAGGTGGATGGCATTACACACACGTCCTAAAAAACTTTTTAATGAAACCTCAAGTGGTGATGAGCCACTTTGTGAGGCATGTTCTGTCACAACACTCTGAACTCAGGCTTCAAACAAACTCGCCTGATGTCTCCTTTGCTGAGGCGAATGGAGTTTATCATAAGTGAGGAAAACCGCAACATAAAAACAATCTCTAATGGCATTTAATGGGAAACAAATGATGGTGAATGTGAGCTCCCCAGTTTGAACCAATATCGTGCTCCACCTCTTGTACGTTGTTTGTATTGAAATTGTGAGCGAAGTACTGATAATGAACTTTAAGACTCGTTGTAAGCAAGTCATGGTGAATAATTACTAGACAGAAAAAGACTCGCTCAAGCAGCTACAGGTAGACAAATACAGTATTCAAAGGTTTAACTGGTCTTTTTCCATTAGATACCGACTCATCATGTCTGGCGTGGTGGAGATCATGTAGAGGTGAATCATGAATTTGCTGCTACCAGCGTGTCCACTTCCTGCTTTTAACTGATGATGAAGTATTTCAACTGAGCTCTTCAGATCCAGTCAGCATTTGGCAAAATCAGTGTGCGTGATGAACACAGTGTGTATCGTTGCAGTCAGTCAGTTCTCCATACACTTTAAGCAGACAGAAAGAATAATCGCCTTCTGCTGCTTTGTGATAACAGAGCCAGATCACACCTCGTTTCAGTTATAACATATGCATGGAAATGGGTCCAAAAAAAAAAAGAAGCTTGCCCTGTTCAATTCCCATCTTGATGGCCGCAATTCTCATCTGTCTGTTCTCCCGCTCAAATATATCCATAAATTCCAAAGGCTGCCATCTGCATCATCATCCAAACTCCTTCCATTCATCTCATAACCCCAGTTCATCCGTAAACGCCACTGGCTTCCAATTCAACAACGCATTCCTTCAACATTGTACTTCTGACATTCAAGGCCCTCACTGACCTCCTCCACATCTACTCGGCCACACGCCGAGATCTGACTCCTTTCTCCTGCTCACCGTCCCTCCGGCCACAGGACCACCATGGGGTCCAGAGCCTTCAAGCCTTCACTCAGCCCCCACCTTTGGAAGTCACACCCAACCTCAGAAACATCCATCCATGCTACAAGTGCTTGAATGTTTTTTTACTGCTATTATTATTATTATTATTATTATTATTATTATTATTATTATTATTGTGTCTTGCACTGGTTATAAGTCACTACTATCCTGATTCTTTTTCCAAATGTACAGTTCAGTAATCCTAAATCAGTGTATTTATAAATGCTATCATGACTCTTGACCACAATGTTTACATGAACATGATACAGTTGTTTCAGAAGCATCAGCAAACCTATTACACTTTTGCAATTCTTCCTTTACATGTCTTGTTCTAAACCTAAAACTCTGAGAAGGACTCATTATACACAGTTTTTGTGTACATTTCAACTGATTAAATATCACATTTAAATCTTATTGCTGAGCACTCTCTCCCATTTGTGTTCCTCAGACTGAAAATGAACAAAAAATGCAAAGACAGTAATTAGTATATATTGATATATACTATATATTAGTATATATTGATATTTGACAAGCTTGTCAAACAACCAAAGGCCAGTTTGTATATTAACTTATATTCCCACCTCTTTAGAACTACCTTAATACTCAGTAATTTCTGCATATACCTTTAAAAAAAACATGTTATTGTGCTACATTAGTCTTGTTGGTGTCGTCTTTTGCATGTTTGATATTATTATAACCCATTTGTTCTTCATGCATGATTTTTAGAGATGGAGTTTTTTGCTTGTAAATCTCTTAATATCACCAACCAACCAACCAATAAATGATTTCAACAATAAGCCAGATGCAGTATAAACAACCATAGTCAGTTGTAACTCTTTACAATAATCGTATTCTACTGGCTTGTCCCTACATCTCCACCAAACAGAAATATCAATAGGATGACATTACACCAGCTCATTGGATCACTGTTCCATATCCAGCATGACCCCAGCAATTCAGTTCAGAGAGGCAGTAAAAGACTTTGCCTTTACTTTCTCAGGGAAGCAAAAGCATTACACCACCACAGATGACTTCTTACCTATTCATAATGAAACAACAGGAGAAAAACAACATAATTTTTCAGCTATAGAGGCTGTGGCGCACAAAAGACCGTGATAGTGTACCTGTGTTAATGGTTGTGTTTAATAATAGTTCCTCAGAAATCTTTGCCGTGTTCTACAGGCCATAATGAATGAGAAAAGAAAGGCCCATCTTAGTCATTCACTCTCTCTCATGTCTGCTGTCATCTCCACGCTTTCTGCTATGCTGAATCACTGCCTCTCCAAAGGGCCGTTTATGCTAATGTTGTCATTTATCTGCAGCAGGAAAGGGCAGAGCATGTGGAAACAATAATCTGGCTGTCGTTGAGATCCTTCTCACGCTCCTGTGGCACAGAAAGGCTGAAGGTAACATAAAGGCTCCGCACAAAGAAGTGTGGCACAGACCTCTACCCGACAACCTTATTATGACTCAAGCACCCATTATGGGAATAAAGACACTAATGTGAGTCGCATAGCAGAAGTGACAGGGTGGAAAAGAAAGCAGAGGAAAAAGTAGTAGCTGCTACTCGTGTTGCTTTTTAATGAAGGATTGAAAGAATAAGTAAACTTTCTTAAGTCTCAGGACAAATTTCCTGAATTATGCGGTGGATACAAACTCAACACGATTATAATGACTGTAATGAAATATAAATAACCAATACAAAACCAGTTCTTCTAAATCTTAGGGGTTTCTTTAGTTTGCCCTCTGCTTATCACTCATTCATGTTTCAAACCTCTGTAATTTTGGAGATTTGAGTCATATCCTGCAGGAAATTCATACATTTAAAAAAAAAAGGGATGCACTGATGCCACATTGTCAAAAACGAGTACTAACCTTTAGCTACTTGCTGATATCGAGACCCATTATGAGTACTTATCAAATGCCATGAAGCCTAACTCATAGTCCATATGCAAACAATATGCGAAGGCTACGCGTTGCCGCCAACCACCCTCGCACAGCCTCTCCCTCTATGTTGGCGCTACTCACTCCCCTACAGCTTTGAAGGCACAGTGCATCTGCTATCCATGAGTGTGTGTGCAGTGGCAATATCCGTACTGCAGACCGAGGGGCCGAGCTTGCTGTGTGCCGTCACACGCTTCAGCTTGCTGTTTCTGAGTGTCTCAGTCATACTTGAATCATGTGGCGCATGTAGCATCGCTGGTGTGTGAGGCTCAAAACTGTTTAGCATGTAGCATGGCCCTGATGTGTTCCACCTGAGCCTGAGTGTGATTGTCTTCAGTGGCGGCAGTGGTTCATACTGGGCATCTTCCATGTGTTCTGGCTGTTAGTTTGTTTGTGTCGGTAGCGCTCCAGTGTCTCAGTCTGTATTCTGCATGTTTGGATTTTCCAGTGTCTCTTTGTTAACTCTGACTATCTCAAGGATTTGGAGTTGTTGAGGAATCTATCTTCTTTGTCTGTTTAGTTTGCTGCAATAAAATTAGCTTCTGCTCCATCAATGGTGGTGTCTGCCATCTTGAATCCTCCTCTGAACCAAGTTCAACAAACTATCTTTAAAATACCTGAAAAACACTCCCCCCAAATCTGTAAAAGAGTAGTTCAGACACTGAGGATGGCCAGTCAGTCTAATCTAAGCGCATCCATTGTCCATTCATCCTCTGTAGCCACTATAACCAGACTAGGGATGTAATGGTCTTGGGCCAATCCCAGCAAACAAATGGCTGAAGGCAATGTCCTTTCTCAACAAGTGACCACTTCTTTGCAGAGCTGATACCGGTTGACAGTTTAATTGTTGACTTTAGATTGGCTGTAGGCTTGGATGTGTCTAACAAGCATCTTTGGATTGAGGGAGAACGCCTAAGAACACGGAGCAACCCAATGAAGGTAGAACACAAACAAATAAAGGTAGTTTTAGCCCGCAGCTTGGAACAAGGACATGTCTTGATGTTCCCATCTTGATCAAACTGAGTGATTCCATTTCGTTGTACAAGCCAGTCAGTGTAGATCAAAGGTTGGAAACCTCAGAGTTGGCATGCCCAAGCATAACAACACAACTCCTTAACAGATATGTTTCTCTACATTACCATAGACTGAATGATTTTTTTCAAACAAGTCCCAGCTACAGTGTTTTGTCATGCTGTAGCTAAATATTGCTTTAGCACTCTGGAAATCATAGTTCTCCATGTAGAGACTGGTTGTTGACCCCCGGCAAAGCAGAAGCAGATGATGGATGGATGGATGGCAAAGTAACAAGCATTCACGCATATAGCACTGCAAATTCCTTAATGAGTGATGTTTCTGGCTGTCTGCCACAGTGCTTTTTGGAACCGCAAAAATTAGCGGTGACAAAATCATTGTTTTTTATTTTATACATGGGCTTTATTGATAGGACAACAGAATTCTTTTTTTTTTTTTTTTTTTTTCATAAAACCTCCAGGTGTGACATAGCAAGCCAGTTTTAGTTCAGGCTGTTGACTTATAAGTAGCCATATCAAGACTCAAGCAATTTAAAGCCACACAGGCCAAGTAAATTAATAAAACAATGATCAAACCACAAAGCAATCACAATACTTCACTTCAATAAATCACTAAAAAAAGATCAGAAACGGTCAAAACAAAGTCCCAAATGCAGGTTGTAAAAGTCAGTAAATATGCATTGCAATGAGGATGCTGTGGTAATAATGTAGAGGTTTGAAAAAGAAACGGCTCCAGAGTAGAACCCTGAGGGACGCCAAGTTTTAGAGGACTTTTCTGTGATTGGTGATAATTAATGGCAGCAACCCCTGAAGAAATCCGTCACGTTCTCCATCATTTATCTAAATCAGGGGTGTCAAATATATTTTTGGTCAGGGGCCACGTACATCCAATTTCATCTTGAGCAGGCCATAATAATGCCACAATAACCTTTAAATTTGAACTTTAAAGTTTTTCTTTTCTTGTGGCACAAAGTATTCGAGATAAAAAAAAAAAAAGTGTTGCGTCCACTACTCTTAAGATATCTTTTTTTAATAATTTGCTTGGTGGTTCGGTGGGGCAGATTGGAGCCTCTTGCAGCCTGGTTTTGACAAACAGGCCTCATGTTTGAGACCCCTGACATAAATCATACTCGGGTTGATGTTCTGCTATTTTTTTTTAGTGCCTTCTCTATTCTCTCTTGTTGTCTGGTGCTGAATCATATCACTCACAAAGATATCGAGTTTAGCAACCTTCTCGATCGTATTTCTAATAAAAGGAGAAAATTACCCTTTAAATATTTCATGCGTAATTTTCAACACCAAGTAACCAAAAAAACATTTCCCAACAAGAACAAAAACTCTCTGTGAGGGAAGCTTGACGGTGTTGTTTAGTGCCATATTTATGCATGTGTTGTATTCGTTATCATTTGCAATCAAAGTCGTAAATTCTTCCATCAGATTGAATTTCTATTATTGTTTTCCCGAAAGAAAAAAAACAACAACAAGTTGATTAGGACATACAGTATGATGGCAAAGCAGCAAGGTGGCTCAGTGCCACAGTAAATTATTCAGCTGTATGATGCAGCCTGATTATATGCATCACAACATCTGAAAGTGTGTGTGTGTGTGTGTGTGTGTGTGTGTGTTTTGTGTACTCACTTCTTTATGCGAGTTGACACAGCATGCCAGCAGCTCTGTTTTCCTCAGAGTCTTCTCCTTTGCGTGTAGACATCTTCTCCAAAATGTGCTCTCCTGATTACAGATGTGATTAGGGATGCTGAAAGATGACATTTGTAAATTAAAAACCCAACAAGGCATCTCTATTACAATGACACTGTAAACGCAAATTATCACATTAGGCTTTTTTTGGGGGGGGGATGTGTGCTGTATAGATTAAGTCCCTTTGGAAATTCCATGTCAAGCTGATTTTCATTTTAAAGGGTACACCATTATCAGCCGGTGCCCAGACAGAAGCCAGAATAGTCTTTTCTCCAAATTGATTGGTGTCAAACACATAACCAGTGAAGCGAATCCTTTAAATTAAAGTCTCCCATCTGTTCCAGGAAAATCACAGCGGCTTCAACTTGCAGATATTCTCAATTCTGGTGAAGTATTCAACTGACAGGGAGAAAACATGGAGTCAAAGCGATTAACAAAAGATGTTTCTGAATTATTGGGCACCGTAATGTGAAAAATGAGACCATATGCTGATTATCATGGCCACAAAAATAGCTGAGTGCAGACAGACTATGACTCTGAAAAATGAAGGAAGTGATATCGTGTGGTATCGTCGACTCTGAAGACCGTAAAAGTGCATGTTTGGAATAGAACTGGATGGATCAGTGAATGGATTTGCTAAGTCTTTTGAAAATATAGCTGCTTTAAGCAAATCTCTTTTAGTCTAATCCAACAGCGCCTGTTCCGTCCAGTTGAATTGAAGCCTGGTTCTATGAGGCACATTAAACCATCATACTTTCTGAAAAGTAAGTCTCAATTGCTGGTCTATCACATACTCAGATAAAGTAGTTCAGGTATGGGACCGTGGAGGTCTTGAGTGTCATGATACATTTTGTTCTTGGATTATTTTGAGACTCTAACTCAGTCTCTTTTTTGGGGCTCCTTGACTTCTCTTCATGTTTGATAGCGGGTCCCGGCCCTCATGTGTTTCACCTGTGCCCGGGTGTGTGATTGTCCTCACCTGGTGACGGTGGATCATATAAGGGGCTTCAGTTCTGTTTCTTGTTGTTGGTTGTTCTGTGCAGATGGCTCTCCAGTTGCTCAGTCTGTCTTCTGCGTTTGTGGACTTTCAAGCATCTGTTTGTTATCCCTCGTGATCTTGAAGACTTTGTTAATTAGTTTTTTTGGATCTTTGTTTTTTGTTGGTGTGTGTGTGTGTGTGTGTGTGTGTGTGTGTGTGTGTGCGTGCGTGCGCGCGTGTGTGTGTGTGTTTGAGTAACGATGAACTCCTGTTCCACCTACAGCCGTGTCTGGCGTCTTGAGTCTACCTCCGAGTAAAATGCAACATCAAGGTTAGAGAAGCAGACTTAGGAATGGAGGGTTGCAGGTTCAAAAACCACGGCTGACTGGAATATCAATTGATTAAATGCAAAGAGATTAAATTAGTACTCAGATACTGTTTGATTGAAATGGCAAACAGTAGTGGTGTGTGATACAACTGTGCCCTTTAACTCTAAGTATGAAGGTAATCCCAGTTTTAAGTGCCCAGACAAAGAAGTTACAGCTCGTTTCTTTCCAAATAGAGCCTTTCGTAGTGCTGTTGTTTGGCACAGAGGACGGCCGAGGCCAAGGATCTCTGAGAGCCTGCACATGACCTCTGACCAGAAGGTTTGGGCCAATTGCACAACTTCAACATCACATCTGCCTCATCATTTAAAACCATTTTTATGGCTGCCATTCACCATTGCCTAATAGATAAAGCCACGATATCCACAACCTAATGGTAGACTCCACATACCGACCATTCAAACCTAGAAAAACTGACAGCATTCTTAAATGACAATTCTGAATCCTACGAAAAAAAACCTGGTCATCACTTAGACATTACCCTCTTGACATCCTTTGTGTCTTTATTGCCCATGTTGCATGGGGAAAAAAAGACATAATGAGATTTATACGGCTGCATTAGTGCGGGGAAAAAAATAGTTTGGCCAACCAACAGAAAATGGGACCTAAATAGTGCAATAACTTTTAATTTGATTAAAAAAAACAAGCGTATCTAAAAGCAAAAACAGACAAAAGCAGTAGTCAAAGTGTCAATATTGTTGTATCTGTCTGCACGACACTACCAATCATCTCTAAGTCGGACCAAACACAGGATGTGGTAAGACTTTATTGTATCTTTGCACTTTCTTTGATGAAGAATTTCCACACAATAATCCCCCACACATTAAACATGGCACACAGTATTGTTGTCATACACTGAAGAATAAAGGTCACAGCATGTGTTTTGTTTATCTGCTCTGGTGCAAATTTAAAATGTCAGTGTGAGCTTGAAGCTGACCAGACCCGAGTCTGAACGTTTCAAGATCATGGGACTGCACCACATGTCTAAACATTGCCTAAATCTAACAAGACAATGATCAATTGGAAGCATATGGGGCCACAGATCCCAGCATGTATAGTTAAAGTTAACTATGAATCGGAATTCCCTCAAGGGGATTAATAAAGAATGCTTTCTTTCATATTTAGTGTGTTTGTTGTTGAAAGCGTGACCACAAAATCCGAATGTGATTGCAGTTGTTCTTCATCAGATGAATTTGTTGTGCTTATAAATAAAGGTGTTTATGCTTAATCAACGGCACTTAATTCATCTAATAAACCCACTTCCGTCATGATATGCAATCTTAATTCCCAACCAGGTTTGAAAAAAACAAAAAATGCTATTTATCTTATCTTGTCCAATCCTTCCAGAATATAAGCACAGGTTTGACTTGAAGACACCATTCTCAGGTACAAGTATTGCTACCTTTGAGCCATTTTATCTTAAATTTTGATTAAATTGTTTATTTTTCTTTGGAGGTATTTGTTGTATCTTCATGGTTTTCCCCAATTCAGAGTGTCACGAGTCCCAGTCAATATTCTCCTGGGACTTGGTAGTTATATAGTTGACAGTTACCAGTAATGGTAGTCCACCTTCGATGTCTGTCCACGCGAAGGCCTGCGTACTCCTCATTGTTAATATTTATACAGTCACTTCTCTGCATGCATTTGTGTATGGTTTCATTACAACAAAAAAATCGTTTTCAATACGTTGCCTTGTAAGCATAAAACTCTTCTAAAAAGTTTTCTTCTTCTTCTTCTTCTTCTCCTTCTCCTTCTCCTTCTCCTTCTCCTTCTCCTTCTCCTTCTCCTTCTCCTTCTCCTTCTCCTCCTCCTCCTCCTCCTCCTCCTCCTCCTCCTCCTCCTCCTCCTCATCCTCATTCATGGACACAGAGGAATAGTGGTTTACTTTGTCATTTCTCATGGCATGAAAACCAAGGTTTCATTTCAGGCTAAGTCCTGTTTGTGTGGAGTTTGCATGTCTAAAGTGCACCAAGCCCTTTAGGCAATCAAAAATCTTCTTTTGTTTCTTCAGTCCAACGAGCATTTGATGAGGTGGCTCTACACCAATCATGTCTACAATTCTTACAGGAAGCCGTGTTACAGTGCGGAAACACAACACTCTAAGTCCTGCCTCACTGCTGATGCTGTCATCCATCATGATGGTAACATTGGAGCAGTCCCCTGTACTGTGTGTCCTGCAGTGGGTTGGTGTATTTCTAACTAATCACCGTCACCCCTCCAACATCGCCCCAGAGGATGTCACAGGACTGCACATGCTGATTCCTCTGCAAACGTGAAGCCAAAGTAAACACCGCTGACTGATGTGCAGATACATACATACATGGCAGGATTTTCTGTTGAGCCCCGGAGATCATGCAGAAATTTGCTAAGCGAGTGTTGAGTCAGAGTGTCTGCATGTCGGAGGGAGTTTATCAAGGCGCTAATTGTGCGTGGCTGTGTTAGGATGTGTGGCGACATTAAATCAGCACACTTTGCTGATTAAAAACAGGCAACAACCGCGAATACAGGAAATAAATAACAGATTACAGCAAAGTCTTACTGTCCCAACTTGGTGGAAATTAAGTTTGCCCACATGAAATTGAATTTCAGCTCACATTTTAAAGAAAGAAAATAAATGCCGATGCCATAATTTTGACTCAAATTACCCTGTATTACGTTTGAAATAAATCAGTTTCAATTTCCCTTATTTGTCCCAACTTTTAAGGAATTTGGCTTGTGTCGGGCCGGAGGAGTGACGCATACTCAATAACCATACCACATAATAATACATATTTTCCTTTCTGAAGTGATATTGATCCATTCGTTATTTTGCTGTTTGATCAATTCTTCACAGTATGATAAATACACATATCCAGTACTTTGCTGTAAATGTAATGTTATTTATTTATTACAATTTTTTTCTCTTGCCACCACTTGGCTAATTAGAACATTCCTCAAACCACCCTATTTAACATCCACACAAAATGACAAGCACAGTGTTTATACTCAAACTCTTTCCACTTTGTCAGAAGTAATTACCATCCATGCCCTTTTTCTCACATCCGAAAGGTTTATGGCATGAACATCACAGCTCTGAGGTTTTTTTTGCATTACTGTCAGCAGGTTGTGTGCTTCTCTTTCGTTTCATTCTCCTTGGATGGAGGCTTTGGAATGCTGTGTTGATGTGGACTGACTGGAATAGGTCAGGTAAAGACAGCACACTGACCTGAAGGCTAATTGCACCCCCCAAAAAAATGCAATAATTTAATTAAGTGTGAAGGTTTAGTGGATGATGCACAACAGAAATCGTCAATGTTCTCGTGTGAAGAGAGAAATGGTTTCCGTAGTGGAGACGCGTGGTCTCATCAGCTCAACATTTCACCGTAACACCGTCACAGCCCCAATGTGGAATTAGTTTGGTTTGCTGTGTGTTTTCATGGTTTCTTATACTGGTAGGTTCACCGTGATGCCTACATGTTGTGAGTTTTGCATTCATTTTATGGTTTTTGTCTTGTGTCGTGTGGGTTTTGGAATTGTGTATGATTGTTGGACTTTATAAAATCCCTTTAAAATGACAATCTTTTGTAGTTTTTGTATTTGTGTTGTAGTTTATATACAGTGGGCTGCAAATGTATTTGAACTTTAATACATTTTCTCAAACTACAACCACATCTGAAAATGTACTTTATTGGGTTTTGTTGTGATAAGCCAACATAAAATAGAGCATCTTTGTGAAGTGGAAGAAAAATGATGCACGGTTTTCAAAGCTTTTATTTTTTTTTGTGGCAAGCAAATGTATTCAGAGCCCCATGAGTCAGTACTTTGTAGAGCCACTTTCAGCTGCAAGTCTTTTGGGGTATGTCTCTACAAGGTTTGCAAATCTACAGACTGAAATTTTTCTTCAATCTTATTTGCAAAATAGGCCAATCTGGCGGAGACAAACTCCCAAAGAATTGCAGTTAATTATTGACTCTGGAGGTATGAATACTTTTGCATGCCATTTTTTTGTTGTTGTTATTGAAACCCGTGTATCATTTTCCTTCCACTTGTGTTAGTCTATCACATAAGATCCTCCAAAAATGTATTTACAATTGTCATTGTAGTGTGAAGAAATGTGGAAAAAAAGTCAGTACTTTTGCATGCCACTGTATTTGTGTTGTAATTAAATTTTTGTACATATATACCCTGGACTACACCACTAATTGTATCACTTCCATTTATTCAAAGCGAAACATGCCAGCCAAAATCCTGTGACTCTTCCCTGGTTATTCCACTCCGGAGCGCCCCAGCATGTATTTGCCACGCTGATGTGTTTTGACAGAAACAAACCTGTATCACACGTATTTGAGTTGCACAGTGACCTCCAGTTTCTTCCGTCAGCTTTGTCGTCCTGAACGCCTCTGCATTGAGGACCGTGCACCTTCCCACTGTATATAAAAGGTGTTTGCTGCTGGTCGCTCTGAGATGCTCTCTGTCAAGCACAACAATGCAAAGCAACAACTCAGAGAGCAAAGCTTGTGTGGGAGTTACTGAGCTCGCCGGCTATCACGGTTCACAAATGTTGTGGCGCATAAAATGAAAAGGGCAAACCGTCTGCTTTTATGATTCTTACTTTTCCAAGTTAAAAAAAAATATATATAGCACAGTAAGTTGTTGAAATTAGAAATGTGAAGGCAATTTACTTCTCACTTTCTCAATAAAACATTAGAGAGAGAAAAGAGTAAAAGAGAAAAAAAAATAAAAAGCTTCTTTAATTACAGTTTTTTTGGTACTAAGACAGAAAAGTCCAGATTTTGCTTAATTTTCTTAAATATGCTTAATTTTCTTGTGAAATGCCCTCAGCGAAACTAAAACTGGGTAAACCTCAGTTTAAATCAGGGGTGTCAAACTTGTTTTACTTCACAAACAACCCAATTTCATCTTGAGTAGGCCAGACTGGTAAAATATTGTCATAATAACCTGAAAATGTTTGACTTTAAAGTATTTTCTTTGTTGTGGTGCAGAGCGTACGTCATGAACTGAGACAGACAGACAGACATTCATTGACTGCCCCACGTTGTTGGAATTTTGCATTGTCACAGTAGCCAAACAAAAGATCAGTAAAAGAATATGAACAATATATAAGTATCTAAAACTAAAACAACAACCACGATAAATGTATATAATCGGGGTCGGGGTGGCATCACTTGGAGCAATGCTGGAATAATGTTAAGGTGGACTAATTGTTCCCGTTGTGCCGACCTTAGGTTCATCCACTGGCCTCCGTATTGTAAAATCAGCTGTTGTGTGAATGGGTTCTTCAAAGCGAGCATACAATCGCAATCATGTGTGCACACAGGTGGGTTGTTTGAAACCATTTTGGAGAATCGGGCTTGTTATGTGATGGATGGTGTTATGATTCGGCCTGCTTGGCTTCAGCTATCCCAGGTGGAGCACATAAGTCACTGAGAAATATTGTCATCAATCCGGCAGCAGTACAGTTGTAATTAACTTTGTTACATGACATATTTCATGTGCTGCAGAAAGCATTTGCAGTTCGAATCAGTCGAATAATTAAACATAAATCACTGCACTCAGAGGCTTTGACACGCAGGGTTTATGCACCCTGGTAAACTATACTGTCACACATAAACAGAGCACTGGGTTTGTGAGCCAACTCTGATGTGTGGGTCCATCATTTTTCATTTTTTAATGAATGTAAACACTCTGAACACTCGCATGGAATGACACTGATGGTCCCGAATCTGAGGCTGTACATTATTTCTGGGTCTGAACCTTCACATTCTGCAAGATTTGATAAAATGATGAGGAAACTCCTTATTTAGAGACAACATATAACTTGGTGTTGTAGTAAATACATACATGTTTGTGAGAGACCTGGATATCGACTGGAAACCTTTTTGCTTAATCACAACAGACACACTCTTCACAGGCCACAAATACTAAAAGTTATTTTATTCTAAATGTTCAGGTTTTGAGATGAGGAAGGTCAATTTAACCATTTTAAACCTCAATCCAAGTGTAGAATTT
The DNA here is from genome assembly GCF_963383615.2 of Lipophrys pholis. Classification (NCBI taxonomy): domain Eukaryota; kingdom Metazoa; phylum Chordata; class Actinopteri; order Blenniiformes; family Blenniidae; genus Lipophrys; species Lipophrys pholis. The sequence continues at coordinate 5,746,010 of NC_137627.1, forward strand.
CAGGAAGTAAAACCAATTTAAATGAAATTAGTCTCCATAATTGATACAACCCAGTTGTAGAAATTTTCATTCACAATTTAGCGTCGCACAGAGTAATAATAGAAGTTCCTCCCACAGCCTCTGCTTCTTAGTGCAGAAAAGAACTTGATTTACCATTTTCTGTAAATTTCCAAACTTGTAAACCTGTAAAAACAAGTTCCCTTGTTTAAATGTAAATCAACTTCGCTGCACCACTTAAACTGGTGCCGTGCTGATAAATACTAAAATATTGATCATTTGGATACCAAGTATGTCTGTTTTTTGGGTCGATTATCAAGTTAAAATATTGTTATTTACTTTGTTTGCTTGGTTTTGTTTGGAGCTGTGAAAAACGATAAAGCCTCACTGCACGTAAGCTCAAGTTGACCCTCACAAACACTTGGGTGCAACGTATCGGTACCATATCAACATTGACGATTCCATCGAGGTTTTATTTGGTATTGGATCGGAGAGGAGATCACTGATTACACATTACTCGCTTAAACTGGGAAAATTATGTTACAAAAGTAGACTTTACTCCGATTTGTCCTTTCCAGTGTTTTATTTTGTAAATGTCAAACATCTTGATGACTGAAACCTTCTCCTTTACTGTTACTGTTGACATGTCTATACTGGATAGTGTTTTTAGAAAAATAACATGCATTGGACCATTTTCTAGTTGTTTAGTTAAATATTAACGGTATTAAAGATAAAGCATTTTGGTTTGAGGGAGATTTGTTATCGTGCATATGTTCTTCAAACTGAATTTGTGTCAAACTTGAACGGGAGCTAAAAAATGTAATAAATAAGAAAGTGAATTATGACCATTTTAAGTATGTTAGTGCATCAAGTTTAAAATTCAAATGTCCAGTGTCCTTGACCCCCATTAGATTCCTGGAGCGCCTGAATGTGGCTGCCCACCACATCCTTGAAATAGGATGGGGCAATATTGAAAAAGGAATTTCCACAAGTGGATTAATAAAGTATGAGTAGTGAGTTAGTTAGGTTTATCTTCAACAATTCTCAACAATTTGATAATATGTATTGTTTTTTTTTTCATGAGCAAAGATGTCCATAAATCAGTCTGACCAAATTGATGAAGTTCAATAGGAAATCTTGATTACTGCTTTTACAGGATACTAAACATCTGACAGATGATGACCTGGGATAAAACACGCATTGTAAATCAAAGTTATAGTTACATAATAGCATGTTCATGATAAAATAACTGCACTGAAAATGTTTAACTGGGTTCAACCAATGCCTCCATACACTTTGCAAGCTATTCTTATATTGAAATATTATTTTTCTTATTACAATTGCATGTATTCTATCAATGCCAAAAAACAAATTGCATGGCAAGATCTAAACATCAATAAAGTTCAGCGCGATTAAAAAGTTTTTCTATTTGCTTTGAGTTAGTCACTTGAACCAGACATTATTGTATTGCCTCGGTGATTGGGTGTTTTGGGAGGGGAAATCATAGTCAGTCTGAGCACACAGTGCTTGACATTGATGAACAAATTACCATAATTAGTTTCCATTTAAAGATTTGTTGTGGGGGTCCAACAGACAGGACCTCATTTAAGGGCTAATTTAAGTTGAGGAAGCTCTGAGGGATCTGGGATTTGATGTCAGAGCAACAAGTTGGAGATGCTAAATTAAATATCCCTGCCGCCAGCCCAAACAAGGAGTGCTGGAAGTCATTGGCACAGCTACAGAAAATAACATAGTAAATCATTTGACTCAGCTTTGGATCATGTCAAATTAAAGTTTTTTTGAGTGTGTGTGTGTTTTTTTTAATGTAAATCTGTGCTTGTTAAACTGTTGTGTCCCCTGTGATTACTGTGAAATACTGTGTCAGAGTTCACTAAGCACTTCCATATGAGCTATAAAAGTTTTTTTAAACTATGGGTGTTGCCACTAACAAGTCACAAAACAGACAATTAGCCTCAGATTTTCTGAATGAGATGATAATCACAGCATGAACCCAAAGAGTATCTTACAGTAATGAGTCCGTACAGCAACAATGGGAGGAATTTCAGTTACATTTAGCAGCAACATCATCTGTGATTCCCGATCTTCTTTTATCAGTCTGTAAAACTGAGACTCTGATTACATGTTAACAAGTGAAAACAACATGTTCCTGTTGTGGTTTCACGGCTCATTGTGCATAATCAGCATTGAGAGTCTCTGAAAACCACATTTTATGTTGTGTGAAAAGAGAAAACTCAAGTTTACACATTACTATAACAGTACAGTTGCATTCAGTAGTTTTTTTTGCACATTTGGATTCATTATATGAACAATGGTAGATTCCAAAATGGTGGCTGTGCTGCTCACTCTTGAATTTAACAGCAACATTAATCACACCATCATCTGCATACATCAGAGACGCATCTCTTTCGATGTGCAGATACTGAGTGGGCTTATATGACGGAGACGACCAGTTAAAAAGAACAACTATACCAACGCAAGTTGCTATAGTTCTATCAACCGAGCAGTCTCCCCCAAGTCGGATTGTTGCAGGCTCAATTCCCCATCTCCACCGGTCCACATGTCAAAGTGTCCTTGAGCAAGACACTGAACCCCGAACTGCTCCCAATGGATGGACGGGGCGCCTTTCATGGCGACGGCCTCCATAGGTGTGTGAAAGTGTGTGTGAATGGGTGAATGGGATTAACGATGTAAAACACTTTGGTACTGCTTAAGAAGTTGAAAATGGAATAGAAGTGAAATCCAAACCGGAGCTGTCAGGTCTCCCTCTGTTCATCCAGGAATCTTGATTTGCCATAACAACACTGAAGCCAAACCCACGCAAACATGGCCACTTTCACCAGCATACAAAAGCAAGAACCGTCTGTCGGTTGTTCTTCTTAAAACATGCAAATCTAGTTTTGACAACTTCAGAGCCGGCAGAGACTCTTCCCATAATTTAAGAAAAAAAGAAAAAAGAATAAATGCCATGAACTACTATTACTGTTTCACCGAATATTGCACTATATTGTACAAGCCTTATTTCAATCCAAAATATTATGCAGTGGACAGAGTATTCTGCAGGAAATAAATCCTAGAAGCGCTCACTTATTATAACAGATTTTAAGAATCACTCATGTAAATTGCTCGGGACCAAGGGTCGACCTGCAATAAAACTTGAAGCAATGGACCGAAAAGTCCAACATCCTGTAGGAGTAAAAAGACAGATGAGCGACCCAAGAAATAATATTAAAATCTACCATTGAATTTAAAGTGAAACTGTTACACCGAATTGCATAGATCCCGTGGGTGCAGATTCCTGAACCTCCTGTGTGTTTTAAAGAAGATGGATGAGCAGCACAGGGCCGAGGGGAGACATCAGATAGGTGAGTGAAGTAAACTGAGAGGTGCTCAGGTTGACCTGATTCTGCCGGAGAATAATTTGTTCTGCGCTACTGATTAAAACAACATTAAAGCATCGCCAGAGAACTGCGCTGCTGTTTCATGTCACCAAGAGCTGCTTGTCTTTGAGTCGGCTCCAAGCATGGGGAGTACCCCGAGTATTTGGGAAGCACTTTGATTTATGAGCCGGCTCCACAACAGCCTGCGCAGTTATTCTACTTATAATGTGAAACAGCTCCGATTTTGAAGCACTTAGTTGTGGAGCCCTGGTGTTCAGACTTGGATAATAGATTGGCAGTTAATATAGATCAAGTTTCAAAGGTCCAGAAGTTCTCATATATTCACAACATGAACAGGGTCAGGGTTCATATCTTACCTCTGCTGTTGTAAGCCAACGTGTTTATGCGGCGTGTGCGGAGGCAAACAAAGCGACCATGTAAGTGGGAAATGCCATAACTGTACAAGAGAACACCGCTCTGAGTTAAAGAGCAGCAGAGGTAAAAAGAGAGAAGATTTCCCAGGAGATCTTGTGCAGCTAAGCTGAAAAGAAAGTATTCAGGTAGCCAGACAAATCCAACGGCAGACTAATTAGAAGAGAATGTTACAAAATGAGACGGACGGAGGAGAGGAACTGCGGTAAAGGGAGAGACTTTAATTAAAATGGGTTTGCGTCATATGTGACTGATGCTATAGAAGTGTTAGAGAAGAACTACAACTGGAAAGAAAGACACGGATAATCAGTATGAATGGAAATGGCAGCAGCGAATTAGAAGTCAGGGATTTGACAAGTTGGAGGAAAAAGTATAGAATAGAGAGCTCAGATTCATATGCTCGTGGTGGTTCTTCCCTGTTGTTCTAATTGATTTGGTGAAGGAACTGATTGCTAATGCTCAGACATTTTAATTGTCATGTTTCAGACGTACAACTTGAAGGCAACATTTGTGCTGAAATAACAGTTTAATCCTATCAAATTAGAAGAACATTTCCAATCCGCTATCCTGAAAACAATGACGGGAGGACAATTATTTCAACCCATGCCAACACAGCTGCAATATATTGATGTTTGTTTTTTAAATTTTTGTATACAATCAGAGGACGTTATGCTGTTACTGCAAGTTTACATGTCCTGTAGCGCACTGCATGGATCCTAAGTTATTACCATTTCCTCCGAGCTATAGTTACTGAATGTGACTATGAATCTTTGTTGTGCATTTCAATAGTTATGCATATTTATCCCTTATTATCACAAATACAGCTCATTAGCATCTGAAGAAAATAACGAAGGTCAAAGGACTGGGGTCTTGTATTTCGGTTATGTACTGCTGAATTCAAACCGTCACTCCACATTTGAGAGGTTGGGAGCCCTGATTTGTTACAGCCAATGGCTTGCTCTTATTTTTACTTGGTTAACTTAACATAATCCAATTTACTCGAGTAACCAACTCTTTGCTGCTCCTGGTATATGAGAACCAACTCTCACATATGATTGTCTTTTGAACACTTTGAGCTTCAATATTGAAAAATTACAGCCATGAGAAAATTAGTGTCCTAATATGTTTGATTTTTTAAGAATTTACACATAAGTTAGGGAAAAAAATATAAAGTCAGGGTTATCGCAGAAATTAATCTAGATGAAGATGTCAAACTGTCATTGAGGCATTTAGGCTCGTTTCAAGTGCAAATGCGCGTTTGCATTTTCGTTTCAGAAAAGTTTCCCATCTGCACTGCAAAGTTTTGAAAATGATGTCCGTGTACATTGAAAGTGGTGTGAAAATGATGACACTGGTGGTTGTTTTTGAAATGAAATCGCACACAGAGACAAGAATTCTCTATTAACATCAACAATTCAAAGTACACAGACATTCGTATGGACTGACGACCAAGTTGAATTGTTATTACGGTGACTCTAAAACTTATAAAACTACCAAGTCCCAGGAGAAAAAGGACTGGGTGTCATGACCCTCGTGGAGGCCCGCCGTTGTTGTTATTGTCCATCTACTAGTGTGGAAGAACTATTTACTACACCCATGGCGTAGTACGCAGTACCAGCATTTCAAAAAAGCTGTGTTTTTCTCTGTGTAAATGGGGACGTAATCGGAGTATTTTCAAAAAGTTGTATTTTTCCCTGTTTCCATGGAAACAGAGTTGGACCGTTTTTCAAAAAGTTCCACCTTGGGAGCTGATGTGCAAATGTGCATTTTCAGTGGCTCCGAGCACGAGAGATGTCAATAACAGTTCTAAAATTCTCCGTACATGGAAATGTGACAAGATAGAGTTCATTGAGTTAAAAATATCCATTTAGAGCATTTAAAAAAAAATAATTATACCATTGCCGTTGTCCAGAAGCACAAGTCCCATTATTTTCCTCTCAGATTGCGTTGCAGTTTGCAGCAGTCAACGATTCAGACACTTTAAATTCATAGCAATGGTTGACAGTATAATCCGTGCACATAATCACATCGGACCCTGCAAGAGGGCAAACACAGGGTAAAGTGGTGCACTGAGGAGACAAATGTGCTCAGCATGAGAACAGCTAGTTTAATCTTTGTGATTTTTTTGGCGATAAAAGATTAATATGTGTGAATGAAGGGAGAAGTACAATGGATGACAAGAGCCCAGGAGAAAGAAGGTGTGATACGTTTGACATCGGCTGCAAATGGAATTGCTGGTATTAAACCCTGAGAGGTGTTTAGAGACTCACTGATGGGCAGTGATGGTTATTTTGTTAAAATTAAAGATGGAATAGAAGTGCACCAAGAAGGGGAATAGAGGACACCTAAATGGAAATGAGACCAAGCCAACAGAGATTTTGTAGCAGGAGCGTGTGTGACAATGAAACTGGCCACGGATAACGAAGCTGAAATTAGTAATAAAGATGTGTGGATCCAGCAGGGCAAGGTCTTCTGAACTGCTTTGCCACTAGTTTGCTCATTCCGATGCTGCAAGCAGGAGCATTTGTTATCTGACACGATTGGGCAGTCTTCCTAATAGCGTGGAAGAGTTTAACCACTTTATATTGTATTGCACAAAATCTGAATGAATACATTTTTCATTTGATAAAAAAAAATAGAAAATAGACTTAGAAAGCTTAACTTATAAAGTGCAACCCTACCTTGCAGCTTTTTACAGTTTCAGGTTGAGGCTGAATTTCTTACCCAAGGACTCCTTGACATACAGATGAGCAGATGAGGTTTGAACCACGAGCATTGATATCAGACTGCTTTGAAACCAGAGCTACCTCAGCAGAAGCATTTCGACTTTCTTCTGCCTGTCAGACTCTTCTTGAACTCAGATGCCCAAACCTGCACAAAAATGTTGCCAATGGCCAGAAAGAAAGATCAGTTGGCAGGGGCTGGTTGGCGTTCAGAGTCAAACAATACCTGGTGTCACATTCCTTCATTCTCAAGGACCTTCACCACTCTGAACATTGCCATCCCTTTTCGGACCGCCTCGACATGTCAGAAGGCATTTCTTGCAATGAGGAGTCCATCTTTTCTCCGTTGTCCACCTTTCTTTCTCTCATGTCATCACATCCTGAGCCATTGACTGCTTGGAATTTCCAGATTTCCTCTGCCCACGCTCTCGCCTGTGTCTGCTCAGCCTTTCTTCTTCCTCTGCTTACATACCGCAGGGCCCTTACTCATGTCCCTGCCATATTGTCCTGTATACATGTCAGAGCATTCCTGTCGTCCCATCTTATTCTTTGCCTGTATCTGCACATTTTCTTGTACACGTCGGTTATTTAATCTTCGTTCCAAGAACCTTTGAGTCTTTCTTCTCACTACGATCATTCTAATTCACATGCTTTAAGTGTTGGCATTTGAAGTCCGTCTTTCATTTATGACTGATGATGCGCACGTATTGCATTAAAATAAAAATGTTCCAATTTGTCCGTAGTGTCATTAACACACTGCTTAGTAAGGAATCAGCACGTCGTGGGGAGTATACAGTGTAAATTGGACATGATTTAGATTCATATACCGAGTCATAAAATCCAAATGTCTGTTTCACCTCCAGGGTGAGGTAAACCTTTTAGCTGTAGGCCACAACATAGAATATATCAAACATTTTCTATATTAGTTTCATGTTGTTCATTGGCTTCATTTGGTGGTACTTCCATTTAAAATTGTCACGATTGAAATACAGGAGAAAAATCAAATCAAACATATCCCGATATGAAGTTAACCAGGGAGCATCTTAATCTGATGACCAATTAGTCTCAACGTGGTGGAGTTGCAGGTCTGCCTTGAGCCTGTCCGAGATGGTGGAGCTCTTCAAACTACCATGAAGTGAGACCTGCCGCCCTGTGGTGGAAAGTGATTTTAAGCCACTTCTATCTGCAATTTCATTCTCTCAGTCATTACCCAAAGACCGGGGATGTAGACTGAAAGGCAAACATAAAGCTTTGCTTTACAGCTCAGCTCCCTTTTTCACCACAACACCCATCTCAGCTTGTTTGAATCTACGGCCAAATGTCACAATCCCTCCTGCCATCACTCAATAATAATACTCAAGCTAGTTTACTCCTCCGTCTGGGTTATGTTCACCCTTCCTTACCTGTAGACGTGGTGTCATTTCCTTTGAGAGACTCTGACACTGTTCCAGTGCAGGTTTGAGGTTCTCATTTGACGGTGCCAAAAAGTGCAAAGCTACCATCTTCCAGCCGCCACACATGCACTTTGACACACTGTTCATAAAAATGAGACAGTGGGACAGACTGGCCAGGCGAAAACTAATCAAGTGTTTTGGAACCAAACCGTTTGGAAACCTTTACAATTTGCAAGAATATAACAAAAATTGTTTTTGTAAACACAATGGTGTCTTGAGATTGTCTGTCCTCTTTGATCAAACTATTGGGCCATTTCATTAATGTCTCTTCTTAGCAATGTAAGTTGTTTAGGATCTGTTTAAACTTGCAAATTCACAAATGGAAGGGTTAAAATATTTTCACCAATCTTCATTATGTAAATCTAATTTTGAATAACATCCATCACTAGGTATTTTTAATAATTCTGACCCCACGCTGATATTACTATTACATTATAGATTATAATATGATCTTCTCAATGCAACTAATTCTCTTCTTAAGTGGTTTTCATCTGCAGCTAAAACTCATAGTGTCAGACTTCGAAGGCTGATTAAAACTTCCTTTTGACAAGAAAAGCACTCACGCAGATGCTGCTCACTTCCTGCCCTCGATGTACGAGGGTGTCTCTTCAGTCAGACTTGATCTTATCAACATAACAAAGACAAAGCCTTTTTATTTTCCAGGTTTCGAAATCTCATCAGAAACTTGGCATTTAATTCTCACATTTTCTGCTGCGACGCCGTCCATTCTAACCGTGGATCAAATGTGCTGGAAACAGAATGAAAGAGACCAATTAGTTAAAGGACACTGCTCTTAAATTTTGCCTTCCAGCCACCAATTAAACCACGGCGTGGCTGCCTTGCCTGAATTGCCTCCTTTGTTGCCATGTAGTGGTCCCAGACTTGGGCTGAAAGACAGGATGGAAGCAGATTGACTTGGATCCAGGTCCTAATAAAACCATGTTTTCAGCTTCAAACGCAGCCCTCAACTGAACCATGAAGCACTCGGGCAGATGGGAGTCCATGCTAATGAACATGCCATTGTGCTCTAATTATGGAAATCGCTTGGACTCGCTACCATATTGCAGAATATGACAAAAACAAGCATTAATCTCACTACCGTTGCGAGGCGTTTATTAACATCATCCTGGGAAACTGAATGTAGAAAGTAGAACAATGCTTCACCTTAAAGTGTTCTACTGGTCGGAATACATGAGTTGCTTTTTTCTTTTTTTTAAATCACGCCTGTTTTGAAAATAAAGTAGCTCAGTCCTCCTGCTTCAAAACTTGAATGAAATACAAATATTGGCTTGTTTTTTTATGTTTTCAAGTTGTATTTACTGAATCTACAATGTCCTACCCAGGCATTGGTGAACAGTACTTATGTTCCAAATGTTCTTCTGTGTTTATAAGTGACACATACTGTCCCGTGTCTGATATTATTTCTTCTTGAGATACCTCCAGAACTGCATGATGTTCACAGATGCCCAGTAATTAGACTATATTCTAAATTATATGGTTGCTCATTCTTTGATTACAAGGGTCTTGGGTTCAATCCTCTTCTCTAAATGTTTAAGCTGTCAGACCGTTAAAATGAAAAAGCTTTGTGTCTCTCATGTTAATTTCGAAGTCATTTTGTTGTAAAGTTTGAAGATTCCAGCAATAACTGGCAACGAGAAATTCAAATATTATAGAAAGTTACGATACTGTGACAATTGTAAACCAAAGCAAAACTGCAACATTAAAAGCACATCATTACAGATATATTTGTCAGCAGTAGAGAAAGGGAGACAAGTAAAAACCGATGAAAATCACACCGGCTGTTAAAAGCAGAAAGGTTCGGCAACTTCATTGGTCTGATGTGGCGAGGCTAAGTGGCGGCATGAAGCTCGTCAACCCGTAAAAATCGTTAAATTAGCCGTGTTGTATTTTACTCCGAATAGTTCAAAGAGTGTAAAAAAAAAGGTAGCGGCTTACAGTCCTGAAGTGACGATATGATAAATTACCTGTTTTGTGAGCGACTGGTGAGTCAACATGGCAACCTGCTGTTTTGCTGCGCATCGTTACTTCTGTGGTCGTTGAATTCGGATTTACAAAGTGTGCGAGGCTAATGATGCTGGTTTACTATCTTTCATAGCAGCATTACCAAAATCTCAGCTTGGGTCTCAGCGTCGTTTTTTGTCTGCTACTCTTGTTTTCTTTGAAATTTTCACCATTTGCTTGGTGGTTTCCGGGGCTGGGTTGAAGCATTCTTGGCCCTTATGGTTGATACTCCAATTTTTTTTTCATTGTAAATAATTTTCACTGGGATCGGGGCTTCATATTTAATTTTCTTTTATCTAACTGTGCTGAGAGGACACCAAGTACATCATGTTAGTGGCATCATGGACAATATAAAGATAGAGATAACTGAGTTTTACAAAGAAGTCTTTCATTATTGTGCCATCACTTTACAGAAACATCCTGTGATCAATCCATCCAAATCCACACGGCCTCATACAACTCAAGGTTGTATAGTTCTATAGTCGAAGGCAGGATAAGAAGCCTCCGGTCCGTTACAGGGTAAATAAAAAGAGGAAGTCACAGTCATATGGAATTCAATAGCTGCCAATCAACCTAACTTATAGAAACAATGCATCTGGGCTCTACAACCTTTTTAACTTGAATTCACAGTGACATTCTCCAGTCAATTAGCTTGCACCTGCAGGCTAAAAGAATAATAAATCACAGTGTTACTTACACTGAATACGAAGCACTTTTCCAACACAAGTAGAATTTCTGTTACATCCAAATATGTTTGTGAGAATGACAAAAAAAATATCTTTCAAAGTCTGTGTACATCCAGTTTGTATTTCCATGTCGGGGGAACACACAACTTTATGAGAACACTCTTACTCCATCTCCGTGTGTGAGTAGACGGACGATAACAACAACGTCTGTCTCCGGTGTGGCATGACTCCCAGTCCATATTCTCCTGGGACTTGGTAGTTTTACTGTTGAGTCACCCATCATCTGTGGACCAATGGTAATGTTTACAGTTTATTGTTCTGTGCATGCATGTGTGTGTGTGGTTTCGTTACAAAAACAACCAACACCACTCACTAGTGGTCCTACATGAAAACTACCTGGTATTCAGAGGTCCTGCCATTTCCATGCAAACAGACATTGTTTTAAAAATATTACTGTGTAAATGTAAACTTAGAAACGGGGCCTTAACCACATGCAAAGCATTGTGACGTTTGTTAAGACCATGAACAGAACAAGAGCTGTTGAAGTCATTACCAGCCTCACAATGCTCAGTTTATTATACAAAATAATTTGAATGTCTTCAAATCACTCATACAAGCAGTACCTTATTCAGCTGATGTAAATCTAGATGATATTCAACTTAGTGCCACTGCTGTTTGTCACAGATTTAACTCAGAAATTGATTTCCAAAATTAAAGTCGAATAAATGCCAAAAGAGGTTTGGTGAGTGTGGTGGACATCTGGGCTCTAGCTGAGTGCCTCCCGCAGCCTCGCTAAACAGCCTCCCGCTGAGCCCGTCCCTCCCCGGCTGACCCGAGGTGTTGATGTGTGAGAGAAGATGACCTTGTATTTATTCCCTTTGATGTATCTCGCGGTTCTGTGGCCCATTAGTGCTCACATCAAAAGGGCTCATGAGCTAATGGAGCAGAATTTAATTCTAACTGGTCAGTGCGATATTAACGATTGCACACCGAGCTCAGCACTGTTTGATGAGGATCAGCACTTCATCGGCGAAAACACGTTGGCAGTTGAGCATGGATCTTGAGCAGTTTGTGCTGTTCTGTGTTGAAATATATATAAAATAAATTGTAGCAGTTAGTTTAATGCATAAATGAATGTCTTCTGGATACAAACTGAAAGGAATGATATAGTGCTTACGTCATGTAGATCTCTAATTGTTCTGATAAAACATCTTTTTAAAGTTTCCTCAGAAGCAGGTTTTGAAATGTTTCAAGATGTTTGAAGATTATTCTTCATCCAGGTCAACTTAAAGCTTGTGTGATGATTATATAATTGATTATTGAATATTGGAGAAGGGGTAGGATTATATAAGTTTGCGTGCCTGCGTGCGTGTTTGTGTTTTACAGATTGATAGATAATATTCTATTGATTATTATGATAAAAGAAATCACTTGTACATGTGGTTTCTATGCACCAATACATCTACATTGTTTTATCAATCTTGGAGTGATGGAGCAGTCCCGGCTAACCTTGAGTGAAGGCAGGTTAGATCTGGAACAGGTCACCAGTCCATCTCGGGGCAAACAGAGAGAGAAATTTACACCTACGTTCAATTTAAGAGACCATCTATCAACCTCAAATGTATTTATTTATTTATTTTTTGGTGGTCTGTGGAAGAAAAGTGGAATACCTAGAATAAACCCATGAAAAACAAGCTTAGCACAGAAAGGCCCCCAAGCCCAGACTGGAATATTCTCACAGCTCAGTCGCACCTAAAATAAACATTTTTTTTTGACAATCAGTGGTACAAAAATCACTTAAAACCCTCTGGAATTAAATAATGATAGAAATAGTGCCTCTTTTGTATGGAAAGTAAAAATAACAACCTCTTTTTTTAAGTTTTGCTGTCTGGTAAAGTAAACATTTTTACTCAATCATAGAAGTTTTGCACATTGTGCTCCCGAGATGGAAAATATAAAATCTCTCTTCAGTTAGGGTTAGGGTTAATATATACCTACAATCAAAGTATATCTCCTCTCTGAATGAGAAAGAAATAGAGAGATTTAAATCCCAAAATAACCAAGTACAGGGCCTCAAATAGGCTTTGGTGGATTTGCAACATACAATGTTAAATATCGTTCACAATTAATCGAACTAAAACGAACAATAACTGACAATATTGGAACAAAAATAATGACGGAAACCAAACTGCTTGTGCACATAAAAGTTTGTTTTTCAGGTTCCGGTGTCCAATAAAGAGAGCAATTACACATATTGGCCACTTTTATATAACGTAACAGTCACTAGGCAAAATTAGGTATTAATGACTGAATCGAAGTAGGAATAAGCTTCAGCGCTCCTAAATGCCTTGAGACGCCTTCACCCCCCAGTTTAAAGAGGAAGTAAATGATATTCAGTACCCAATGTGTTCATTTTGGTTAAGTAACTTTGATTAGAATCAGGTTGTGGAACTTGTAACATTGGCTCTCTTCCAGTGCTGTAGGCAGGCACAAGTATAGACGGTACTAAAGATAATGTGCAGCAAACAATAATGTATTGATGGAGAATAACATAATGATTTTGGCTCTTTAAAATGTATTCAAAGATAATAACTTGCCAATAATGGATTCTAATTGTTGGAAAGTACAGCCATAACAGAGTGCTGGATAGTATGTAACATCAGTAAATGAATATGACAACTATACTTATCCTCTATTTCTGATTTTCAAGCAGTAGAAAAAGTACAGAAATGTGATACCCAGGCAAAAACAGAAAATGTTTTAATGATCACAGTTGTGGTACGGCGTAGGTCAGCGCTCATCTTCACTCCATGTCACTCAGGACATCAAATCAAGCCAGAAACCCGGCTGTAATTATGAACGCAGACCTGAAATTCAACAACCACATTAAGACAACATATTACAATACTGCAAGAATTTCTGAGCGAACAAGGTTCAGAGCAACGTGTTCACTAGTCAGTGAAACCCAGGAAGCCCTTCATCATCCACCCTTCACGCTTGAAATGAAGGTGTTCCCTCAGAGTTGTTACAACCTTTGATTCAGTCTCGAATATGTCCTTTGGTGAAAAGAATCCTTCAACTGGAGTCGACAAAGAAGTGGACCCGATATCTTCAATTTATCTGCACCTTAAGAAAAAAACAGGCAGAACCTGTAAACACCACACCAGTGTGCCACCCGATATCATTCAAATAATTCACAAATGGAACGATCTAACAAGAGTACACTCGGATTGACTTGAATAGAATTTAAATAACAGTTTTCCCGTGCCATTACTCTGACAGGTCATCAAGAAAAATAAAATAATCAGTGTTCCACTATTATGTGATTTTGTTGTTGATTTAGACTGGATTGTGGTATTTTTTCTTGAATTATTCCAGAACTCACAGTACATAGTGGTTCACAATGACAGTAAAAATACAGATAATAACAGATAGACAAAAGACGAGAAACTTGCGTAGGTTTTCGGAGGTTGTGCTGCTCTCTTGCAGGTAAACACTTGTTTTATGAGCAAACAATCCGACACGAAAAGGTGCGCTGTGTTTGACATTCCTGATGATACATGTGTCCTGTCAAAATACTTGTCTGCATGACATTCAGAAACTTGAAATTAAATCTTTGTCAGACAGGAAATGCAGGTCTTTCTTTGATTTGTGGATTGGGACATGGCGGTTACCATGGAAACTGACTGCTCAGTCACTCAGTTCAAGCCCCAAATCTGTCAGGAGGGTTCAAGAGAGTTATGTTTTTTGTTTTTTTTCTCCAATGCTCTTACTTTATTCTTGATCATCACATGTGTGGGTTGTTTGCTCACATTTCTGTTGTTCCCGGTGCAGGTTAACTCTTCAATGACATTCACTTGTGTCTTGTTGACGCCCCACTTCCTGTCGTGTTTATGCAGTAGGCTTTCTGTCGGATGACATTTATTTGTGCTATTGAGGCCCAATTGACCCAACTACACTTTCAAATGAAGATGAAGAACTTTTGCGGTGGTTTGGGTGGGACAACGGCTTGCAAAGTACATTTTGAAAACACTCTGGGTTTGTATCCATGTAAATCGGGGAAAATGCAACCTTTCTGTAACGCCGCTGCTGTGCATGTCCACCACAGCCATATTAGAATAGAATAGAATAGAATAGAATAGAATAGAAAAACATTATTATTCCCAGAGAGAAATTGTTCCAAAGCGATGAAGGCATGTTATTCATAGAATGGCAGCAGTTTGGGGTTCAGAGCCTTCAGACATTTCAACATGTGGACAGCGACAGATGGGGAATTGAACTTGCAACCATCCAAATGAAAGATGATGACTCTACCAACTGAGCCACAGCCATCAGTAAATATCTCTTCTGCACATGCTTGAGTGGATGGACAGAAACAACAATGGCCTCCAGAGTGGCGTTCCTCTCAGTCCATGTTCTCCTGGGACTGAGTAGTTTTACAGTCATGGTAATTCAACTTGATCGTTTGTCCGTATGAATGTTCATGTACTCGGCATTGTTGATGTTTCTAGCTTATCGTTCCCTGTGTGCGTGTGTGTGTGGTTTCATTACACGAACAAAAAAAAACCAGCACCCACTAGTGGCTCAACATTTAAAGTACAATGCCACGTCAACATGAAACTTTTCTGGAGTAAAAACTCAAAAATTATACGTTTTCACATGAAACGTTGTCCTATCGGAAGCACTTGTTCACAGTTTGTGGTGTTCAGTCTCTCTTTATACAGTGTCTGTACTCTTGATGTTACTGCGATATCATTCCATACTTTTATATTGATTAGCCTCACAACCTGATTGTTTCACCTGTGTTGTTTCCTTCTCTTTGTGTGCATTTGAGGCTATATCTCATCTGATGTCTTTGTCAGTCCATTTGTGTACACACCTGTAAACCTGCATCCCGACAATGAGAACAAGCCTGTTTCTAAACCTGTTTTCGTCCATTGTCCCAGCACAGTAGTCGTCTTGGTTGAAGCAGGCTGCTGCTTTATGATTTTTGCTTCAGTTTGACTTTGTCTCCATTTGTGTTAGGGTTTTACGAGTCCATGCAAGACTGACATATTTTGACCAACTCCATGTACATAGTACTAATTTCCACATTTCACTTTTTCGGGAAATAGGGTTTGTGTGAAGAGTTTTTTTTCTTTGAAATTATTAGTTCTTTCATTTTCAATTTCAGATGAGCAGATGACTGACAATAGGTCATTTGAGTATGTGGTTCACCTGATGGCCATCAAGAGGAACTGGCAGTCATTAAAATGCCTGTCAGACAATCACGCTGAAAGGTCAGAAGTCACTGGCTTTAATTTAAAATGTGATCCAAACCAATAAATCTGACGTGTCTAATTATTTCCCAGTGCGATCTGTGAAATACCAAATCATGTTGTGACATGTAAGTCTGATAAGACAAAGGGAGAAAATTTAGAGTTTGGGGGCTTACTATTATCATATGACATAAAGAGCCGTGATATAAATAAATGTTCTGTTATTGTGACACAGCCCTCTCAGCAGACATTCAGGGAAGATTGTTCCTTATTGGATTTTAGGATTGATCGCTGTGATGACACGTCGTTCTCCGCTCACTCCTTGTCTTTGCTGGTTGTCCGTTTTCACGGGCCCGAAGCATTGTGACTGATGGAGCCACTTTGAGGCTCTTTGATCTATCCATAATTTCCCCCTCCATCCTCATTTTCCCACAGTAACGGACAGCTGTAGAACGGGAATGGAGACAGAAAGGTCTGTGTGTTTGGATAGTGTGAAACCATATATGTGCAAAGCACAGCCTCCACTGAATCATAATGTTTCATGAGCACTAATAATACTGTCATCACAGCCGTCCCATCTGCTAAACTGGACAAATCAAAACATGTGCTTAGATCATTTGAAAAAGGCAAAAAAATAAAAAGTGGCAGCATAAAAAGTGAAAATCCAGACCTCTGACTTCACCAGTATCAGTATTCACCGTGAGCAGATCACGAGTCAATGAGCTCTCACCCCTCTGCCCTCCATGAGAGACATAAAACATCTCTTTATTATCCTGAATGGATGGGCACCATGCTCGGCAGAAGCCTGATAAGAAGCCATTCATTTGAACGAGATATTTTGGAGCACGAAACATAAAGAAACATGCAGGGGCAAATATGCTTGGGAAAACAATCCTGCAGTCTAAAATCACTGAAGTGACGGTGGATGGGCCTACTTTCAAGAACACTGTAGATTTCATTATAACTGCTGCTAGGACACGTGACTGCCTAGAACCAAATATTGCATCAGTCAACCCCGACACCACCACCACCACCATGACAGTTTGTTAGATATCCATTGGGAGCAATCTAGACCCTCCGTTCTTAAATCTCACATGGGGCTTATGAATAAATTATTTTCTCACTCCATTCTCTTGTATAAAGGGCTCTTCCATCTATACAACCTCATATATTTCCTTATACTTCCCAGACAAAAACTCAATAAGAGGAGTGATGAGAATCAATTTTACACCAGTTCCACTCTCGTCTCATTGTGCAAGACGATGTCTTACGCCGTATCGAATTCCACACTGTGCATATCCTCCAAAAGCCCGGCTGTCCAAGATTTCTATTGGTGTTAATCTCACCTGTGATCAACGCCAACAAACCCGTCACTCATATTCACATGTTTTCATCAGACCTACCTCATCCATCGGTCAGAAAGGATTTGATTCTATTTCAACATTCACCGTTTTCTCGACTTCAGTCGACAACACTCACTGCGCTATTGGTTTTTTTTTGCCTCCCACTCTTCCATTCCCAAAATATCAGGCAGCTTTATTCACCTATTAGCACCAGCATGTAATTCTGCTAAGGTGCAAACCACCTGTTTCCCTCCCACTCCTCGCAGATCAAAGACATACTTTCATCAGGTGTGCATTAAACGGTTCACTTATAACCTTTCTCTGTTCACACTTAGTACTTGATGTTCTTTGATACACCAGATCGACTCCTATGATTCTCCTATGTGAATAATCACGTGCCTGTTAATATAATTGGAGTGGGTTAAAAATGTTTTTTTTCACTCGTATATTGTTGAAATATCTGAGTTTATGGTCAACAAAACAGGTCCAAGAGTTTTTTTTTTTTAATTGTCCATGTGTTTTATATCATTTCCTGTTGGTCATCGTTACCTTCACTGAGTTACATTCACAAATCTATTTATTAGAATTTAATGAGCAAAAAACATATTAGGTCAGAGATCTTCACATACAAGAGGGTAATACTTGCACAACTTTAAAAATGTAATAATAGGGGTAGGGTTCAGGGCAGTTGTACAAGCGTCTTCTGCGGGTCATTAAAAAAGAGAGGAAGGTTTTGCTGTGTGACTCTCCAGAGGACAGTTTGGCGATTAGAACAGGGAGCATTTATAGTCCGACAAGAGGAAAACAAAAGAATGGTTCAAAACTGTGTTAGGCCCCATTTCCACGGCAACATTTCAAGTGAAAATGCGTCGTTTTTGCTTTAATTATTTCAGAAAGATTTTGTGTTCACTTGGCACACCTCAATTCTTCTGTTGCTGTCTCTTGAACCTTAATTCATGACGACAAAACAAATCTTCTTCTTCATGTTCGCTGTAAAAGCCAATAGAAAATGCTTTAATTACATGGCTGCACCCACATGTGTCCATAAAATATAATCAAATTGAACCATTTAAAGAATTGTAGATCGATCCCCAACAATCATTGGGGTCTGAGACTTCTACAAGCAAAATGCCACTTTTCCACTGGAGCAGTAAAAGTTTTGAATCGGGCACTTAGTTGATGCAAGAATGTCTTGGTGGGGAACCCCAGATATTAGTGAATTGCCATCAAAAATAGGGCAATACAAGCTGTTATAAGTCAGTAAAATTCATTTCTATTTTTACAATCATTAAATCACTTTAATCATCATTCAGGTGAGCCAAGTACAGCATGCCCTCTAAAGGGCAAAGTAATCAAGAGAGTATGAGGTTTCTTTTTTCTTTTTCTTTTTCTTTTTGTTGGATAATAACAGCAAGGAAGGACATAATATGATACAAAATGGTAAAATTCAGAATTTTATGTTTAAAAAAAAAAAAAATCTGTGCAAAATATCTGCAAATCTCAGCAAAAACATTTGTTGCTCAAATTCTTAATTTGCTATATCAAGGGCCTATTGTGTTCAAATCAATGTAAAAATACAATTTATACCAACCTCATTGTCAATAAAGAAATCTCACAGAAACAAACATAACATCTGTTTTACTCAGAAAACAGATGATTATTGTGGACACTTATACTGATTGACTCAGAAAGAGTTTTATCAGTTTTAAATCCCAATTAAATGGGATTCGGCTCATTTGGCTTGCATATCTCAACTTCCCTCTGTGAACTTTGCCACTAATGCTTGTATCTGTACCTGGCAGCCAAAGGGGATCGAACTGGAAAACGCCTCCTCCTCTGTCTGCCTTTGAACAGGAGCTGGAGAGGTGACCCAGTAGGAGAAGGTCTTGGAGCTTAAGATGACCACTAATTAAACAGAATCGATCCACGTGGCTGCGCGGTGGTTTGAATTGATTCAATTAAAAAAGTTGTTAAACTAAGTGTGAGTCGATGGAGCAGATCTGGCAAGTGACTGAGCCCGGCTGTCTCCTGCACTGCTGTCTTCACCTGACTGGTCTGATTAGTGGAGACACATCGCTGAGGGGGCACCTCATTGCCTCTTTCTATCATCTACCTCACTGGGAACACTTGAAATCACTTAGAAACAAGATTTTTTGGGGGGGGTTTGGCAACTTACCATCCAACTGACTTCCAGATAAAGAGACTTGGATTATGTCGTGCGACAGCAGCAGGAGGAGCCATCACAAGTGTGTTAACGAGGATGTTACATTTTACATTGAGGAAGCCAGAGTCACCAAAGTAAAACCAACACAGACACTGACGTCATCTTGGGAAACCTGCATGCAAGGATTTCTGGGATATGAAATATGGCGTCGCGGCAGCTCAAGCGAAAATAACAACATTTGGCCGACTCAGCACAACAAGAGCCAGACTTTCTCAAATAAAGAGTTTTGAAGCCACAAGAATAGTCTTAAATGTTGTGAAAATGATTGTTGATCGTTTTTCCAGTTGCGAACCGAGATTGAGTGTACAAACGGGATCTTGTGCACACAAGAAATGGGGAATGTTCGGAAGTTTCCATGACCACAAGATGTCAACAAACCAGGCGATGTTCAGCGAAACTTAAATGCTGGAAATATGCGTTTTTATGAGAGTAATGACGAATTTCCTTCAGAAAGGTATTGATATTCTTGCACTGCATTTTAGGCATCTTATTTTATGTCAAGAATTTTTAAGTTACTTTCTCTCTTGTACTTTTTGTGTGTGTTATCGTGGACCCTGCATCGAAATTTCTTTTTGCAGTGCATCTCTGATGTAATTGTCAGAATGACAAAGTTTATCTATCTATTATCTATCTGTCTTTCTGATAACGTATTAGAGATGTACATCAACAACTAAAACTGGGTCTTAAATTTCCCATGTGGATTCTGGGAGAGTAACTTTAAATCCTGAGTAACTGTGTTGTGATATCTTGCTGAAGTGACTACTTTGTTAGGCCTCGGAAGCCTTGACCTCTGCCTATGGAGACCACAGCTATGATGTGTGAGAAAAGGTATTCATTACAATCTTAAAGACACACACGAAGGTCATACGAATCACTTCTGAGGTCACAGGCAGGAGAGGTTGAGAGATCCGGGAGTATCAAGTGAAGGTTAACGGATCAGCCGTCATCGTTTAGAAGATTAAGTTGCGCATGCCTCGTTACACATTCATGAGCGTATTGATTCACCGGCCTGCTGTGAACGATTCATGTAATTTGAGGGGTATGATTTCTTTGTGTGCTTTTTGTGGCACACAAAGTCATGTTTGCCCTTCTTTTTTTTTTCTTTTTTTTTGTCATCAGGTTCCTTAAGCTATCTTGAGAAAACAAATCCTTGCTAACTCGCTTCTTCTGTTGTGTTTCAAGCACAGTACAGCTGGGGCATCATTACCCCAACCTCATATATGATATGCAGATATGACAGTGGCCTACTAATACCAGAAGACCACCTGCTGTCTTAGCTTCAAAGGAATTGAAGGCATACCTAACTGGGATCTGTGGAGTATTTCTATCCGTTAGTTGCATAAACCCACATCACGCATACTGCGATCAGCCCATCTGTGACAGGCTTCAGTGCAGGCATATAATCAGAACATGACATGTGTTGGAATTAATTTGGTTTTTGTACCAGATAACAGTCTTTACACACCAGGCGTCTTTTTTTTTTTTGGGAATGTTCGCATATGTCTTTTCGAACTGTTGATTTTGTCACAATGACTTTCACACAGAATATTATGCAGCGCAAAAACCACAATTTCTCTGTTTTCAGACTGAGGTGGACGTGTCAGTCGGTCATGTTTTTTGATGCAGCATCAATTACAGACCTGCTTATGCGTTCAGATGTTTCAGCATAATATCACAAGGAGCAGAATCCCAGTAAAAGCTCCTGTATCAAAATGATAGCCAATGAATGCTCTCTATTTTTTAATAATAATTAAAAAAGAAAACAAAATAAACCTTGTTTTCTAAAACATACCTGACCACAGTGTGGTCATCTTCCACTTTAAACGATCACAATGTTAGCATCAGGCGAACTTGGAAATTTAAAGGATAGATTTCATTTGCGGTACTTTCTGAATCTTTAAACTTCCAAGCAGGTGATTTAATCTCGACTGAGCTGGACCAGAAGAATTAGTGGGATGACTTAGGAATGAAAGTATAATAGTTATTTCGGTTTTAGTGCAAAACATCTCAGTACAGTTTGAGTGTGTTTGCATCTCTTTGAATTCATTTTCCAAACAATTTCCTCACTCTAGGTATTACACTGTAATTACCGTTATTACTAATATCCATCCATCAAAAAGTAGCAGTCAATGCCTTTTTTTTGTGTGACTTTTACACACTAATTCATGACCAACATGAGGCCAGTAACAGGCTGCGATCCAGCCTGAGAACATTGTAGAAACAACAAAACATTGGTTATTTTAACAGATTTCTTAAGAGTTACAGAAACAACACTGTGACCTACAGGCACAACTAAAACAACGGCAGTTTATCTGCTATATTATAGGTCAGTGACTCAACCAAAGTTACTGTTTTTCAAGCTTTTCAAAAGTTTGGCAAAATGTACTCGACAGTTGGATGGATAGACGTGGAAAAAACAGGGAAGATACAAAGAAAAAGAGGTGGAGGGCACAACAAGCACAGTAAAAACCGGGCAAATGAGTGTCAGAGCTTGTTGGCCTACATTTAAAGATTTCGCTTGATTCAACACCGAGTGCAGGGATTCCAGCAGGGAGGCCTGACTCTCCAGCAGGGCTGAAAATAGCAGCTCTTTGGTCAGTCACACAGGGCAGTGCAGAGTCCTCTGAGCCTCCGGCGTGGTATCATCTTCCACTGTCCATGATTCACACACCAACTCCATCTGCCAGCACAGTGCATGTGAGAAGAATCAATACTGATATGAGCTTCATCTTGCGTCTGGCAACAAAAGCAGCTGGAACAAGGGAGAGAAAATGTAGACGTTTGAAAATAAAGAGGTGTCAAGGTGGATGAGGTCGGGGGGGGGGGAACTGAGGAGATTGAATTGTGGTGGGGGGGGGTGGAGTTCAATGCACCTCTGCTTTGACGGTGCCGTGACAAAACCCAAACACTTTTAAACCCTTTAGAAAAATACTGCAGAGAAAGGGTAGCATCTCGACTGTAGTCATTGATTTTGAGGTACAAAGGTTTGTACCACGGCTTGATGGTTGCACCTCGAATCGCAAATGACGAGAAGATAAGAGATAGTCTTATACAGAGTTAGTGGTTCCAGGATCACCAGGGTTAATGACTTAAATCTTCATACTGAGTCAGGAATCATGGGTGCAAGGTTTCCATTAACCTCAGTTGTATGAGTCTACTGACTTGCTGCTGTCTAGTCAAGTTGATGGACTCAGGAAAATAAAGCCATCCAGCCAATCCATCCATCTTCTATCCCTCTTATCCTGTTCTGGAGCTGATCCCAGCTCACTGTTCAGTCCAGTCAGTGAATCTATGTAATACATGAGGAATTAAAGACCATTACTATTAATATAAGAGCTGCTTCATGACAGCACCATTTGCTCCATCACAGTAGTTGTGATGAGAAAAGCTGTTGTATCAATGTGTGTAGGTGTTTTGCTGTGCTTGTCAGGAATGTGATGTAGTCACATTGTGTGACAATGGATACTCAATATGTTGGATAACAATGCTCATCTTTCAACATAATAAAACCCTTGCTTGACATGTTTTTATTGAAGTTGCATACCTCAGGTAGTAAAAAGTGGGATTTGATCTATGTGGTAGCTCCGCCCACCTCCTCCTTTCTAAGTAGAGTCCTACCTTTGTGTCCCAGCAATGTTCACCATGCATCACTTTATTGTTTGAGCACATTTGCAAATACCTTTCTTATGTATATTGAAAATCAGTTAATTACCCTTTATTAAATTATTCTCTTTTGTTTAGAACCATAGCATCTAAAATAAACAACTAAGATGATAAACCATAGTTTGACTGAAAATATGGCTTGATGATGATTTGTGGGTCCTTTCAAAACAAAACCTTGTACTCAACAATAGCTTATGTTCACCTTGATGCATCTTTCAACAGATACATTTTATAACGTACAGTATATTTCCTTGATTAAATGTCATTTTACAGTTCCTCAGCTTTGAACTCAGATGGACAGCATAGCAATGGTCAATATTGAACTGCCCCGAATACCTAATGTGACCAAAGGTAATGAACATTATCATTAATACATCTTAATAATAGCTCTGATGAGGCTCATTGGTGATTGGACCTGTAAAAGGGGCTATTTAGATCGAGATGAGGTGAGTAGAGATGTGAGCATGGAAGCGATAGTATGTGTGTTGAAGAAAACACAGCCTGCATGATGGAACAGGAAGAAAAACAGCATTCTCTGGTATGAAGGGAACTGTGTTTGTTTTTTTCCCATGAATGTTTCAATGACATTTGCAAGAAGCAGGTCGAAATGCCGCATTGTGGATGATCACAGTGAGACCGATCTTAACTATAAAGCCAAAACAACAACAAGGCGAATGAGCAAAAGGCGAAAATTCAAACATCAGTAATTGTGCACGTATTGGTGAGATTGCATGCCTGCTTTTTTTTTTTTTTTTTTTTTTAACCTCTGACATATTTGCATCATTGCATACATTTTCATAAACATTGTTTGTGTTCTCTGCCTTTCTACGACCTCAATATGAATTCATGTTGTGGTCCCGCCAAATTACATGCTAAAAAACAACATTTTCATCCAAGACACTTTCTCTTCCGAGACAAACTTAGCAACAGTTATTTATTTATTCTTATGCAATCAGTCTCATTTTCCAAGAACCCTTGACTTTGTGGCCTGCAGCGGGGAAGGGAGCGGTTAAGATAAAATATTCTCTGCTCAGGAGCCACTCTAAATGCCTGCTGGGCTGGGGCCAGTGGCTGGAATTAAAAACGACTCATTGGACGGGATTCTTAATGCATTGCTTTGTTTGTGTCCTTGGCTTTGCTCCAGCGAAAGGCAGTGTTGAGCTAAAAGAGAGGAAGTGTGCGGATGACTGTACGAACCTATCATCATTTAATTACCTGCAAATGATTAAGCACAGTTGGTCTAACCTGTGAAGAAAGTAATGGACACTTATGATAAAAGTAGGCTCCTTCAACACGAACCCTTGACTGTATTAAACATATTTTATCTTGATTTAGTTCTACATTGACCATTTGTTTATTAAAATTCTATCATGACTGCAGGAAATTTAAGATGCTTGAATTATGTAAAAGCAAAAGTGTGTAGATTACTGAAACACCATTTTTCTTGGGGGATTATTGCATAATATTAAATCCCAAAACTAGGCAAAAGAAAGAAGATTTTATTGATACCTCGGGCTAATCTGCATTAAACCCATTTTATTCATATACGCCAGTAGTGGGATTTGAAGTCACGAATCTCCAGTTGCAAGTCACATTATTATAATGCCCAGACCACTGTAGCCCAACATACAGTGGCCTAGAAGGGCCAACGCCACAATGAATGCCACAGAAAAGCTGAAAATTGAGTCCTAACTTTTCAAAAGTGCTCTGAGTCTGTCTCTGTAGATATAGCGTATTCTTCTCTACGTTTATATGTGTGTGAAAGAAATTGCAAAACTGAAATGTTTTTTGAAACGTCGTCATGTAAGTTTCCCATAATTTAAGCTATTGCATAACGCAGTCTGCAGGCGTCGTAAATATCGTTTGTGCAGGTTACAGTGTTTGATTATCCTTTTCAGGTGAATATTTGGTTGTACTTTCAGTGTGAAACAGATTTCCGATTTTGAAACAGAGTTTTTTTTAACTGATAAATCGACATCTGCAAGATCAATTGAAAACATAAAAACTTAATTTTCCACAGTATGTCCTTTTTACTGATGCCTCCTGTTGCAGAATGCAGTCTTTCATTTGCAGCTTGAATTTTTATTTTATTTATTTTTTAATTTTTTTACCTGTGAAGACAAAATGACAACAAATGACATAACTCTGTTGTCCATCTGGTTAATCTGTCGATACATCTAAAATCCTCCCTGCCACATACTTGTGTTGGCAAAAGCCTGTCGCTCCTCAGGATGCACAATTTCTTCACTACGTTTGTTCTGACATTGAATTAATGCAAATGCTACTCTGCTAACAATAATGGAGCTCGCATTGATGACTCATCTCTTTATTCTCGTCTGTGTTGTTATATCTGCTCATCTTGTTTAACTCCCCTGCTTTAAATGATGTCTAAGAGCAAAGACATATTGTTCTACACAGGTCTAAAGTATTCCTGAGCCCATGCTCTGACTTCCTTTACCAAATGGCGGCTTTTGACATTAAACAAATAGAAAATAGTGTTTTTGAATATGACTAATTCTTTTAGCCAAAAGCAGCAAATAGGTCTGATTCAACTTGTGCTAGGTTTGAGCAATTCACAATTCAATACCTTAATTAAAGATAATCATTGCAGTTTTACTTCAGATCTCACATTGGATTTTGTTTCTTTTACGTCTGAAGTTGGACAAAACGTTGAGGCAGTTTCTGTGATGGATTGATCCATTAAGAGGGAACAACCCATCAACAAGTCAGAGTTCAAATATTAAGCTTAAAAGGATTTATTACATAGAATCGAGTTCAATCTAGGAAAACAATCAAGCCAATCTTGGTAAACTTGCATCCAGAATCCAGCATTACAAAGAGATATCTGAGGAGATATCTCATGTCGCAGCATAACTCCTGTCACAAGGCCCATAACCAAGTGATCTGTTGAAAAGTGTTAGGAATCATCTACAGTTTCAGAGGCGGAGTTCCAGGTATAAACCCTTCGTTTTTTTTTCTGATAATATGGGAAATGTCCCTCACAGAATATCCTGCAACACCGTCTATATATGGTCTATTTTTGACACTTAGAGAAGCTGGTATAAGATCCGACCGGACAAAATTCCACATGTGGCAGAAATGATTTGTGTCACATGAAAACTGTTCTACTCTCTGAAACATTGGAACGGTGGTGGGATTGGCAGAAAAGGCCATGTTTACCTGTTTAACACACATGGTCCATGTGCAGACTGACTCTCCTCAGTAAATCCATTTATCATGTCCAAATCTGTTTGAACAGAACTGTTGTCCCCCCCCCCCACAGCCCCCCTACCCCCCCCCGTCCCCCTCGTTGTTCCATCAGAAGCTGGACTCAATAAAATACTGTCCGGCTTTAGAGAGGAGTTGCTAAAATGATGGATAACGCAGTGCGACTGCATCAGAGATCAATTAGTGGATGATTTAGATGATCGATCATCACACTTCAGGCGGGGGGAATCATCTAATATGCTGATTTTAAAAGTCGTATGAAGAAAAAATGAGCCAAACAGCAGATAGACATTAAAACTCCTCAAATGTTAATTCTCTGTTATGTTTTTTTTCCTCTATGCTTAAGCGGCTTAACCATGCTTAGTGAGCTCTTAGTAACCCCCAACTCCCTCCACTACCCTCATGTTTCAGCGTTACAGCTGCTTAATATTCTTTGTTTATGGGTTTTCCTTAAAACATTCCTCATCATGGATCACTAAATGATGATAGTACGTCCAGTCCATGTATTTTGGTGTTCCAACATATTTTCATGTCAAATAAACGCCATGAAAGAACTGAACTAATCTTCATGTGTCATGTCAATGTGTTCTGCTCGTGCGTTCAGTGTGTGCATAAATTACATAAATCACGACAAGGCAGAGGTGGCCTTGAGGGTAGAGAAGCAAGCTCGTAATCGGAGGTTTGCAGGTTTGAATCCTACGGCTGATAGGCTACCACTGTGGGTCCTTGAGCAAGGCCCTTGAACCCCAGCGCCTCCCCGTGGATGGGTTAAGTGAAGAGACTACATTTCGCTGGACATTAGTTGTATATGAGACCAGTTGCTGTGCTTCTTTATTTTAGACGGACCGTATGGCGTTACAGGCACAGAGTTCTAGTGAAAAGGTACCTGGCTCAAACCTGATGGCCATCCCACAATAGGTAGTTCATCATGCTACGAGAGCATCTCGAGCTCGAGCGCATTCTGTTTTCATGCACTGACAATCTGGAATTTTATACCAATTAATATTCACCAGGCACAATCTATTTGAAAAAGCAGCTTCAACCATTTGTATTTGTACTCACATCCTCTTAAAACCTTTTCTTGTCTCATTTTAACATTTCATATGTCTACTCTCGGTATTCTCTTTACTATGTTTTTATTTATGTATTCAAGGTTAGCAGGAACATTCCCTCCAAGCTTTTCCTGGTGGAGTTTGCATGTTGTACCTGTGCTTCTGTCACTTGTTGGTTTTCTGACTTCTTTTAACAATACAAAAACGCACTTAAGTCTTGACCGTATTGTTAACTAAAGCAGTGTGACTCTGTGCCTTTGTGTTTTCCCTTCGTGTTCCGTCGGGTTTTGGTGGACTGCTGACCTGTCCAGGGTGAACACCACCCTGATTTAGCAGTAATAAGCTTCACGTCCTTTTGACTACACCCTGATTATAGCAGAGATTGAACTACATGGTTTGAGTTGATGGAAGAGCGACGGGTCTCCCTGCTGAGATCTTCAATGCGGTCCATCACGCAGCGTGCGGCCTCGTTATGATTGAGGTTACTCTAAAAAGTCTTATGCTTCTGAAGAGGCTTGTCAGCCTGACAGTAGACTTGTCATCTACAGACGGGTGGCAGTACAGTAGACCCAGCGTGCTCCTTCCCCACCCATGTGCTCAGTCATAATTACGCTCATGCACACTTTTTGCGTCTGTCACAGGCTTCAGGACATCTCTGCAGCCTCCTGCAGCGAGGCACCACAACGCGAACAGAAGGCCCCGCGCGCAGTGTGGTACAGGAGCACCAACCACACACTCACTCCAATTTGTCTGTGCCTGCAGACCGCAGCTGTGTTCAATCCACTTCACCGCAATACCACCTCTTTATCAAACTGCCAGGAGAAACGGGTCGATCTGCCACACAGGTGTTGCGTAATGTCAGAGTTTAGGCTTTTTCGGCAGCACAGTTTAGATGTGCTTCCACACACTCGGCCACAAAAAGGAAGCTCCAGAGCTGATTAAAGTATCTTATTTCACCTCTGGAAGAGTGAGCCATTCTCTTCTGGCAGGCTGAGCATAATGTGTCAGATCTGTCTGTGCAGGATACACAGAGGGGAAACTCCTGCCGGCTGTAAGTTTAACACACCGCAGTGTATTGTACCGTCATGTTTATTTGTTGATGTTTTGCAGGTGAAATATGAAAGTATATACTCACTGAACACTTTAGTTAGTACACCTTGCTATTACCATGTTGGACCTCCTTTTGCCTTCAGAACTGCTTCAGTTCTTGGTGGGAGGTTCATCGAGGGTCTCGAGACGCTCATCAGAGATGTCGGTACACATCGACAGAAGAGCATCACACAATTGCTGCTGATAAATTGACTCAAAGTTAAAATGTCCTATTCCACTATATCTCAAAGGTGCTCAAGTGGATTGGCTCTATAGTGACAATGGAGGACATAGTAGTGCAGTAAATTCATTCTCATGTTCAAGAAACCACTTTGAAAGACTGTGGAGTTTAAGCTATGCTTATTTGATGCTCAGGGGCCCAAGAAAGATGAAAAAAATCAATAAAAAAAAAACACACCTCCACATCTTCACCCCAGACGATACTAGGCAGGATGGACACACAATTTTATGTTGATTGCGCCAAATTCTAGTCCATTGTTTAAATGTTACAGAAATGGTCAGAGATGGTCTTCCGCATATCTTTGTTTGCAGTTGAAGTTTCTTTTCTATCCTCTCGAAGCGGTCTGTCCATTCTCCTTTGACCTATCAGAGAAATTCTGCTCACTGGATATTTTCTCTTTTACAGATCAATCTCTGTAAACTTTAGAGATGCTTGTGTGTAAAAATTCCAGTTGATCAGCAGGTTGTGAAATACTCAGACCAACACCGATACTGCGTTATATATAATCTTTAATGCACAATTACATGTTCAGTTTGAACTTCAGAGCTTCATCTTGGCCGTGTCTACATGCCTAAATGTGTTTAGTTGTTGCCACATCATTGGTATTTGAGTGAATGGGTAGTTGAGCACCTAATAAAGTGTGTAATCTAAAGGAGCTCTATGTAAATGTAAGCTGTGCTGCTGTTGTATATTAGATGGCGCTTGCAATTTTTTGTGTGTGTATGAGTGTGTAGCTAAACAGTCATTCTGTTTAAGTATGACAAATTACATAAACTTGTACAGCACACCATTATTTACCAAGAACTGTAATGATTTTTGTGTTGCCTGTTCCTCTGGCTCTTACCAAAGAATCGCCACGTTGCAATGTTTGGTGGACTTCTGTGTCTCAGTGACCCCGAGAGCTTTGCGATCCACTGGCCCTCCAGAACTAATAATCCCGTTAATAATCCCAGAAAATGTGTGGACTTGAGAGTTAATTGTATTTTTTGCTTCCTGAACAAAAGCTTTTTGGACTACAACGGACAGCGCTGTTTATACTGCAGGACTCTTTTGTTCGTGTCTTTCTGTTTGGCTTTGTGTCAGATTCTAACCCCCAAAGCCACCAGGACTCGGAACCCCCCCCCCCCCCCCCCCCCCCCCACAGGATCTTGCCTGCTCGCTGTTGGACAAAGCAGACTGCCTGCTCAAATGCACCAGCGCTTTTTTGAAATTGATTGCATAATGAGGAATTTTCATCAGGGAAGCCACTGCACCAAATGCCTCCTCCCATCCATCCTCAGGCTTTAAGCACGCTGGATGTGTGACGGCTACATGCACACAGCTAATCGTCTTGATTTTATTTAAGGTGCCCGAGTTAATAAGTGCACTGACACGCATGCTGTGGGAGATATGCGAGTTTGGAGCTGCTAATCCGGTATTTTGGCATTGAACCTGTATTTCATGCTTTCTGCGCCACGTTCTGAGGAAAATTCACTGTGAGAAAACCTCTTGATGTTGTAATGATATGACAGTGACATGCTGCTCTTTTTGTGTGCGTTTTTTTTTGTTTGTTTGTTTGTTTTTGAATCATTTCGAATCCAACTATTCCCTTCCATTTAGCTGAAATATGAACGTGGCTCTTATTGATGTTTTTTAATGTAAACAGACTTGGCTGGCAGGGATGCAGCTGTAGCTCCATTCATACCAGTGTGAAGACACATGCAAGCTCCTGTCAAGCTGACTGATGCCTTGAAATGATTTTTGGATTCAGCAAAGATGCATCCAAGTGGAACATCTTTTTCCTCAGTGTAACATGCCTTCGCCACACTAGAAATGACAATATACAGTAACTAAATTCTGCCATAGCAATATATTCCGTAAAGTTCACGGTGGGGCTGCAGCTGACATATCACCAGTGACTCACATCCACACCTACACACACCTATGGGACACCAATTAACCTCAAATACATAATTTATAACTCTGGAAGGAAACTTTACAAAACAACTCCACAAAAGACTGTATTTTTTTAAATGCACTGTAAACGGAGTACATATTAGCATCATGATTTGCTCAGCTCGTCTCTCCAGAAGTTTTTCAGTAGCAGAAATCGAGCTCCACAGTCTCTGTGCATTAAATTCCACTCTGTCTGTTCTGCTTGCTTTATAGTGGAGCTCAGATAAGTTTCCCATTTAGCCCCCAGCACAGTCAGAATCCATACTCCCGGAATATTCTGGGTATTTCTTTTTTTTTTTTTACTCTCCTCTCTTTTCACTGCTTTCCCCACAAATAAATCTGTACTGTCAACAATGTGTCACAGTTTCCCACAGAAACAAGCCACCTCGCTCTCTGTCTCTGTTATGTGGTGGCAGAAAGCCAAGCTGAACGTCGATGTTGATGGAGGAAGCCATAATCAATCAATCACACAGACGGTCAGCTGCAGAACGACAGACATAAGGTTGTGCGAACACTGTGTATACTCTCCGAATACACACTTTGCAGGAACCTAAAGACCCCTTATACACTGAACACTGAAGCCCCGTTTACACAACAACGTTTCAAACGTTAATGCATTGTTTTTGCCTTTTCATGAAAGAAAAGTTTTGCATTTACACTGCAGCATTTTGAAGACCGCAAACATGCTGGAAACGATGTAGGTAGTATGTTGTGCCACTAGTGGGTGCTGTCCTTTGTTTTTGGAATGAAAACACACACAGACGCACGCAGAGAACAATATGCTATAAACATTAAAGATCTCCTATTTTACAGCGTTTCAACACTTTCACATGGGTCTCGTTGGCCCAAAAACATTTTATTCAAAGTTTATTGTCCCATATCCAGCTTTTCCTTGATTTTTCAGCCCTTTCAATATTCAATCATAGGAGCTGCATTCAGAATCTGCTGTGTCTGTGTGAGCTGGATTGTCTCCACCCACACATGCCTTTTACTGTTGAAAATTAATCGTCTTCTCTACTACAGACTTACATTCCATACCTATGTCATCCTTTTTTTCGTTTTACATGTAACACCTATCATGTGATTTGACTGGCATGTATGCCGGATGCCCAGCAGCATTATTACTGCTAAATATTGTCTCACAGTTTGCAAAAAGCACAAAAAGCTACCATCAATTGGACATTCTGTAGAACTTTGTCAGAATGTCACCAAACACAATCTATCTTAGTGTACAAGCAGTGCATGGATTAAGGAGAGTAGACGGATTAGCATTACATGCAGTGGCCTCAATTTCTATAGCTCCAGTGCATTGAGCAAAATCAGATTTCTAGTTTTACTGCTGAAGCAATAGGCTTTACACTTTAATTACAACCTAGAGGTCTCTCCTTCAATAGATCCCAGTAGTCCATACAAAACACTAAATCACTTTGAGTGACAATAGATTTTGTCACTATTGGCAGTGAAAAACAATAAAAAATTATGGCGGCACCAGACTCCCCTCCAGCTATGCTATCAACCACAATATAATACAAAAGTTGAACTGAATGCATAATTTGAAACTCAAACAGCTGTGCAGGGAAATAAAACTGAACACCACTGACTGAAACCAGAAATCTGGATGTATGCCTGTGCTGCTCTGAGTGTCTCTTTTCATCAGGCCGCCTGCCATTCTACAGCCATTTGCCCAGACCTGGATTGGCCTGAAATCAGCGTTTCATGCATTAATTAATTAAAACTAGAGACCCCTCGATAATATATCCACCATATCCACATTTTAATGACTCTAGAGATTGCGAGTAGTCAGAGTCGTGTAGCTAAATGAATCCCCATGTCCTCCTACAGAATGTACAGACCCACAGTTCATCTCAGCGCCCGGAGTCAATTAGCACATTTGCACGCTGACTGTAACAACTGCTTTCCTTCGCTGTGATCAACGATGAAAGGTACCTCTGTGTGGCCTGCTTCAGTCACACACACACCTTCTCTTATATTCAGGGTATTTTACATAGGGCTGTTCTTTACTTCCAGCTAAAGAGGGAATATGAAGGGTGGAAGGTGAATCTCACAGCTAAGCATGAGAAATTATTTAGCAAAATGTTTCAGTAGCAATCTGGGTGAACAATGACCCATTAAATAGCTGCAAAGTCTTGGTCGATTTAAGAGGAAAAAACTTAAATTTAAAGATGTTTTGGGACCTGCAACACAATTACCCAAAGTTACCCTTCAAGTATTTTCCAGTAAGAACAGTTAAATACAGCAAAACTGTGCAATAATTCAAGCTTTTATTATTATTTCTATTTAGCAGGGCTGTACAATCTATTGCTTTTAGCGGGTCATCTCTCTATGGGATGCTTCCGGGTTCGATCTCTGATATTCCAAAGTGTCCCTGAGCAAGACACTGGACCCCCAAAACAGCTCCCTACAGATGGACTGCACATCTTGCTTGGCAGCCACCTCCACTTGTATGTAAATGGATGAATGTGACTAACAATGTAAAGGGCTGTTAATCAGTGGAAAGGCAATATGCAAGTAGGTTACATTTTTCAAGAAAGCAACATGCTCAAAATATATATCATAACAGCCTGAACAGAGAGCAATAAATCGTGTTTTCATGCACTGAACAAATGCATAGTGTGGAGTGAGCTTAGCGAGCGTTATGATGGCTAAAAGGGACAGACCGTGTGAGGGGTTAAATAGGGCGTGACAAGAATCTATCATCACTTAAGTGCTTGCATTTATTGTAAAGCATATTTTTATTGCAATACTCAACAGCGTTATCGCATGTTCACCTGATGCAGCCATATTGTGGACTAATTAGAATTGCAGATAAATCAATTTTTGACTATGGAGGGAAACTGGAGTGGCTGGGCAAATATTGTACAGACAGGAGGAGAAAAACACAAAAGACACACAGGAAGCCTTCCAAGCCCAAGTCGGACAGAAGATAATCTTGCTGTGACGTGAGAGGGTTAATCAATACGCCACCCAAAAAGGCAGCAAACAACAAAATCCATATGAAAATGCAGCCATCAATCTTCAAGTGAGAAAAAGTTTTCTAAAGTATTTCTGCATTTTGTCATCAGATTCATTCCCGAATGTCTCGTGTGCTCCGCTCTTCGAGCTCAAGGTTCTTTTGTATGTTGTACCTTTTGACAGTTTTATGAGCCTGCACAAGCTGGATCAGCTTGTCATTAAGAATATAAGTAAACAAAAAGTAGTCCAACACTATGACGTTTAAATCATAATTAGCGGGAAATAAGCAGTCCCTTGATTGGTGAACACAGGCTTTACATCTAGACCTAAACCAATTCAGTAAAGGGAATTTCTTTCACATGGACTCGCAGACAAACCCTAAAACCTAATTTATACGTCATACACAATCGCGAAGGCTCTGTGTTGCCACTGCCTGCACCTCCAACAGCTTCTATACACACTTGGCATGGCACAGAATGCAAGGGGGAGTACACAGACCACGAGGGCTGTGATTGGTCCGCTCTCCTACGTCATTGGCCATGTTAAGAGATCCCACATGTGATCCAGATGACGGTGTAGTCAATGTGCATTTTAATATGGAGGGTGTTAAATGAAAGAATGACGCCACACACCGCCCAGGGGCAGGATTCTGGTTGCGGTGCCGTCCACAATGCTTTGAACACTTCTGATTATATGGACGCCACCATGCAGGCTAGCTAGCTTGTAGCTCGCCGCTAAACCTTGACCGTGGAGCTAAAATTCACTGTCACTGCCCATCTTTGTGCAGAATTGCTTGTTATGACTGCAAATGCACAACCGGCAATATAAACACTACCGATGAGTTTAAATCAATTTAGTGACTGATCGTTCTACGCCCCCTAGTGTCATTGCGGTGAACCACTTTGCAGGATATAGAAACTCAACGCAGAACTTCCAGGGCTGAAGGGATTAGACTCTACAGTATATGCAGTAGTATAGTGAGGCTTTAAGGATTGTGACCTCAGTCGGGGCTCACTGTGCTGTGCTGGTGGTTGTTTTTCTAGAAGTCTCCATGCAAGATCCCCAGAGGTTAGGAAGTTAGGCCTTGGTTTCTTGGTTGCCACTTGTCGCACGCAAGTCTTTTCCCTTTTGGCTGATATGATTGAAAACATTGTTACATGATCTTGACCTAATTACATTTACAGACGTACCTACAGTAGATGTCTTAAAGGTAAATTTGGTAGTATATACAGAAAGCAACTGAGGGTGTTTTCACAACTTTCTGATTTTCTGAGAGGAGAAAAACATTCTAAAACAGCTCAGAGGAACAAAACGAGTATACATTATCATTCAATCAATATCAACCCAATAAATTCATTGTTACGATGCTTCGAGTTTCAAAGTATTAACGCCTCTGTACGGTCTGAATCCATCATCAGTCTTTATTTGTGCCGGGAATGCTTTGAATATCAAATCTCATAAAGGGATTAAATGTCTACACCGTGTGTACAGCACTAATCAACACTAGCTTCTAGCTATTATTGTAAAGAATTCAGAGTTGTCCCGCACTAAGATCATACTGCTGCCTTTTCACAAACTCATTATTTTACTGACACACTGTGGCTTTTTCCACTGCCAAACTCGACACAAGCATTGATGTTTTATATATTAAATGCCGTCAAGCTTCCTGTTTGCTGAAATCACACTGTCAGACGACTTTGAGTGCCACCTTTGTATATTCGGTGACACAGCTCGGCACCCCCTGCTACCTACGTTAACATGCTTGTATAACAATTCCAAAAGCATGCTCACTTGAATTAGATAATCTCTATCTGTCTTCGCCTCCCTTCCAGTTCTGTTTTTTCTTTGCCATGCATGCACGCAGGCTAATATGCACCCTGGCACACACTGACAAGGGGAGAAGCTGGCAGGACGGCTGTCTGCTGCAGATCGCCGCAGCACACGAACAGACCGGAGGGCCTGTTGGCTGTAAATCTCACTGACTCTCCCTCCACCACACCGATCAGATGCCGGGCAATAAATTAGAGGGCTGAGGGGTGGCGCTGGTGTGTGTGTGTGTGTGTGTGTGTGTGTGTGTGTGTGTGTATGGGTGTGTGTGTGTGTGTGTGTGTGTGTGTGTGTGTGTGTGTGTGTGTGTGTGTGTGTGTGTGTGTGTGTGTGTGTGTGTGTGTGTTGGGGCGGGTCCCCCCTATTTCACACTACAATGGGATTTGGTTTCCTCGACCTCCTTCCTCCTCCTCCTCCTCCTCCTCTGTGTTCCTGTCTTCCGTCCTTTCCAGCCGACTGACTTTGTCTTCCAGATGAGATCATAGACTCTCAAGGGCACTGTATGCTCCAGGATACGAGAGAAGGTGGGGAAAGGGGAAGAGAGTGGGAGTGTTGAGGGGGAGGCAGAGTGAGGCAGAATGTGTTGGAAGAGTTATGATCACTCGGCAGAAATGAACAGAAGAGACAGGAAGAGTGAACATAAAAAGACGGTAGACATGAAGGCCGGGATAAAAATAGAGACGGCTTGTGCGGAGACAGGTGGAGGTGGAAGGAGGGTAGCAAGGGAGTTCTGCCTTTCTAACTTAAGGAAGAGACAAAATGAGAAGATTCGGGTTTCATTGTGAAGAGCTGTCAAAGCTACCAAGCAATTTCTACTTCCATTATTGAATTTTAACCAGAAATGGTTATTTGCTCAGTCAGTTATCATTATATTGAAACACTGGTGAAATTCAAAGTATTAAAATGTGTCCGGGTTGGACTTTTTTTTTTTTTTTTGACAAAGGAAAAAAGAACTTTGCCAACCTGCCTAGTTGCAGTTGATATTTAAGCACAAAGATAACACAGCAGTCATAAGATGTGCTAATGTGAAGAAGTGTCATTCTATTCTATTCTATTCTATTCTATTCTATTCTATTCTATTCTATCATTCTATATCAATGTCCTCATGGTGCCTGGACTGAAAATCCTATATTGCACTTGTTGACAAGTAAAGATTTGAATGATCAAAACACAACTGAACCTGATCTTTTTCAGTAGGCCACTGGAATTGCCCATTATAACATAATAGGAATTTTTAAGGTTCAAATTACCTTCAAGTTTGACATTTCACTACCTTATTGTGACATTTTCAAATAGGAGAGGGCATATGTGCCAACCTTGAAGAATTTCCATAAAGGTGCATTCAGTAGAGATACCTCTTGATCAACCCTTTATCTGTGAACAAAGCCACCTAAACCCTCCTTTGGTGATTCCGCTGAATATGTGCAGCATAATAGAACAACTTTCCTGACAAGGCTGGTGATATGTTGTATTCCACTATGGGTAATATGACCTCAGACTTTCACATTTCTCAACCAAATACTTTTTGGAATGAGTGTGAGTACAAAGTCACAGTGACTTTGTACTTTAGCCACTAAAATAATTTTTTCTTTAGGGCCAGTGGTAACGTGTGTGTCATATTTTTATACATTTCCTTTAAACCACAGCAAAAAACATGTCTGACGTTTCTAGGGACGTTTAGACTTCTCAAAAAAGAATGACGCCTCTAATAAGTGGCCATTAACGCCTTGATAATGGCAATGGCAAGGATAATATTCACAGGTGTTTATTGTAGAAAACTGACAACATTTTGAAACGTGTAGACGAGTTGACAAAAAGTACAAACAGAAAAGAAAGTGCAGTGACAATGAGGTGAACTTCCTCGGTCTGGCGGAGAAGAAAGGTCTTTTTTTTTTCTGCCCTTCTTTTCCTGCACAAGGGCACGACCACTGAGCAGAAGATCAGATACACCTTGGGGCACAAGATCAGTCAGATCAATTGTACAATGAAGGAGAGACGAGTGAGATTTTGAGAAAGGTAACATCTGAAAGCCACAGATGAAGAGGCATGTCACTGATCTCCACTCGCTATTTTGAAGCTGGGGGTGGCGGTACTCCGGGGAGAAGCCTATCCTGTCAAAGATGACTCGCATGATGGGGAGGAAACTCCTGAGAGAGAAAACAAGCCGGTTGAAAGCTATGAACACCTTTAAATGACTGATCTAACTGGGCTGAGATCTGTGTGTTTGTGAACGAGAATCCACCTGCTCACTAGGATTGTTTGCACAATTTTCTGGTTCAGTCAGAGGCAGGAAATAGATTGTGGTACTTCTACACAGATATACACAGATACACATTTCTATATTTTAAAGAAAAGTGTTGATACGGATAAGACAGGATGATTAAATCCTGTGATTTTCCTCTTTTATCTGACATTCATTCACCTACCTTTTTCTTGAAGTTGGTTTTCCATTGATAGTCTGGCACTGACTTTAACACAGACTTCAATGAATGGTTGGGCTGTGATGCCGGTAAAGCTGAATGAGCAGATTCATTGAAGGGTATAGTCGCATGGAAGAAACATGGATCGTTCAGATCTTTTGCCCAAATCGTTTCTGGATGTCTGAGGTGGATGCTGTAAAATTGTAGACCCACGATACGTGTTTCTAATCAGCACTGAACACGGCGCAGTTTGCGTAGCATTTCTTGGATATGTTGTTTAAAATTCACATCAAAAGAGAGGCCATGATGGACTGTACAGTACAAGATTGTTAAAAGACATACAAGTACATTTTTTGTTGATTTGGATTCAGATTTAGACCATTTTCATGTTGCTGGAATGAATTCTTCAGGAGAAACTCATCCGAGACTCATATTTCAATCAGATTTGAGATATTTGTTGTCATATTATCATGTCTCTTCGCCTCCACATTGTCCCACCTCTTTGGAAAGACCCGGCCATCGCGTCTGTGCCAAAGAACAAAGCATCAACGTCGATGACTTCATACCTGGAGCACTCACCTCCCTCGTCATGAAGTCGTTTGAGAAAACTATTAAAGAGGAGCTTTTGTTGTGAGTCCAAGAGAAATTAGATCCCCTTGAATTTGCTTTCAGAGCAGGCAGAGTATGCACTCTTCTTATCTGGCATGCATGATGTATTTCCTATGGCTGATTGTTATTGGTCTTTCCTCCACTTTAAACTGTATCCACCCAGATCCTGCTGATTGCTGGCTGGTAAATGTTATAATGAACAGGTCACAGGGAGTGAGAGTGAACATGTCCTTTGCTCATCTACCGGTTCTCCTCAAGGCTGTGTCCTCTCTGCTCTATTATTTATTTCATACACCCATACTTGTCATAGTCATTTTAAAAACCGTTGTATTTTTAAATTTGCCGACAACAGTCATTGTGTTGCTTTTAACTGAAGCTGATCACAGTCTCAGTCGTGCACCGGGTCCTTCCTCGGTATAAAAGTGCCAAAAACAAACCAAATGTGTAAAGATTTCAGGAAGAAGCCTCCTGCTCGCTCTTGTGTAATCTTAAAAAAAAAAAAAAAAAATACAGGTTGTAGTGGTGGCACAAAGTTATAAATACCTCGGCATCACATCGATGACAAACTGTTTTTTGAGTAAAATATCGATACACTTTGTGAGAAAGAGCCAACCGGGGCATGTTTTTCTTTTTTTTTTTTTTCTTTTTTTTTTAGGAAACTGAGAAATTCAAACATCGATTGAACTTTTCTAAGAATGTTTTCTTTTATTGAGTCTCTTCTCACTTATTCCTTTGTCTGATGGTACAGGTCACTTGCAGTCCAAAACAAAAACAGACTGGAGAGTGGAGTAAAAATCCCACATTATCCACTCAACAACCTGATTTCTAAAAGACTGAAATGATATGAAACCTTGTAAAAAAGCTCAGGCGATCCTAAATGGCCACGGCAATCCTCTGTTTTTAAGGTTCACCAGTTACCATCAGGTTGTAGGTTCAGGTCCTATTCACAAAACATTTTTAGTTCAGTAATGTTTCGTGTTTGCTCGGCAACATTTTGAAAACGATGTCCATTGTTATTGTCGATTTGCTGCAGAAGAACTGTTTTCTATGGCTGTGGTTCAGGCAAAATGCATTTCCACCCGTTTGCATGAAGATGGAGTCGGAACATTTTAAAAACTGTTATTCCACCTGCCATCGCTATATAACTGTAAATAGATGTGTTTTTTTTGCCACTTGAGGACGATAAAGTTCACCTTGACCTCGAACATTACGTGTGTTTTACACATCACTGCGTGACCATTACAGGAAATGATTAAATATGTTTTGAGTAAACTGATGATATGAGGCCACAAAGTGGAAAGCATTTATAAAAAGGAATTTTAATTTAGTGCTTTGACCTGCGACGTAATTGGAACTGCTTGTCCTTCAGCGCCAGCTCTGCTGATTTTTATGAACGGAAGGCTGAAAAGAGTTGGAAATGCAGGAGTTGTACTGTTGGATGAAATCCAAAATATAACTTTATTGTTAGTATTGTGGTATTGCAGTAACCATTGTGGGCTTTGTGGTCATATTATGGCTCTGGACATGAAAAAATCTGTACCTGGAGCTAAACAAATGACATAAATGGGGGGAAAACGGCTTTATTTGTTAAATAACAAATTGAAATGAAACGGTAACTTGGCAGCATATTAGTATAACTACTGACAAAGAAAAGAAGCAGCAATAAAACAGCTGAAATAAAGTAAAACCATGATGCCAGCAGCAAAGGTGCCTAAAGCAGTTACTGTAAAAAGAAGATGATGATTATTTAAGGGTGTCAGTGCATCACAAGTTCTGTGAATAAAAGCTTCATCTCATGTCTCTGAGACCCCGTGTGCACGAAGACGTTTCGAATGAAAACGCTATGTTTTTGCATTTTCGTTTCCGAAAAGTCTCATGATCACACAGCAACATTTTGAAAATGATGAATCTCTGGGACAATAAAGAAAAGAAAGAGAGCTGGCATGCTCAGGCTTGCTAATCAACCACTTCCAGCTGAAACCTGTGACCAGTCACACAATATGATCTGTCAAGAACTCCGAAAACAGGAAGAAAATGACCATGGGATTGGTAACGTTTCTTTTGTGTTCCTGCTGAGCATGCACAGACCTTAAGCACGGAGGTGCAGCATCAGGTTGTGCTGATAAACAAGCGACTTACATGTAACTTTGCAGTTCTCCGTAATTGTAACGGCAATTACTATTTCCATTGTCGCAGTCGCATGCAATGTGACAGCTGAAATTTTCTTTATGACATAATCATGACTATACTGTGCCAGATTCCTACATTTCCATGTCGGCTCACGGTGAGCGTTTTTCAGGTTTATTCAAAGAACAGAAGTCAGTGACTCCCCAGTGAGGCTGGGCGCATGTGTGTCTATTTCCTGTCCGCTTTCCATTCCTGACAGACATGTGGGGAGCTGGTGTGTCGTGTAGGAAGACGGTCCCCCCCCCCCTCCCCGCTTTGAATTCTGCGGCCAAATGTCTGACGACCGTTTCGTCTCGATGTGAAAACAACTGACCAATCAGAGCAAAATCACCATGCAAATATTATCGTGTGCAGTGATTTGAAGGTGTGGGGGGAGGGGCCATTAATAGCGTTTCAACACTAAGTATGTCACAATAGTGATAGGAATTATTTAAGCCCCCTTCAGGCATACACTTCGTTATGGAAATGTGTCTGCAATTGGTGGCCTCGTGGCTGAATATGCGTCTGAATCACTTTTTGGGGAATATTAATACCAGCGAAATGACCGTGCGGGGCCCGGAGAAATGCTGCGATGTAGAAGATAAATTCCTGAAAAAAGTTTACGACACAGTTAACGGTTTCTGTGACGAGAGAACACAATCATGTGCAAACTGCTCGTCCATTATGCCACACAATGAAAACAAGATATTTTGCAATATTTGAGAAGTACATTTCCAGTTATTCGAAAATTGAATGCCGGCAGAATACCACGGCGAAAAGTGCAACAGTGAAGGAGCACATTTCCCAAGCGCAAGAAAACATGGGCAGTCCATCAGTTTATGGTGCATAATATCCAAAAATGCTGATAAATATCTGCAGAGAAGAGAGTAATCGTTAAAGCCTGGAGTTGTACTCCTTTAACACTTTATAGGACATTCACCAAAATACCTTTTTAAGGGTTTTTTCGGTGGAACTGACCATCAGGACGTCGTCCCAACATGTACATGGATCAAGGAAATTACCAACAAGTACTAATCACCTGAACCATCTGATACACAATCACACCAACACAGATAAAAACACGACTGTCTTTTACAAATACTCGCACCTCCTGCTCTGGATGAACCGCAGTGAAAATTCTAAAAATCATGTTTGCACATGATTGTCGCTCTAAACTCTGAGCTGGCAGTCTCGCAGC
Organism: Lipophrys pholis; assembly: GCF_963383615.2. Classification (NCBI taxonomy): domain Eukaryota; kingdom Metazoa; phylum Chordata; class Actinopteri; order Blenniiformes; family Blenniidae; genus Lipophrys; species Lipophrys pholis. The sequence goes on from NC_137627.1 coordinate 5,787,948, forward strand.
AGCATATCTGTCAGGTGGATTTCTTCAACTTCACGGGAAATAAAAAACCTCAACGCTGGCAGTGGGGAAGTGGGTGGAGGAGTCTAGGTTTTTCTCAGGGTTGTGGCGTATCAAATGTTCGTTTGAGTGTGAAATTAGCAGATTTAAACCAGTGGTATTGACATTCGACATACAGTTTAAGATAACCCGCCTCTATTATCCGGCTGCATGGACTCCTGAACATGTAGCCACCTGCAACGGTGTGCTTTCCTTTTCTTCAGATTGCAATAATGTTTATTTGCTCATGTGTTTGTATTAATACAAACTCTGATTTTCTCAATCCCACGTGCACTTTGATAGATTGTTAATTAGGAGCTCTGGATAGCCAAATACCATTTTAGATGGGCTTCAACCCTGTATATTATATTATATTATATTATAGTCATGCTAAATCTAAAGATCATGGAGGAAAGTAGACTCGCTTGATGTTCCTGAAGTTGCTTCATCTTTTATTCCAGCTTTTTAATAGATGAAACATGAATAACGGCAAACAATCACTTCTTCGTACCTGCTGAATGTTTTTACATTTGTTCCAAACACATTGTCATCGTACCTTGTTATTGTCCGCACGATACGAGCCACCCGTACCTTGCAAAATCGTCTGCTTTCACTATGTTATTGTTGGTTTGTCAACATTTTTTGAGTCTGCTCCATGTCTCAGTGTCTTTGTTCTTGTTGGAAATGTTTTGCCAGTCGAGTTTCTGGTGTCTTCTTGGACTATGTTTATTAATTATCTTGAGCTCCAAACACTTTACAATCATATATTTTAAAACTCTGCTGGAATGTTTTTATTTTTTTTGTCTGAGTGAACGTGTAATTTGCTCGTCAGGCTAACCCTTTTGGAAAACTCTTATAGAGTAAAAAAAATTGAAAGTGTAAAATGAGGGAGCCATTTTCTGTATTTGTTGTCAGTGCAACCTATTACAACAGGTTTTGATAAGCGAAATGAAATTTATTGCCTCACATACATTTTGTTTACACCATAATTGTTAAATACATTTAAGGTCAACGTAATTCCGGTGTCAGGAAGAGGAATTTGGACTGGCATCTACACCGAGGGTTTTAGTGAGTATTGTGGAAAAGCTTGAATCTGTATAGTACTGCAAGTCACGGGAAGATGCACCACTGCCAAGCATTGACAGGGACACCGTGACTCTCTTTTCAGGTAGTGTTTACCAAAGAGTGCAACAGAGAGCCATTTCAAATGAGGGAAGGCATTTACTGTTACAATAAATGGAATATTACTGGCAGCCTTGTGAGGAGCTGTTCCCTGAACCCTCATTAGCAACTTCGAGGAGGACTCCTATAGACAATGTGTCAAACAGCCATCTGCCAGCAGACAAGTAATTGGTTGAAATCAGAACATACAGGTTTGTGTTGATGCGCCTGCTGTTCTCGCTGCAGACGAAACCCTTTCACTGCCACGGGGAGTACATGTGAAGTACCAGTCAGAGATGCACTTTGACTACTGGCGAGCGGCAATGTACATGAGCGCAGGCGGAATTAGAACGAAGAGGGAAAAGTGTGTTTCAGCTTTGACTGACGTAACACTGCGTTTCTACTGGATCAGTACTGGTTCATGTGCCTTTTTTCCTCATTGCTCAGATTTATGCATATTAATAAGTTTTCCACTGGCAACTGAGGCCCCATTTATACAACAGTTTCAAGTGAAAACACAGTTTTTGCAGTTTGATTTCAGAAAAGTTTAGTATTTACACAGTGACATTTTAAACAAGGATGTTTGTTTACACAGAAACAGTAGAAACGCAGAAAACGATGCATGTCGAGGTCGAGTTGGAGCTGTTGGTTGTTTTTGTAATAAAACCACACAAACATGCGCGCAAAGAACGATATACTATAAACGATCAAAACTATCAAGTCCCTGGAGAATATGGACGGGGAGTCAGGACACTCTGGAGGCCGCCATTATTGCTAATGTCGAACTACCTGCGCATGTTCAGAAGAACTATGAGAGAGCAGGGGCCTTAAGATGAAGCATTTTCAAAAACTTGCATTTTCCAACGTTTCCATTGAGATGTAATTGGAGCATTTTAGAAAAGTTCCACTTTGGGAGACATTTAAAAAAAATTTAAATAAATTGCAATTCCAGCCACTGTCGTCATGTAGAGGGACACAACATGAACATTTTCCATTTTCACTTGAAAATATGGGGCCTAAGATTGTCAGAGTCTTGCCTAACAGCACTTCCAGGCCTCAGCCTTTCTATGTGGGGTTGATATGTCCTCCCACTGCCTTCTACGTATGAATTCATGCTTGTTTGGTTAATTTTTGGCTCTAAATTGCCTCAAGAGGTGTATATCTGAGAGTCTCTGACTTTGCGATAGATTTAAGTGCTGTGGTCTCTGTATGTTCCAGTTAGTCTGTTCTCTTTCTCAATGTCCAGTTCTTGCCCCTTTAGTCCATTGATTCTCACAGTAATTCATTAAATTCTCGGTTTTCGACCTCAAGTGCTTTGATGCAGCTTTTTCAAGGAAAGGTGTGTGGCTGTGTGAAGAGATCAGTTTTATAACAAATTTTACCTGAAAACACTTCAAATTTTTTGGGCACCTGTGCCGGGGTGTATGTGATTGTCCTCACCTGGTGGCTTTGGTATATGTTGGGCTTCTGTTGTGCGTCTTCCTGCCAGTTCTTCTGTGTTGCTTTGCGGTCTCTGCATTTCTGTGGTCTCTTCCTCTCTTAGTACCTCAGGTGTTCTCTACATTCCTGTGTCTATTCCAGTCAGTCTGTGTTTCTTTTTCTTTTCTTTTTTTTTTAAGTGCTGTCAAAAATAATGCGTTAATTTAATTAATTGTTTTTAAACTTTGAATTTGTTAAAAAGAATTTTTTTTTAAACGTAATTGGCGCAGTTTTTTTTCCTCCACTTTTTTTTTTTTTTTTTTCCCAACTCCCTTACCGGAGCAGCCTCACGTGCAGCGTGCCTGGGCGCAGCACCATGACTACAGAGCAGCTCAAAACGAAGTGGAATAATATTAAGGCAGAAATTTTCACTTTAAAAAGTTACCTGACGGCTGAGTGAGAAAGTTAAAGTCATTAGTTTTACTTTTTAAAGCCGAATTTTAACGACCACAGAAGTAATAATGCAGGGGGGAAAAAAGCAGGTTGCCACGTTGGCTGACCAGGAGCCACCAAAGTGCTAAAACTGGAGGAAATACTTGCAGGTAAAATATTAATTTCTCCTCTTTCTCTCTTTCCCTGGCTCTCCTCCAACACCGTGTGTGCGTGCTGTCTTTCTCTCCTGCTCTCTCTCCTGTGTATGTTACAGTATATTACTGCCACTTTGTTCATGTAATATATATAAAATATTCAAATTCTCAAAGTGGTGGACCTGCACTCTAACAAAACCCAGACTTATGTTAGATGTTTAATAATTAATTAATTAATTAATTAATGTTTTTGTTATTTTGCTGATCTTGGAGAGAAACAGCATTCATGCAAAGCTAAAAGGAAGCTATAAAAATAGTCTTTGAATTTAAATATTGACTCTGTGTGTTGAGTCGACATTTATTCCAATGTTTTTTCCTGAATCCATTACAAGCTTCAGTCTTCAGTAGACAAACAATGTAATTGATTGCAATTAATTACAGAAAATTTGTCAGCACTAATTTTATTTTATTTTTTTTTTAAATGGCGCTTGCCCCGCCACCTGCCCTGTCCGGAAGGAATTTTAATCTTGCATGGAATCAGCACTACAGACAGGAGTGAGGAAGAGGTGGATACAGGATGTTAACTTGGTGTTACTTGCAATTGAGCGGCTTTCATGTGGCAGTCAAGCAGACTGAGCTGTTTACGTGACGTTTTCAAGTGTAAATGTAAAACTATCGTTGCATTTTGAATTGAAACTCTGTGTGTGTGTGTGTGTGTGTGTGTGTGTGTGTGTGTGTGTGTGTGTGTGTGTGTGTGTGTGTGTGTGTGTGTGTGTGTGTGTGTGTGTGTGTGTGTGTGTGTGTGTGTGTGTGTGTGTGTGTGTGTGTGTGTGTGTGTGTGTGTGTGTGTGAGTTCAGTAACAATGAGGGCCACACAGGAGTTTAGTGAAATAGTTACAGCTGCTCCTGAGCAACGACTCTACCAAACTTCTACCAGAGTCTAGTAACTGCTAGTAACACCTCAACTCTCAGTAATTAATAATGTGCATTTTACTCTCAAAAGTTGTGTAAGTGTGTAGCTTAAACATTTGCTATTTCCAACCCTTTTTATCACCATTGCTCAGTGGCAAACGTTTCGTTCATCTGTGAAAGGTAACTGTGCACAAAACATTTTCAACAATGTTCACGTGGCGATGGGACGGCGTCTAAAATGTAAACCGATGCAGCGTCAAACGGCAGCAGACAAGCGGTGCAGAATTTGGGACGGCGCACAATGTGCTGACAAAAAAAAAGACAAGTGTGTCAAATGTTCTTGGTGCCTCCTGACTGGATATGACAGCTTCTGTTCACTGACATTGATGAAGAGGCGCACACAGCGCTCCGCCGCTGCAAACATGGAGAAACGAATGAGGAATTATGCATTTCATTTCAGCGTCGCTGTAAGTCTGCTGCCCTCAGGCAAGAGCGGATACAAAAGGTGCACAGCAAAGCTTCTTACCTACCGAGATAACGCACAGCAGAACACTCACTGACATATTAACAGGTTTATGTAAAAGCACATTAACACATGCGTCACATCCAGCATGTCATCTATAGGTTGCAAAAAGAACACCGTAACAAGGAACCTTTGGAAGACGTGTAAATGAAATGTTTGCTTACAAAAGAACACAGTGTAGAAAACTAACTCGAGACTCGAAACGTTCTGCTCTGAATTATTTCATCACGTAGTTTAGTCTAAGTATAGTTTTTATGAACATTAACCCAACAGCTCCAAGCCTTTCATCACAGCTGAAAATAAGATTAGTTTCTGTTGAATCCGGCTAAGCTGTCATGCTGTTGTTGACTCTTAAAAGCTTGTGTTCTGACTCACTTGTGCCTTTTAGTAAGAAAAGATTCAAGATGTGGTTTTTTTCAGTGAATTCTGCGTATATCTTTATATTTGTAATGTTTGAAATGGATGTCTGCGCGTCTTCATTTAACTCCTTCAATGTGTTTGACCTGCCTCTGCAGTGATCACGTTCTACTGTAAATCTCTCATGTAGTTACTGACACACTGTTAATTTTCAGCTTTCACCGGTTGGTGAATGCTATTTTACACTACTTTTGAATGTATTAATGAATTCTACTTTAATTCAGATTGTATTTATTGCCCAGCACAATGTCAGAATCAGGAATTTATTAATCCCTGGGGAAAATTTTAATACTTGAAATACGTGGTTTTATACATGTATTTTAATCAGTAAAATATACTTTAATAGATGATACAACAAATTTCACCGATGGAACTATTTTTGACTTGCACACATTTGAAGTATACATTTTTGACACTTAAAGGGGACATATCATGCTAAATCCACTTTTTTAGCCCTTAAATGCATGTTGTTGTATATTTAGAGTGTTTAGAAGTACAGAAAAGTTCAAAGTAGTCTCTTCAGGTGCTCCGTTGATATCTTTATATTCTGTTTTGGTCATATTTTGCGATCCGTTTCGATTTTTCTATTCTCTATTACGTTTTTTGAACAATGACGTCACAGTATTCCCGGCGGAACTGCCAAATTAGGACATCGACATTTCGAGCAATCCGCCATTTTTGTTTCTCGCTGCGATTTTGTAGTCCAACCGAAGTTACGAGAGGATAAGTCGAAATGTTCGGTTGTTGGATGTAGTAACCCACAAGCTTCGTTACACCGTCTCCCAGCATCAGAACCTTTTCGAAGTGCCTGGTTGAGTTTTATTTTTCACAGAAATGTACCCACATCTGTGGGTAAGGTCATTTTTGTGTGCGCGAATCACTTTAAGGACGACTGCTTCAGCAACCTCCGCCAGTATAAAGAAGGATTTGCCGAAAGACTTGGTCTGATTGAGCGGTCAGTTCCTTCTATCTATGGAGACGACGAACAGAGCACTTCGGTAAGCTGTATATAACGCTAAAAAGTGTGATGATAAGACGTCCCTGTCATTGTTTTGTTAGCATTAGCAGTTGCACCGTCTTCATATGTTAGCGCTGTGTGCTCGTTTTAGATTATAATGTAACTTCTGTGTTAAATAGTCGTTGTAATACAGGCAGTATTGTAGTAGTGGGCATGGATGGAGAAGTTAGTGTAAATATAGTAACACACCATTGCGTTACATCCATAGGAAGACGTTGTTCTGCAGGTGCATCATCTTCATTTTCATCTCGCTCCGCCGGGTCCGACTCTGGCTCCAACATGTATGGCTGGATGGACAAATCTTCCGTTGTTGACATTTTGTAAATAATGTGTGAATATAAAGTTTCTGCGCCGCTAGATAATTGTATCTGTTCTATCAAACTACAAAGATGGCCGAACAGGGTGGCGTTGAACCGAGTGTCACCTCTGCAACCTGGAGAGGAGGCGGGGTATGAAGAGTCTCATTTGCATTTGAAGAGACCGCCCCAAAACGAGTTGCTCTCAGAAGCACATCAGAACAGGGGTAGAAAAGGGGCCTGTGGAGCTCTAATAATGAGGAATTCAGACCCAAGCATTGCAGTTCCGCTTTATATAGACCACAACTGTATGATTTATATGTAAAAAGGAAGGATTTAAAAGCATGATATGTCTCCTTTAAATGAAAGCTTTGAATTTAAGTGACACTTTGAATTAGTAGGAGTTTGCATGTTCTACCTGTGCCGGGGGGGGATTTCATTCAGGTGGTTCAGCTTCCACAGTCTAAAGACAGGATTGTTAGTCTGAGGTGTTGATTGGTGATGTAGATATGGATATATAAACGAAGGATGAATGGATGCACGACGGGTGCATTTTGTAGCTGCTGTGGGACAGGAAACTGGCACTTTCTTCTAAATCTTTTCACATGTGCTCACGGTACCAGTACTTTCAATGGGAACCCTTCAACCGGCAGCCGCTGGTGGATGTGAGATGAGGAACGCGCACAGCGGTAAAGACTGGAGTTCACCGAGGAGCAGTTTATAGACCAATCAGCTTCAGAAACAACTGTCATCTGACATGTGACAAGAGTTCAGAGAGACAAAAGAGACCCGCGGTGATAACATGCTTGTCTCATGCTGCTGCACTCGGTTGTTTAGTTGACAAGTGACAGAAGTTTTTGTGTGAAGAATGGGGTGAAGCAGAGGAGCTTGATCGGGGTTGAAACACCAGTCGAAGAAGTGGGGGCGCTGGCGTCGTCTCCCTCACAGAGTAATGACTTTGAATGGCTTTGTTTAGAAGACAACTCAAAGGTTTTCATGTCAGAGTTAACGTCTGACCTTTTTTTTGGAAAGCTGAGGAAATGATGTGCTTTTGTTTGAGGAGCCACCTTCTACTATTAAAAAAAGTAGCTAATGCTGGATTCTACACTAAAGAGGAATCAGGAAATGAATCAGTAGGAAAGATACTTTGGGAAGGTATCAAACTGAGAACTTGCTACTGCGTCACATGGAATGTTTTAGCCAAGTCCAACTGGAAAATGTGTGCACCAATTTGAGAAACGGTACAGAATAGAAACACTTTATTAATCCCAGAATTCTTAAGACCTTTACAAATGTAAATATAGCTTCGTATAACATATAAAGTTTGCTTGTTACATAAACGGCAGCACTTCCTTGTCTGTAGGCGTGAAATGCAATAATAGTATTTTGATATCATGAGTATCCGTTCACTTCTTCACTGTTTCTCATTTTTCTGCAGATTCTATGTTGATAAAATTGTTAGCATGGCGGGACTTTCCCAAATGATTCCTAATTTCAAAAACTCTTTTATCATTCCAACTTTCCATTCTGGCCCTGTTTCCACGACAACGTTTTCAAGTGAAAACATAAACTGTCTGTTGTGTCTTTGCATTATTTAACACTAACGGGAAGGTTTACAGCAGACGAGATTATTAAATGTCGCGGGCTTGTCGAGAGTGACGATCGTCACTACCAGTCAGCAGACGTGTGGCGGAACGATGATGACGAGGGTCCTTCACTTTCTTCCTTTTTGATCCGCCCTTCCTCGGTATTATTACGTAGCACAGAGGTAGAAATCGATATGTGCAGTGTTATCTTCATTTTTATGTCAAAAGGGTTTTGCAGCTCCCAGTGTGTTCTGATCAGTGGGAAACTGGTCCAAATGGCTCTTGGAGTGTCGAAGGTTGCCGACCCCTGATCTATACCATTCACAGCTCACACCAAGACACGCGTTGCTTGATTGGATTGCAGATGATGACGTACAAGCATGAATTTAATCAGATGCAATGAAGAGTGTATACAACCACCTACATACAGATGTGATCACCATGACCTCAGTTTTTAAATGGCTGAGCAACAGCACTTCACACTGCACCTCAATCAACCACAATCCTCAGCATGTAACGTTGAATATCTCCTGTTGCACGTGTGTCAGGCTGTACGCCTGCGGCCGAGTTGGAGTGATGGTACAGGAGCACAGGTTTGTATTTGATAGTCTTGCATGTCAAGGAATTGTTAGATCGCTGTCAAATATATTTTCTATTATCTGTTCATCTATTGCATCTTGAATCCAGATACATAATACGTTTTTTTTTTGTTTTTTTTGCTTCAATCCCAAATGTTGTGCTCCTTTGCATGTCCACTCCAGCTAATTAGTAGGTTATTTGTCTGAAAGTCTAACTTTTATTGTGTGGCTTTTAAATTTCTCAGTGTCTTTGGGGATAGTGTAAGGTAATTGTTGTGTTTATATTGTTATTGGAGTTATACCGCAGAGGAAAGCAATGGGTATATGTATTGTTGGATTATGTACAAGGGGCTACAAGTATAAAAAGGTTGTAATAAATATTCCTTTTGGGTGCATGGTGGTCCTTCCTACATGAGGAGGGCTGCTGAAGTTTCCCAGGAGTCGTGTACTTTCCCTTAGTTGCTGGGAGTTGTTAAGGGCTGAGCTCCTTTTATTGTTTTAGGGCAGTTTTCCTTCCTCCATTAATGTTTTTTTTTTTTAATACAAAGCAGCCTGAATATCTTTAACCTCTAGTGAACACAGTAAGTAATACAACGCCTGTTGAAGACGCCTGCCTCAATGTGCTTTTGTAAAATACTTCTCAAAGAACCAAATAAAGATAAATGTAAACTTGTGTAGTGAGAAAGTTTGGTGTTGTTCAGTGATGTGAGCAGCATGTATACCAGAACAGGAGCCCATTTGAATTTTGCATTTTCACTCACGTGAAAAGCCTCAACGGATAAAGGCCCCGTTGGGGTTTTGGATATACGGAGTCTCTGTGCTTCATAACAGAGAGGAAGATGTCCAACTTCATCCTCATCTAAAAGACTGAACTTGCTCCACCAGCTGCCCTCCGGTGGAGCACAACTCTTTAGAGCGCCAAAATTCCCAAGAAGATTTGTTCTGTAAAAAACTCTATATACAGTTTTAGTTTAAAAGTCCTATAATGGTGTACTATACTAATTGCGTAATATTTTGTTATGTTAAAATACATTATTTCAAGCAGATTACGTCACTTTTTTTTTTTTGATAAATACTTTAGTTTCACTACATTTTATTTAAGTGTTATTATGAAGATATATGGAGCAAAAAAAAAGTAACAAAGGTTATGATTATGTTGCTGTAGACACTTGCCAGCATAATCTAGAGATGAACTGAGTTGCCGTCATGGTGTACCGGTGGTATTCTCACTAATTTCCTCAAAACAACACATGAAGTTAGGAAATCTAAGAAGAAGAAAATAAATCCTGCCATAATAAAATACTCTTGAGGGCAGCCTCACAAGTTCATTAAACCCAGCCATCTAAAACTAACAGAAGTCAAATTTAGCTCAATATCAAGGCATCTAACCTTTATTATGAATATGGAGTAAATTTTTTTGTTCCTAAATTATGCCATTATTCTTCTTTCCCCCTGCCCCCCTCAGAATGAGATGCACAGACATTAAAACACCCTCCTGCATTTTCTCAGCTATTTATCTTGTGCAGCAGCAGATGCAGGCAGTGTTACTGGGAGAGGCTTGTTTAATGCTCACGGAGTGTGTGCAGGCTTTACAGTCACCTTCATCAATGATAAATGAGGGCCCATTATGGAAATTTGCAGCCATTTGAAAGTAATACGTTAGTCATGTAACAGCCATAATAGCCACCATATGATAATACCTGATAAGATATGTCCTGATTAAATAGCGGAGGACAATGAAGTCATCCCTCCAAGCCATTGTGAGCTATTGATTTCGGTTTGCTCATTTCGAGGTGTCAGGCACACATTTCAGTCGCAACACACATACACAAGTTTCTGCACTTTTCCCTCCCAAAGTGCCCCTTCTCGCCCATCAGGGACACACCACAGTGAAATCTAGTCATCCATCAGACTTGCTTGACTCAATAACCTGCGCAGTGTGTTTGTGCCTCTGTGTCTTGGCCTATTGTTCCATGTCAGCCTCGGTTTACGTTTATTGCTCTGAAGTGAGAGTCTCCTCAGCCTCCCAGGCCCTCTGTCGCAGCCTTGATAGAGAGGCTCGCCTTTGGCAGAGGGTGACGACCCTTTCCAAGGACGCTGCAGAGAGGCATCCATCATGACCCGTTCATCTCTCTCTCCGTCTCTGTTTACCATTCTGAGGGGAGCCGCTGTACACTTGCCACGGCGCTCCGGCAGGCGCCGTCTGGCCCCTATAGCTGCCACACAAGCCAGTTCCCTTATCAAGTTGATTGATTTCTTCCATGCTGTGCTAACCCCTGCTTCTGACTCACGGATCTTGAATCATCCCACCAGGCAGGAAAGGAGCGAAAAGTGCTCTGCTGTGTAAAATAAGATAGGGAGATCAAGCGACACACACATTGATAGATTGTTGTTTTTTTCGCCTTGAAGTTACTCTTACTGTTTGAGTATATACTGTAGAAAGTTTATTGTACAAAAAAAAGTTCAGGAAAATAGGTATTCTTAAGCCATTTTTAGAATTCTAAAAATCCCAGGCTTGTTTTGGATAATAACACTTTAGAACTCTAAATCTCAACATGTCAGCTTTAAAACTGATGTGTCATCTTTATTGATTTACCAGTCACTGTTTATAATCCAAACTTTTGCCTCCATTGATTCTTTGATTGTTGATGATACATGAACAGGTAACCACTGTGTACATCTGTCCAATGTATGTAGGTGCATTTATGTTTGAAGCCACAGAAAAGCCAGATGATGTTTTAGATCACTGGTGTCAAACATAAGACCCTTGAGCCAAAACTGTCCTGAAAGAAGCTCCAAACCGGCCCATCAAAGCATCAAGCAAATTCGAAAAATTTAAAAGAAAACGTGCTTTTCTTTTAAAACAAATGTCTTAAGAGTACTGGACACAAAATAAGACTGAGACCCGAGCTGAGATATAAGTGATGCTGGCGTGACAGACGGCTACCTCGTTGCGAGCAAACTGACATCAGCCTGAAAGCCGCGCTGTCAGGATGAGTTTGTAAAAACATGCATAATGCAACAGCTATCGGAGACATTTTGGGGACATTTCACTGTATTTTGCACCACAAGGTTTAATTAAGATTGGCTTTATGTCCAGATTGTTGTACCTTGCAGTAGTAATTGTTTGGTTTTGTGAACATTTTTACATTTTCATAACGTGTACTCTGGAACACAACAAAGAAAAACTTTGAAATTTATAGTTATTATGACACTATTTTACCTGTTTGGCCCACTCAAGATGAGGTTGAGCTGTATGTGGACCCTGAACTAAAATGTGTTTGACACCCGTTCCTCATGGGCACGGACTACATTGGTGTGTGAATGTGTGTGAATGGGTGAATGTGATGAACAATCCAAAGCACTTTGGGGCTGCTCATGCAGTTGAAAAGCGCTATATAAGTGAAGTCCATTTACCATTTACCCCTGTTTTAGATCATAATGTCATCTGCAATTGTATCCTATAGACTGCATGTTACAACAGAAATAAATCAACTAACCAGTTAAAACATTTTAAATAAACACAGATTTAAAAAAACAACAAAAAACACAAATAAAATAATGGCAAATGAGTGAATTCCTGAGAAACCCCATCAGCCCTCACAGGGGTACCTCGTGGTCAAATCAGCATCGACAGGAGCAGGCAATGGCGGAGTTAAAGGTTTATTGTCAACCTACTTGCAGACTAAAGAAACGGCATCGGCCCAAATGAGGACAAGCAGAAGCCGAGTCTTGGCACCAACCCAAACAAAGAGTGGCGGCAAGGTGTCGACCCAGCATCGCGAGAAGTATCGACTCTGTTGGGGACCGGAGTCGTAGAGCACTGATCGTCTGTGAAGCTGCCCAAGAAGAGGCATTGACCCTTCTGTTAAATGGCAAATGTGTTTCAACCTACTTTATGACTGCAAAAGGCACAGAGCTGGTGTAAAGTCTGATGTTGTGTCAGATAGCAGCACGTCCAGACCACATGGCAGAAGGACCTCTCAGGTAATTGGCGACCCAAGAATACCAGATGTCTCCTGGTGGGGTGGAAAATCAGTGTGGTTCCCTAAATCAATGACGCCCAGGGAGACAGGGTTCAACATCGGGGGTGAGCAGGCCCTGGTGCACATTTGGCAGGGAGCCGGAGGTGAAACTCACAAAGTCACATCAATTGTGGCTGTTGGCTTCCTGAGGACATTTTAGATTCTCTACCTTGGACGTCTATAGTCAAGAAGAAGTACTAAGCATATTTAATCAGCTATACTGAATATAGTATATGAATTGTGTTTGTCTTGTAATTAGAGCCGTCAGCCTCTCGTAGGATAACAGGGTTATCTACACTTTACAAGTGGCTTTATAAGCACTTTTCCACTCCCGGTTGAGTCTGACAGATTAGAGCTCAGGAATAGATGTTACTGAAAACATGATTGTTATTATGATTCATTTTCATTGCGATAGAAAACTGGAGCTGTGACTTAGCGTGTGAGCAAACCATAGAGATATGAAACTGAAATGTCAGCTCGGATACAGGAGACATTCAGATGGGTCGGCTGCCATTGCTTTAACGCTCCAAACTGAAGCATCATACTCTGGTAATGGAGTGATGACCTTCAGTTAATGCTTTGTGTTACTGTCGATAATGAGCACCAACATCCACCACAGCACCAGATGTTATCTTCTGAGGAAAATAATGTACTGTTTTTTTTCTCCCCAAGAATTTGGGAACGTACTCAACTCCCAAAATTAAGCCGTTTCTGAATGGTTAGGACAGAACAGCTGCAAAGTGTGGCAGAAACATATAAGAAAATTTTTTTACAAGTGTTTGCTGTGGCGGAATTCTCAGTGATTGATTATTATTTCTGTATTCTTTCCATCAAGCTAAAAGGGGGTATTGCCTATTTCCCAGTGGTCAGGAAGCCTAATGCCTCAGATATAGAAAATGATAATGCAGTGACACGTATAGAATGAGAAGCAGCTTTAAGAAACGTCTCCCAAGATTGTGAGCCGTGATGGGGCTGAAGGAGATTTCTCTTACATTAAAGGAGACGACACAATTTGGACCGGGGCCCCAACATCGGAGCAAATCGAGAATCTAGTCGAATCTCATCATCTCTTTTCAATGTGGACATAGAAAATACATTAAATAACAAGAACTTTAAAGCTTTAAGATGAGCTTCGAAATGAACATGTTCACATTGATGGGAAACTTCCAAAGCATAAGAGTTGAATTCCTGTTCATTATATCGACTAATTTATTGGGACCCCTGTACAATACAGCTAAAGGAGCTTTCACGACTTCTCATTTTCAAACTTGGAATTTGTCCGTCTATCCCTGAAGCTGTTACAGCTTACACTCATTTAAGAGATGGCAAAATGTGTGTGAAATTTTCCCCCATTCATCCAGAAAAGCATTTAAGGGTCATACTATGTGGGAAAGATGACCTGGCTCACAATATCAGGTTATTGCAAAGGTTCTTCGTAGAGCTGAGGTCAAATCCTGAGGTCAGAGTCTCATCTGACATTTATAGACTTTGACTTGTTCAGTCATGCTGACAAAAAGGGATCCAAAAAGCAGGGCAGGCCAATTGTTCTTACAAAGTGAAAAGATTAATTTCTTCTGACGTATCAAGATTTAGCAAAAGTGGAACTAAATAGCCAAGGTCCACCCAAGTAATGCAACTTTTCATTTAGAGTTGTCGTTTAATAAAATGTATATGTACATATTGATAATTATGACAGTCATCTCCCGTCACTTTACTTGGAAAAAAACCCAACTGTCCCTCATCAGGAAGCAAAGGTGAGAGGGAAACCCCAGTTTCAGCTGTGACAGCTGTTCAGTTGTTCTGGTCGGAGTTGGGGTATCGGACAGCGATAGTGACCAATATAAATAACAAACCAAATAACACGTTTATTACATGCCGAGCTAATCCACTGGCTGCAGACTTGATGGAAACAGGAGGTACAGATCAAGAATGTCAAATTCCAGGTATGACAGTTGCTGGTATGACAGGAAGGTGCAGAGAGAGGATAGAAATTGACATGCGATGGTGATATATGAATGTGTGAAGAGTGGGAGAAAGCAGAGAAGCTCGGTGCAATAGGGAAACCTCCCGATTCCTCTTTTAGATAGTCTAGCAACCTGCAATAAGCCAGCACTGTGAGAACGAAATGTTCTGCTGGGTTAATATGGGACAAAAGAGCTTTTGAAGATATGATTGAGCCTGGTGGTTACAGGTACTCCATAAAGTGAAACCAATCTGGTAGAAATATGATCTCACCTGCTACTTACATCATTATTCCTCCTCCAGAAAACTTTACAGTTGGTATGATGGAATTAGGCCGGAGAACTTTCCTCAAAAGAGAAGTCATCTATCAGACTCTCAGTGAGAAAAGTATGATTCCTCAGTCCACTGACACATTTCCACTGCTCCAGAATCCAGAGGTAGTGTGTTTTACTCATCTCAATCCTAACTTGGCATTGGCAATACAATTCCAGTATGCTGGGACAAGGACACTCATGTCCACAAGCTTCCCTTACAGTTTTTAATTGGATGTTGTGTACCTTTTGGGAACTTCTACACCTTATTCTGCACTTCCATCAGGAGGGGTAGTTTGACAGATCGCCACCAGTTCTCCAAATAAAATAAAATCTTCTATGTTTAACCTTTAACTTTTTCAGAAACGTGAACACTTGGAACAATACATATTTAACATTTACAGACAAATGTTCTCTCTGCTCTCTGGGACAAAAATACAGGTGCAGATAACACAGGGAGCTCACACTGCTGCTTCAGTGAAACAAAATGGCTGACGAGTTAACTATAGCTACACAGCAGGTTAAAACTCAGACTCGATAATCACCTGAGGTTGTACTTAAAATCACCACTCAGGTGGAAACATTCCCTGCTTGATAAGGGCAGCACACCCCCAGTTCAAACTCTGGGGACATCTTCTGTAAGACTGTCATCTTACCCTTGTCCAAACCTTTCTGAAACAAAAATAAAAAAAAAAACGCCAAAGATGATGTCAAATAATGTCAAAGGTTCTTGTGTAAATGGGGTCTGATTGAGCTTTAGAATGTTTTTTTTTTCTTCTACCAACGGTTGTAAATGCAGACTGCATGGTTAGCCGCTTGATTTTAATCCTCAGTGGACCAAAAACACACTTCATTTCAATGATTAAGAGGTGGTTTTAATAGTTTAGCTGACATACTGTTTGTCAGCCTCTACACTTAATGAGTTAGTGTAGCTCTACACTAGAAACACAGTGGGACACTTTAGACAGAAAGTTGAACAAAGTGGCCATTGATTGCCTTCTTTTGTTAAACTGAAAGCACCAACATGTTTCCTGAGCACCACATCAAAGTGGCCACTTTGTCACTCTTGTATGAATGACTTGAAGGTTGGCCGCTGCTCAGCTTAGGTACTCAGCTTGAAAAAAATAAAAATAGGAGGTAAGCTTCTCTAAGCAATATTTATTAATGTGAGGCTATTTAAATGGTTGGCTTGGAACATTAAAACTATACATCAGATAATTTTCAGGGTAAACAACCTAATACATCAGTACGACAAAGCAGGAAAACATATATTCAAAATGCATTATATCCCTTTCTGTATGTAAACTCTACAGATACTTGTCATATGGCTCAATACAACTTCATTTTCCTCCAACTGAGCATTTCAGTAAACGTATAAAAGAAAATGTTCATAACTAAAGACCTTGGACCTGCATGATTCCATACTGAGACCTTCAGAATTGCTCAACCTTTCATCAGGCCCGGTAGTCCTTAAGTAGGTCTTTATATTCTCTAGCACTGCTTGCACTCCCTGCTGTGTTAACAGCAAGGGCATTCTTACAAAGCTTAAATAAAACTTGGGTTGGATGAGTTACCTGAGGCTCAATAAACACAGTGAATGATACACCTATCGTGCACTTTCTTCGAAAATGTGTTCTTTTAATTAATCAGAACTGCACATATTTCTGAGTGCACCACTTTGAGTAATGCTGGAAAACTTTAAATGTGTAATATGTAATAGTAGAAAAATTAGTCATCAGCTATGATGAACTAATGGATGTCAGCTGATAACTTGCGGTGACTTGCAAAACACAGAAATCATTTCACCATAAGTTTTAGAGCACAAGTAGATGGACAATTATAATGATATTTGTTTTCAGAGTGGCATGGCCCACAGTCCATATTCTCCTGGGGCCTGGTAGTTTTATACTTGAGTCACTGTAATAGTAATCCAACTTCATAGCCTGTCCATATTTATGTCCGTGTACTTGTCTTTTTTTTTATTTTAATAGCATATTGTGCACGTTTTATTGCAAAAACAAACAGTGTCAATAGGAGGCCCAACATGATTCATTTTCACTGTTTCTGCCATTTATGTGTAAACCGGTATCGTTTTCAAAACATCGTCGTGTCCATTCAAATGATACCAATATAATAATTTTACCAAGTGCTATGATCTCTGACCAATCTAAAAATACAAAAGTTGCTGCTCATGCTGTAGTACATCTGTCATTATGACATAATTTAGCCTGTAAAATGATGAAAGTGTATCAAAAGCTCTCTGGATCTGTATTTACTTTTGCTCGACAGTTGTCCCTGACCTGAGAACACATTATTCACAAAAGGAGAGCCTATTATTTTGTGACTAGAATTGCAAGTGTAAGTCTGAAGGGACTTGTACCCTGAAGACTAAAATCACTCCCTCAATGCCTGACTAGAAGTCCAATGCAGTATCCATCGCTCAACAGAACCAAATAAACAGTACAGAACAATGGCAGTAAATCAGATTGTGACACTTATATACATGAAATACCAATGTGCCATTTTTATCATATGTTCCTTTTTCCCTGTAGAGGTTTCTGCTCACATCGGAGTGAGCCCACTTGTGTACTCACTTAGCTCAAATCTTCATTCAAAACATTTGAATAAACCTAAACTACAACTATAACTGCCTTAAATATTGAAGGTTATGTCAAGTTGATGTCACGTGCTGAATCATTCAATACAATGGATCCACTATTTAATCCAAACAATCTCTGAATGAATCATAAATGATAGTATTAATAAATAATTACACAAATAAATGACTTTTCCTACCCCGTGGTTACTTGCTGCAGGGTTTTGGGCTGTTTGTCCCAGAAAACCGTTCAGTAAATTTTTTTAAAAATATTTTTTCTTTATCAAAGATATTTGTGTGAAGGAAATAATCATTGTTCAGAAATTCTCTGTTATAAAAGTCCCTATTGCACATGAATCGAGGACCACCCCATCTCCAATGTGTTCCCTTTTCTGTGAAAAGTGATGAATCCTTTATGATGTAATTGGATCAAGTTAAGGAGTTGACGACTATGATTTTGCTTTGATCGATAAGAACCATCATGTTACCCTAAACAGCATGAAATGCGGTATCTGTTGAGGCCGTTTCAGAAAGGAGAGCTAACGTCTCTTTATATGAGCCCTGTTGTGGTCAATCGTCACCACAGTTGTTTCTGGTTTGCATTGGCAAATTTGCAAATTGGTATACAGAGCTGTTTGCGCCATTCATTGTCTCCTTGGTATAAAAAGTGATACAAAGCCTGGAGGTATTCCATGCTGGCTAACAGTAGCCAAGGATCCTGAATAAATCACTCACAATGTCACCCTGCATTCATACCTGTTGTTTTTCTGTCCTGTATGTGAGGAGATTTGTGATTACTGTGAAGAAGAGCAGAGAAAGAAACCCAGGCAGTGTGAGAAATACAGACGTCTCCCTAATCTCTCAATTAACAGCTACACATTCATCTTTAGGGTTAATCTATTCCCTGATTTTTTTTTTCAAGGTAAGAAGTGTCAAATAATTTCCATTTGAAAGAAAATTATGCTGCCGAGGGAATCTTGCTGGTGACACACAGCCATGAATAAAATACCAGCACATCGGGCTTGACAAGGACAGAATGAGAAAGGGTTAAAATATAATGAATATATTTACCCTCTGTGGCACGGCTCTTGCAATGCTTATATATTGGTGCCTGGAACTTTAAAGTGCAATAGCTATTCCAGAGGTAGGGGAGGTGGGACCCTTTATGATTCACAAGGGACTGATTCTATAACCTGACATGGGTCAAATGAGATACAGTAGAGTTGACAGGGATTGCAAACAAGATTTTATGATAGCAAGCTCACACAGTGTGACTTGAATCTGTGAGACTGATTCATAATGTGGCAACCAATTCCAGAGGCTGTCTGCCCAGACTGAAAATTTAAAGGCAGGATTGTTCCTTACCATCTCCTACATGTGTGATAGAAGGGTATGACCAATGACAATAAAACATTATAGGACACTGTAGAAGCTAGAAAAAACACTTCTGCTGTCATTACAGTGATAAATGGGACTTGTTTTCTTCGAAAAAGATAGAGAATTCGCCGTTCATTAATTAATTGCACTTTAATTGCAACTTATACTGTGTTTACGTGACGTTGGAAGTGAAATGGCATCTCTTATGTGATTTCGTGTCAGAAAAGTTTCACATTTACACTGCAATGTTTTGAAAACGACGTCCGTTTACACAGAAATGAGAGAAACACAAAACAATGTAGTTGGCATACCAGGCCATGAGTTGGCGCTGCTGGTGGTTTTTGTAATGAAATCACACAAACATGCACAAAGAGAACAGTACGCAATAAACATTAACAATGGCAAGTACGCGGACCTTCGTATGGACAGACAGCAAAGTTTGACCGCTAACACAGGCGACCGTCAACTCTTTAACTCTTACTAAGTCCCAGGAGAATATGGCGTCGTGCTGCTCTGGAAGCCGCCATTGTGCTCATTTTCCATCTTCTCACGCAGGTGCAGAAGAACTACAGCCGTGGTGTGCAAGCACAGTAACAGCGTTTCAGAAAAGTTGCGTCTTTTGCAATATTTATGGCAGTTATCAAGGCAGACTGGGAATGCAGGTGGGGTAAAGGTCTCTGGAACGCCACAGGCCCTTTTGCAGAGAATACAAACACAGGACGGCAGAGTGAGAGCAAGGCAGCAGATCTTAGCAGAACTCTACCTAAAAGCTTCCCAACGCTGTGCGATTGTAACACTCTTAGTCATCGCAGCCTCTCACAATGCACGAGATGAACATAAATAATCATGTCTGCAGACTGTACGAAAACACGCTGATTTGCAGCCCGTGTGGTTGTGTAATCGGTAATCGGGTAGTGCGTAATCACGTCGACTGATTGGGTGATACGCAATCGTGGAACAGTACCACGCCCGACACATACAAATGAACGGAGCGTCAGCGTTGTGGTATTGATGCGTTTGGAAAGACTTGTTAGCATCTATTAACATCTTCTAGCATTGTACGTTAGCATCTAGTGTTGCGGTCTTTCATTTTCCAACAAAACACACTCCACGTAAACAAACAGGCTGCTGGTGCAGGAGCAGCTACGATCACCCCACGGCGCAACGTTACGGCCACCGATTGAGCCACAATCACAGATTTTTAACCAGGATTCTAAACTGCACAGTGTGTGGGAGGTATAACTCTCTCCATTTCTGGGATTCTTCAGTTTATACAAAAGCAACAACCCCAAGAATAACATCTATTGTCTTTCCATGGCATGTGTTTATGATGCCTCATGGACTCATCTAATGGGCAGTTTGACTGTTCTGACCGTAGTGTCTGTTACAGGGAAATTTGAAATCTAAATATGGTACTGAAACACTAATATTCCATATCAGAAATGCCCATTTGATGTCTTCCACTGAAACACTCACAGACTGTGTATATTTCTACGTTTCTCTTTAAGTCTTTGTCAGCAAATAGACTGAGCGGTAGAGGGAATCAGGCTAAAAGTTTCCTCCAGTCACTGTGACAAAACGTGTCCGTTACAATCCTCCATGTTGGGTCTAGTCTCCTTTGGCTTCAGCCACTTGAATTTGATTGCTGACATTCTAAACGGAAGTCAAATCCTCCTCCAGCCAGATGCAGCAGGTGTCAGTCTCCACGTGACGGGAAAGGAGCACTCTGCCCTGCAGTCCATCACTCACACACAGTCGTGCTAAGTGCCTCTAACGTGTTTCCTGTTGTGAATAGATGTGAGAGCGGCAACACTTCGTGGCAAATCAATATACCAGCTATTAGACATCAGGTTAGGTCAGCATGTGGGGAAGTGGTGCAGTCATGCCAGTGCTCGGCAGACGTTGTTAAAAGCACGCTACATCTCCTACGTAGGCAGATCGGAATGTCTCCTTGTCACCTGAGAGGTGAGGCAACTGTATGTGCTTCAGCTTTCATTCATTTCAATGCTCGGATTAGTTTTGAAATACTTGGAAGTTGTAATTGTGACACTTCTCTGAAATGAAACCCCTTCCCAAAAAGGGGAGGGAGCCTTGGTACTTTTCTGTTTGGTCAGTCTGAATGATCTTATGTCACGTTTTGTTCTCCTTTTTTCACATTTTATTACCCCAACTGGATCTGATTTGACTTTCCTGGTGTGTATAGTGGAATTCTTAATTGAAGTAAGTGAAAGTTTTAACTTTGTTTCTGCATGTTGGTTTCAGAAAACCTTTGCGTTTACATGGCAACGTTTTGAAACCTATGTCAGTTTCCACAGAAGTGGTGCAAATGATGTCGGCCATGAGTTGGTGCCGTTGTTTGTTACCTTCACCAGTGAAATTTAGGGTGGAAGGTTATGTTTATGTCTGCATATATTTTTAAAAAGGCCAAAATTACATTATTTGCTATTATTCCATTATTGGTTGTCAAATCGCTATATAACAGGTTACAGTAAAATATGAAAACCCGAATGTATGTAAGTGCAAGTTGTTTAATAGTGTACAACTATTTCTGAAAAAAATATATATATACAGAGGAACACTTTAAGTTGTTACATTTATTGAGATAAATCAAGTAAGATGATCATAATGTAGTCAATCAAATTTAATATTCATGATAGTAAAATGGTCATTCTGGGAGTTGAAAGTGGACTTTAGTGGGAAATACACACAGATGGCTTTACTGTACAAGGCTGATTATTTTCTGCACAGTAATCATCCTCCTGTGACACTCAAAGATCCCAAAAACTGTAACCCAGTGCAAAGAAGAGCTGTGTGGTGTTTACAGCTGTGGCAGGCATGCTGCCCTGATGTCACATACCCGTTTTCACATCAATTTTGCACTTGAATAGATTTTCCATTTCGTTTCTTGCAGCAAAAAGTTAAAACATTAGACTTTCTGACATCTAGAATATGGGATATTTTTACTGACAACCTCACTGATCTCCCTCCACACTTCATGTGCTCATGCATAATAGATGCCTCTCTGCACACATGCACAAAGAATCAAATTAAGCATCTTTTCACAGTTGGTTTTCTGTGTGTGAACCGCAGGTCTCTCCTTTCATTGGATCAAACTGAACCTGTAGGAAGTGAGAAATGTTCATTTGAACCTCTTCTCCTGGAGCAGACATACTAGACGGGCCATTACCAAGGCATTACAGTAGCAGTCTTAAAGAGGGAAAAGCCTTTTAAAAGCCCAACACGATGTGAAAGCCAGCCCCTGAACGCCTACTTATCCCATCATTATCAGCATCAGCTTTATCGATTCACTAAATGCTTCATGGGGTAATCAGTTTGCAGGAAGCTGACAGTGTTCAGGAGAAAGACTAAGCAGCGCAAATTATACCAACTGCTGCCTACATTGTTTAATGTGTCTGTGCTCAACTCGCTCAACTAAAATCAGACAAAGGTGCAGTTATTTCTCTACATTTGAAGGGAACAGAATACAACAAAAGTGTTGTCGGCAGCTGCTGAATGTAACTAAAACTCGTAATCTAACTTAGGTACTTTTAAACAAGTAATCAGTAAGGTAGGTCAGTTTCTTTTTAAAGGAGCAACTAGTAATCAGTAATCATATTACTTTTTCAAGATAACTGTTGATTTCGGGACCTCTCTCTTTACTCTATACATGTGCAATCGAAGCCTGACAAAGTCAGACATTATCTTCCACTGGTATGCAGATGATAGCCAGTTGTATATTCTGTTCAATACAGAAATATTCTTTGCTATGTAAACTGCCCTACGTAAAACGCTCGATGTCATACATTTGTTTTTACAACTCAATGATAACTGTAATGAAGTCCTTCAGCTTCAGGACACAACGCTGTTTATTTGTGATTAAACTAGTGTTTGATGCTCAGTGTACCGCGGCTTAATGTTCTTAAGGAAGGCTGATCCTATTTTAGTTTTCAAAATGAGAAACAAAGTACAACACGGTAAACAATCTATGCAGCGTTTACAACTTTTCTCCGAATGCCACTGCTGTGCCACTAACGTACCAAGAAAGACGCAACCACATCACTGCTCTTAACTGGCTCCCTGTGAGTTTAGGGAGTGATTTAAGGTTTTATTGCTTGTTTTGTAAAGCAGCAATCTCTTTCTTGTTTATTTACGTCAACTGCTAACAACAAATTAGCCCGTTTACTGCCAGAGATCCTTCATTCAACATCCCGGCTTGTTTCACAGAGGGTTACTGTGTCTGTACTGTTCCACATTAGGCTTTGTCAACAGTTGTTGGTTTAAAAATGTTGAACACGTTTATTAAGATGTCTAGTATAGAGGAGATACTTTTAGGTTTCCCTATCATTCAGGGTGAGATTTGTTTCATGGTAGCAAACAGATCCAAGTAGGCGACCTTGTTAAAACTTCAAAGTATTGCTCGACTCTCAGTTTTATTTGTAGCTGAAAGATTTCACACACCCAAACAAAAACAAGCCTCCCAAATGAGGGAAACTTCCAGGATGGAATGTTTGTACTGCGATCTAAAACAGGAAGTTGTATTTTGTCAACAGAAGTTAATCTGTGTTGTCTGAAATCCCATCTAATTTTATATTTACTTAAAGAAATGCATCAATGATGATGTCATTTGGCAAAGTAAATTTAAAGCACATAAAACAAATGGACCGCCAATGAGCAGGTTTTATGATTTTTTGTTTCATTTCTTAAGAACTGAATCTGGGAGTCAAAAGATCAACGAGTATCTTTCTCTTCGGTTTTATGCACGAATATTTGAGAATTGTGATCTAACAGATGGAAAAACAGAAATAAGTACTGCATGTGAAAGCAATAAAGGATTTTTTTTTGCAGACATCAACAGCAAATCCAAATTGAACATCTCGGGTTTCATTGGCGGTTCCAAGATTATATTTGGGGCCAGATGATGTGAATTGCCACTTTATCTTAATGTGGACAAATGTGCTTTTTGTCATATTGCCGAAGG
Organism: Lipophrys pholis; assembly: GCF_963383615.2. Taxonomy (NCBI): domain Eukaryota; kingdom Metazoa; phylum Chordata; class Actinopteri; order Blenniiformes; family Blenniidae; genus Lipophrys; species Lipophrys pholis. The sequence goes on from NC_137627.1 coordinate 5,811,730, forward strand.
CATCCCGTCTGTGCCACATGTTCACCCTCTTTATCTTCATTGGCTTGTCTCAGTGAGCAGTTCAAAGTATCCCACGTGCCTTCAACATGACAAACTCCAGGCCAGTCTGTCTTGATTAAGGTAGACAGAAAGGCTACTACGTACATGCTGAGCATGTATATTGCATGTACGCAAAGTACTTCAGATAAGATGTCTTTCGGTGGAGTTTAAAACCAGGCCTCGTTCACACAACATTGTTTTCAAGTGAAAATGGCAAACTGTCATAGTGCTTTGGGTGTCCATTTACAAAGGTGCTGAAAGCCACGCAAAATGCAACTTTTTTCAAAACGGCTCCAAAGGTGGAACTTTTCAAAAACCCTCTGACTCAGTCTCCATGGGAACAGGGCGAAAGCACATTTTTGAAAAGTGTCCATCTCTGTGGCTATAGGGGAATGTGCAACTTTTCTGAAATGTGTGAGTAGACGGACAATAACAAGAAAGTTGGCTTCCAGAGTGACACTCAGTCCATTTTCTCCTGGACTTGGTAGTTTCATAGTTGAGAGTCACCTGTAAAAGTAATCTAACATCATTGTCTGTCCATACAAATGACAGACGTTTGTATGGACAGACGATGAAGTTGTTAGTGTTTTTAGCGTATCGCACACTGTGCATGTTTTTGTAGTTTTATTACAAGAAACGGCACCAACTCATGGCCTGGCATGCTAACTACTTCGTTTTTCCTTTTCAAAATGACGTCCTGTCACACACGTTTAGGCAACTGTTTCCAAAATGTTTCCGTTAGTGCCAAATATTTCTGAAATGTAAACACAAAGAATTATGCGTTTTCACTTGTAACGCTGCTTAAACAGTGTTGTTGCCCTTGAGTATAATTATGGGCCTATCTAAACACTTTAAAACACATCAAACCACACAAATAATGTAAAGAAGATCGATATCAATCTAATATCAAGGGGAAATGACTTTGACCACTTGTTGCATACTCTTGTAGCTACAATACCAGATGCAGCCACAAACAAGATGTTTTTGTGTCAGCGTTGGGATGTCGTCACATTGTCAGGCTTCACACTCACTTATTTAAACTCTGGCTCTCCAACAACAAACAGCAGAGCATTTGCCAACATCAAGGGAGTTCCTGAGACTTTCTGCAGAAGACCTTCACTGAAGTCCGTTCACAGGCTTGAGGGGTGTCTCTTTGATTAGTGCTTTAAATTGGTCGAATTTTTCTTTCAAGTCACTTGTTTGATCTAGTGAGGGAAACACATGACTGCAAAGGATAAGCTGTAATCCCCAAGTTCGACCAACGTAAGACTTGTTTCTCAAAAGACGTTGCTTCTCGTTTACTCACTTTTGTGTTCACACTAGCAATTAGACACTATTTTAGGCTAAAACAAACAGACAGAATCACCAGCTGTCACCACACCAGTGTTTAGTTTTGATTTGCTTTGGTTTTAGTGGCGTCCCCCCCCCCCCCCCTCCCCCCCCCCTTCTCTGTCAGTCTTGGCTTTTCTTCGAGTACGGGACTCTTTGTTCCCTTATTGTGTGTTGATTGTAGTTTTCATCATCCGGAATGTGTCCACCTTGTGGTTTGTTAAGTTCCAAAGTGTAATTTAAGTTGTTTATCCTGGTTTGCTTGTTGATTGTTAGTTGAAGCTTTTTATTTTCCTTGTTGCATCAAGTCTGTGCCGTTTTCTGTGTTCGGGCCTTTTCATTCTTGTGGCAAGCCAAGCAGACACTGTACCGCTTTCAAAATCTTGTACCTCTCAGTTCACACCGAGTGAGTAAATTGTCTGTGATGGAAAGCCAAAGTGTATGATTAACTTACTCACAGTATATGGTTCGATTGCCAAGCTACAACCTGACTGCACACACATCACATGTGAAGGAGTAGCTTCCCTGAGGCAGACTCAATTTTAATTTTTTTGTTTTCATTTTCATTTTCATTTTTATCTTTTTTTTTTTTTTTTGCCAGATCAGTTGGTAACTGGAATGCTCTGGGACAAGTTGAATAGAGCTGTTTAGCCACTCACCATTAGGTTTACGCGACAACATTCGAGTGTTATTGCCGATCTAATTGAGCATTTACTATGGTGGTGGTGTAAATCTGCGATAGCAGTGCTTCAGAAAAGTTACATTTTCCCTGGAGATACAGCGCTTTCAAAAAGTTCTGTTTTCACCATTGTCGTATGTGCAAACCCCGAAATGCAGGAAAAGTTTCCATTTGCACTGAAAATTGTCATGTAGACAGGAATCAGTTTGGTGATGTGAAAATGAGCGGCGTACACCAAAAGTGTTCACTTTTGGCTTGATTAAATAACTTGCAAACTTTGGTCGAAATTCGAAATCACACACCATAAACAATAGACTATGTACCACCATATACCACGCACAAAATGGTGTCTGTGATGACAGTCTTGACTGTTGCCGTGTTTGATTAGGCTGCACTCCCTCTCAAATCCCACTTTTTCCACATGCTTTGGGTTGAACATTCAGGGAAAAGGCTGGCATTAATTTCACAAATAATTGTGTGCCGTCCTCTCAGAAATTCTCCATTTTGCTGTGAAAACTTGTGACTGCTTCTACAGATGGCACATAACAAAGCCAACTGCTCGCACTCCCTGTCATCAATGTTTCATAAGGACCACGAGCTGGAGTGAGAGTATAATAGAGCGGAGAAGAAAGGGGAATGTGGGTAGCAATGTGAACAAATGAGAAAGAAGAGTGGCAGAGTGAAGGCTTTAGACACAGAAACACCACAAGCGGCTGGACTGAGGGGAACAACCAGAAATGAATCCTGGAGAAGAGGGCTGATAGATGGTTTTCTCGCCACTTAATCAGTCAATCAGCAGCGAAGCGAAACTCGGCTCATGAATAAATCACTCGTTGTTGGTAACGCGTCAATTTGCCTTCAGACGCTGCTGTCCTGTGGCTGTGTTTTCACTTGCGTGGGAGAATTGACAGCTCCCCATGCCGTTTTCATGTTCTCTTCATCAGCTGTGCTTTTCAAACCAGCGCAGGTTCTTAGTTGCGCAAAATTATATAAGATAAAGTCATTTCACAGTCATGCTTGAATGATATTTCACTCATAAAATAAAGAAGAGAAGGCAAATGAGTGTGGGAGGGAGAGATGAAAACCCTTCATTTTTTTTGTCTGCCTTTCCTTTTCTTTTTTTTTTTTGCCTCCTCTGAAGTTTGCGGCTATTTTTGCCTACAGAAATGTTAAGCTGCGGACCGCTGCAGCTCCAGTCAGACTGAGGCCTTCAAAGTGAGCAAAAGGAGGAACACAGCACAGGAAACAAGAAAGAACTGAGGAGAAAATGAAAAGAAGCTGTGGATGGATGGAAAGAGCAAGGCCGGGTATTTATTTCACTTTAATAATTACACTCGGTCCACATTTATCACTCTGGAATACTTCTTTGGTCATGCATTTGCACTCGACGCCGTATTCTCATAATTGATTATGAGCTGCGATTAGTGCAGTCACGGCAATGAGTTATGATCATCGAAATATCACAGAGATTAGTACAGAACAGCAAAGTACAGAATCTGGTCTAAATCTATTCCAATTATTGAACTGAAGAAGATGGAGGATGGAAAAAAAAAAAAGTCTTCATACAACCAGAAAGGCCAAGAGTAACCATATTGACCTTTACCAGATCACAAGATATCAGCAAGTACGAATTGGCTGAAGGATTTTGGACTTTTAATAACTTGTTTAATCCAGTTGTTTCATGCCCAGAAGGTTGAGATTTAAAAGAGAAGAGAAAAAACAATTACACCACCGTGAAGTTAGATCGACAAAAGGGTGTCATGGCGGGTTCCTTTTCCGGCGGGTTTTTATTTGTTTTGGTCTATTATTGTCTGTGGATGGGTGAATTTGTACAGACATACCGGAGCCTTTCCCAGTTGAATCGGGACGGCTGACTGATGATGTAGTATATAGTTTGATAGTTTCATGTTTCATCGGCTCAGAAATATGAACCAGTTTCTAATTATGAGTTTGAATCAGTCGATTTCAACTTTAATTGTCACGCACTTAAACAATACAAGATGGCCTGAGTGCTTAAGACGTAGCAATGTTTGTTTCACTCTTCATGTTTGGTATTTCAGATGCCAGCAGTGTTTCACTGTGTCCCTACCAAAGCCTGACCCTTAGCAGCAGGTCAAACATCTGCAGACTGATGCTGAATTTCAGGCTGATGTAGCTGCGGTGGAGACTTATCGCATCGATATTTGTCACACTGTAGGCTCTCGGGTCTATTAACCTGTTTCGATTCCCTCCCAGAACCGAGACAAATTTTTACCTCCTTATCGGCTCAGGCCTTCGTCATCGAGCCGGTAATGAATTCCAATTGACAGCTGGAGCATCAGAAGAAATCCAAATAAAAGGTGAAGTCTCAAGTGATTAGCTTCATGAAACATAATCAAGAGTTAGAGGTGGGTGCGTGTGAATAGTGCTCACCTCAGTAAGTAGAGAAATCCATCCCAGGATCATTATTTTCTTGGGAAACATAAAGAGGGCCTTTCTTTTTAAATTCAATATTCACCCATACATCCATCTTCATCCAAACTGGCCAAACCAAGGAAGTGTGAGCATATCCCAAACATTTCCCTAAGGCCCCATCTACATGACAACATTTCAGGTAAAAATGCATCGTTTTGAAAAAAGGTTTCACGTTTACACAGCAACATTTTGAAAATTATGTCCATTTCCATGGAAACGGCAGAAACCCTGAAAACAATGTAGTTAGCATGCCAGGCCACAAGTTGGTGCTGTTGGTTGTTTCTGTAATGAAAGCACACACACAAACACGCAGAGAACAATAGACTATAAACATTAACAATGGTGGGTACACGGCTGCCATTGTTGTCAATCTGCTCTCAGCATTTCCAAACGTTGTGCTTTAACCCTTAGTTGTTTGACTGTGTGAGTCTCAGTTGCATTACCGATTTTATGTCGCTACCAGCTTTTATTTCAGTGACAGTTGCAAGCTAAATGTGTCTCGTGATATTTGTTTGCTAGAAAGGCAAACCTGTGAGCACAAAGCAAGCCAGAATATAGCGACGTGTGGATTAAAGATCAATTCTACAAGGGTTACGTCATTTGGAATAGTTTTGCTTTGAAAGGTCAGAAAAAATTATTGTCATTGATCATAACAAATTACAATGCAATGTAATGATCTGATGCACTAAATACACCTATGTATTTCTAGCATAATGATAATTCTCTTTGATTCAAGTCCAAGGTTGGAGGCCTTTCTGTGTGGAGCGCTCTTATTTGCATACATGGATTTTGTGTGGATAATCTGGTGTCCTTCCACAGTCTAAAAATCCTTCATTTCAGGTTGACTGGAGACGTAAAAAAAAAACAAAAAAAAAACCATTGTGGGTGTGAATGTGAGTGTGTATGTCTCTCTTTCTGTGTTTGTCCTCTAATGTCAGCTGAGAGTGACTTCAAGACCTTGTAACGCTGTATGATTTGGGTAAAGCAGCATGAAGGAAGGAAGGAAGCAATGAAGGAAGGAAGCGACACATACATATATACGGCATTTCTGATTTGCTGCCCAGACCTTGATAGACGATGGGGTTGTGTTGACTGACCTTCACTTTTTGCACCATTAAGGCACTTTAATTAATGGGGAACTGATGTCTTGTTACATTCTTCAATTTACTGGATGTAATTTCATCTGATTGGCTAAAAGACACTTGAGTTACTGTCAGTTTTTATAGCCATGTACTATGTTGTAAATTACAATTTACGACCATGTCTACTTATTCAAGAGAGGTTTTACACACTGCTCTGGTAGAATTGAGCTCAACTGGTATTGTTTTCAAAGACGCCTATTTCACGAGGGTAATTATGTGGAATGAATCCATAATGTAAGAAAAACTCTCCACTTCACACTTATGTGTAACCTACCCTGTTCACATAGCATCTTTTCACATCTTCAAAACACCCATTTAATTAAGAAAAGCCATAAACCTATCAGATTGGTGGTCTTGCATTTTAAAATCAAACGCAGATCAGCAAAAAAATAAAGATCAAGAAATATGGCTAAAACATCTGTTGTCAATGAAGTAGATGCGGAGTCGCTTCAAGCGAAGTCCTAAAAAAACTGCCCTCATTCTGCAGGGGCTGTCTTGATGTAACCATTTGGTGCCAGCAAATTACCAAACAGCCACAGATGCAAGAAAATAAAACTTGTGCCGGAGGAAAATTGCATAAAAGCCGGCCGAGCGCTGGCTCTGCTCCTGCAGGAAGAACGGAGCTGAGAGTGCATCGCTGCCTCCAGCTGTCTGACTGAAGCAGACGTATTTACATGCTCAGAGCAGCACTCGGCTCACTTTCTCCCACCAGAGGCACACACACACACACACACACACACACACACACACACACACACACACACACACACACACACACACACACACACACACACACACACACACACACACACACAAACACACACACACACACACACACACACACACGCCAAACATATATGAAAGTGTCGATGACAGAGGGCGATAATGACCTCTCACCTTCCTCCTCAGCACTGGCCACATGGATGAGACGCCACACTGGACTGTGCGTGTCGACCTTTGGTTTTCAGAATCGGCGCGCAGGGGAAACAGCGACAGTTATCCTTGCTGCAGTTTTGACATTGCTTTGTGTGCCACCCAAAGTGTGTGTGTGTGCTGGTTCGTTAGTCAGTGTGTATAATGAGCCAGGTTGGTGCAGTGCCAATCCCCCTAATACACACGCACATACTAACTCTGTTGCACGCGTGCATGCACACACACACACACACACACACACACACACACACACACACACACACACACACACACACACACACACACACACACACACACACACACACACACACACACACACACACACATACTCATAAACTGAATGTGAAGGGCGCTGCAAGGACACTGTGACTGATAGCTGCTCCCTGATTCTATTCATTAGGTACTTGTGTATGTATGTGTATGTGTATGTGTATGTGTGTGTGTGTGTGAGCATGCAATCACTACTGTGCATCCAATGGATGCAAAGCTACCTGCTAAATTGTGGGAAGCATGTTTCACCAAGCATGGCTTGCATGAGGAGCTGTTAGAATGCCTTGTTGCAAGAACAAAATGTGTGCGTGCTTGTGTGCGTGCCATACACACACATATGTGTGCATTTGTCCAGGGGGGGAATAGAAAATTGGGTTTCATCTCCATTTTTGCGCCGGTGTCGCCATGAATGTCAAGCGAATGGTTTATGGCTGAAGGAGGGGGGCAGTAGGGCGTTGATGTGATGGATGGGTTGGGAAGAGGGTGTGCTAAATGAAAGGGAAATATAAAAATTGATTCAGCGATGTTGAATGAGAAGATGTAGACAGAAATTGAATGAGTAAGGGTTTTTTTTTTCTGCGGCAAAAAAAAAGGGACAATAGTGTGACAGAGATCCAGGATAATTCTTTTTCAGCCTGGCTCGGGGATCAGAGCAAATGAGGGAAAGACAAAAGAATCACTGGCAAGAGGGAATTTGTTCAACAAAATAGAATTTTTCAAAAGAAATGCAACGTTACAATGAATACGAATGGCAAGGACCATCTTTTCGGAGTTGATGTAATGTGTAACCAGAAACCGAATCAGCGCACCTCATAACTTATAATAACTATAATTGTGCATTCACAACATGTCCAAAATTAGCCGAGGTCAGCGATACTAACCGAGGACAAGAAGACCTACAATAAACCACGAACAAGACGAACTGGCACAGACAAGACGTTTATACAAAAAGAAGAGTGAAGACGAAGGGTCTGTCCACCATGCTGACTCATGGAACCGCATTGTGCGGCGTTTTATGAGCCCCTGGAGTTGTAATGTTTTTTTGAAAACACAAGTTCTACATTGTTTTGAGCTGGGTTCATACTGACGTGTGGGCGGACATTTTTTTAAGGAATGACAGACAATAAAAAGATTCATTTTGTGTTCTGGCAACTTATCTACGTCGTGTTTCAGCGTTTGTGTCGTTTCTGTGTAAACAAACATCATTTTCTAAATGTTGCTGTGTAAACATCAAACTTTTCTGGCAGAACAACGTTAAAACGATGTGTTGTCACTGGAAACTGGATTGTCGTGTAATCGAGGCCTATGGAAGGAACGCCGAAGCATAACTATGACGAGACAATGTCAGATGCATGAATTTCTGACATTTTACTTTTTACATAATATGAGCACATTTTCAATTTGATGGCATAAACACATAAAAAAAAAAAATGTTTTAAAAAGGGAGAAACATAGGATTATAAAAAGTAAGTGAGCCAAATAAAGAAAAGATGGAGCTTCTTTTTTTTTGCCAATAATTAGGTTCAAATCAGGCGGCATGGTGGAGTCATGGTTACCAAGGTCTCCTGACAGTGAATATACACATAACCGCTTTTCCACTTTTCTTAGGTTTCTTCCCTCAGTTCAATATCTAAATAGAGAGATAATTGGCTAAATAGAGGGATAATTGCTGACTCTCAATTGCCGGTGAATGTGAATATGTAGGACAGTCTTTCTGTGTTTACTGTGTGGGAGAGGTGTGCGCTGTCGTCACCTGTGGTCAGCCGGGAGCAGCTGATGCCCTGCAACCCTCTCTTGAATCAAGCAGCATGCAATGAACAGATGTCTCAGAAAATCTGGAGAAATCTTTATGTGCAAGGGACAAGGTCAAAGGTAAATAATTGATGCTTGTGGCTTTTGGTCCCTCGGGAGTCACTGGATTGATCGATGTAGTGGAAACTACTGCGTGGCGCTCAGGAACACTTCCAGAAATCATTGCCTGTAAACACGGGTCACAGTGTAAGCTACAAATTCAAGTTAAGGCTGTAGCGTCGAACAGAAGCAACTATCAAAAACGGCCTTCTGCTCTGGGCTAAAGTGCATTCAGACTAAAAGGAAAACTGTCCTGTGGTCAGCGGAATAGATATGTGAAACGCTGGCTTGTTCATATGCACCAAACTCTGTTAACACAAAAACCCTGTGAGCCAAACTAGAAGTCCTTCGTCAAAGAGAGCTTGTTAAAAATTGCGCTTTTTTTTCATCCTTTTGGCCATTTTAAAATGGGTTCATCCTGTACTTAGAGGTCAGTAGAGCTCTGGTTCATGGGACGGCGGATAGAGGCTGCATAGCTGGATCGGTAAAGCCGACTCAGCCATTGCAGTCCGAGGCATAACTGCAACTAAAGTGGCTCAACAACTCAATGAGCGCTAATTCCTGTGAATCTGAAGAACGGGCCCACTCACTGCGCTGAGGGCGTTGACTGCGCTGGAATTCAGGGGTTGGTTTGGGAGTACATCTCCTTAGAATCAAAAGACTGCCGTGAAGCTGCTGCACTGTGTACGGAACAGATTAAATCCTACGTCAGTATTTTCTCTAGCATATTGTCGGTATAAACAAAAAGTCCTGTGAATAATGCAATTTGTCAAAGCCTTTTTTTTTTTTTTTTTTTTATGAGAGCTACAGACTAGACATAACATAAATCAACTTTCAGTCCATTAGAGTGAACCCGTGAGTGTTGCAGCATGGTGGTGTTACCTCTTTTGACCCACATGTTCACAGTGTGAATTCTGATTTGCACGACTGGTCGGACACTCACCTTTATGGTCACCTCTGTGCTGCAGACATCAATCTTGTTTTGTGAAGTTGTGAAAACGAGGTGTCAGCTTGTAAGTCACCAAATTTTTTTCCAAAAAAATGCATTCATGTAAATAAAAGTGTGTGTGTGTGTGTGTGTGTGTGTGTGTGTGTGTGTGTGTGTGTGGTGTGTGTTGCCACTGAGGCAGTGCAGTGTTGGCTTTTAGATTGATGAGGTGGAGGTTGATGATTAGGAAGCTGCCAATAGGGGGGCGGAGATATCAAAGCAGAGAAATTGAAGAGAGACGAGGGTTACAGGGCACTGGACATGTTTGTCTATGTATGTGTGTGTGTGTGTGTGTGTGTGTGTGTGTGTGTGTGTGTGTGTGTGTGTGCGTGTGCGTGTGCGTGTGCGCACTGTGAACCCTGGTAAATGAGATGTGGGCGGTGCGTCTTGGCAGGTGGTAATGGAGACCAGAAGGACTGGGCTCGCCTTCAGTTTCTCAAGGACAAAGCAGAGATTAACGACAGTGTACGCACAAACAAACACACACTCTCTCTGCCCACCCCCCCCCCCCCCCCCCCCAAACACAGACATTCATTGAAACATGCACACCAGAGGCTGTGCTAGTTAGGAAATGTGTGGAGAAAAATATGTGTCCTTAATTCACTTTCTTTTTGGGTTTCAAAACGTTCAAACAAAACTTTTGGGGTCTGGTCTATCTTATGGGGGAACAACTTAGTGGGTCTACAAACTTTCTGAAGTCCCGCTTACGCAACAGTGTTTTTAAAGTGGAATCAAAAACTTTCGTTGCGTTTCGGGTGTCCCTTTAGAAGACAGCCGTGTTTGGAGTCACAGAAGATGCAGCTTTTTAAAAATAGCCTCCTATGGTGGAACTTGTAGAACATGCTTTGACTCCATCTCCATGTGAACGGAGGAAAATGCAACTTATTGTACATGCCCACCATATGAGTACCAGATGTGTGTATATTGACCTTTAGACCCGACAACCTCAGCTTTGACCGTCTACAAAGGTGGAGTGTAAGACTGACTTAAACTTGACATCAATATTGGGGTCAAAGGTGAAGCTCCTCCTCACAGACTGACTGAATCACCCATCCAAAATGTGGCTTATAAACCTTGGAGGACCATGAGTGTTTGACTTTCTGATGGATTTGGGGAACCTACTTGCCCCGAGGACTATTTTTCCTCAGGAAACCTGATTCCTTACCACAAGATAACTGGATCACATGTTTCTAGAGTTGTGCTGTTCTTATTAAAGACTTTTCTTTTTTTTGTCCTCTGCAATGTTGATTCATTGTGCTATCGGGGGTTGTTGGGTGCTCTTTGTTTCCTCTCCAGTCAAGTGGCCTCGCCAACAAACCAATAATAAATAAAGTTTAAAACAGACCTTACTGTTGCAAAACAAATGGTTCACATTAAATTTAACACAATTCGCTTCCTTTTTATTGACATAGTGCCAAATACAACACAGTCACTTCAAGGCACAAAATACCCCGTTGTCTCTGGTTTCAAGCTCCTTGACTTCCTTTACTCGTGTCTGATTGCTGTTCTCTGCCCTGATGTGTTTCACCTGTGCCTGAGTGTGTGATTGTCTTCACCTGGTGGCGGTGGTATATGTTGGGTGTCTTCCATGTGTTCTGATCGCTGGTTGTTAGTTTGTCTGTGTTCTACATGTTTGGGTTTTCTTGTGTCTAATTATTATCTCCTGACATCTCCAGGAGTGTGTATTTTGTTGTTAGGATTATATATTTATTTATTTTTTGCTACAATAAACATTAATGCTTGTTCCACCTACAGTGGTGTCTGAGGGGTTGTTTATTTGGTTTTTTTTTTAAGTAGTTTGATGACATTATATTAGATCTAGTTGTTTCTCAGTTGTGTTTCAAGAGTCAGCGTTGGAGACCACTACGATAGGACCCTCAGATCTATCTCCCTGAAGGCCTATGCTGTTGGACAGGACAAAAGCGTGCACACACAATACACCGTACTATATTGGATACTAACGTCCAGAGTACTGCACAATGCATAGTGCCACATGCTTCGACACAATTCCACATAATAGTGGGGGATTGTGACTAGGTGCTTCACAGCTCTCCCAGTATGTGTAAAGGGTACATGGTTTAAAATACTTGACTGCAAATTGTGGTATAATGTATAACAGTCTCAATTAAAAAAAATTGTTTGTAAACAGAGGAAATAATCAGGAACACCTCTAGTCTGCATCAAACCTTTGTAAAATGCATTCATATTATATATTAGCTTTATTCAACTAAAGAAAGCAGAGGGTTTCGCCTACCCCAGCCAGCATTGGGTGAAATTCAGGGCAGACCTTGGAATGGTGCAATTTCATCACACAGGAGGGAGAGAGATACAGAAAAAGTCCTACTTATTGTTGATTTAGGGTGACTGGATGCTGAAGAAACCCCACAATGAGAACATGCAAACTTTACACAAGAAGTGAACTGATGTCTTTTTAATTTAAGGACATAGTGCCAAAGTACCAATTAGTACTTCACCTTAATCGTTTCTTCCCTTGGGGAAATGCTTTGTCTGTTAGTTTGATGTTTTTAGAATGTTGTTTGGCTTGTGTCATTGTGGTTCGGGTCGGCAATAGTTCTACTTGATGCTGGATGAAAAATCTTGTCACTCACAGATGTTCATTGAATATTTCTTAGTGCTATTCAGAACTAAATCCCCAAGGACAAATCAATCCATTGGTTTGCAACAAATCTGCTACTGACCAGGTAACTTATTCAGAATGTTCAATAATAACTCTTGAAAATTTTGCTCATTTATCATTTTATTTCCTAAAGTGATGGTCACAGCTGTAATTATTAATGTTAATCTTACTGCAAAGTAGATAAATGTGAAGGTCAAAGAACCCGGTGAGATGAAACCAACCTACGCTTTCTGCCAATTAGCCGCTCATTCTGCGAAAAGTAATTACATCTCTACATTTGTTTTTCCTTCATTTAATACTCGCATCCCAACAATAGCCTTCCTTTATTTTAATGCTCTGCTCGGAGCAAAACAGGGACTGCTTGGTTTCAAAAAGGACATAAAGCAGATTTAACGTGGTACGAGTAGAATGAAGAAGTAGAAAATGTGAAAATACAAAGTTATCGCTCATCTTAAAGTGAGTGGTTCTTCTCTATCAGACGTATCGGACCGAAAAGAAGATCGATCATCTCTACAGTGACACGGAGCTATTATTACAACTCCAGGAACCAGACAGAGACCGAATGTGTTCAGTGAAGGTATGATTGTCTGATGGTGGTACAGTACATGTGTAACAGATAACCCCTTCCCCTCCTCCCAGGAGGAGCCCAGCATGGATGAGCCACTGACAGCAGACACACCCAGTTAGGTCAAATTGATCACAAACTTGGTGTTTGTTTTTTTAATCTGTTGACATCAAATTTGAAGTTGTTTGACAAAGAGAGCATTTATCTGAACTTTTTTTTATCTTTCAGCTGACAAAAAGCTCCAATTTTGCACAAAAGTCCGACGAACTCGTGTGTAATTCGACAAAGTAATCCAGTGTGAAATTTTTTAATTAAAAGTCTGATCAAACTGAACCAGCTCTGCAGATTCGGATGGGATTAAACGCAGTGGACTCCCAGGTACCCATTCCAATTACAGTAGCTCCTCAGGTGAGACTTATCCTCTTCGCATAATGATGAAAAGGCTTAAAACAATAACCAGGTCTCTAAAATGTACTGCTGGTAGAGCTCAGGTTTACAACACTTCAGCTGTGAGCCCAATTTCAGTCCATATACTACACATAGATATTTTCATCACATAAAGATAACGGAATTCAATTTTATGATTGAAATAGAGAAACCAAGATAAGCAACCATATGGGAAAAGTGTAGAATAAGCAGATTAAATAACCTGTAGGGCAAACATTCAGGAAACACCCTTTGTTGTCCAAAGAACATGAAACTACAAAGCATAAGGTTTAAAGTGTAGAAGAATCATGGCGTCAACAGAAATCACTCTCATTGTTTACACTAGTATTAGACAGCCTGTAAGTTCAAATGTGGGTTAGGGTTTTTCAACACAGTTTCTGCTTTAAAGAGATCTTTAAATTACTCTCAAATCTTTTGAAATTCCTTTACAGATACGAAGATCTGAAGGTTTTTATTATCAGAACAGCATAAACTTTTAACAGAATACAAAGAAATTAAAAATGTAGAAACTTAAATAAGATATGTTGCTTTCAAACCTCTCAAAATGGATCATTTTTAGGTTTTACCTTCAGAAAAGTTGTGCGTTTACATGTTAACGTTTTGAACTCCCGTTTACGTGGAAATGCTGACAATGTTGTAGATAGCATTCCAGTCCATGAAATGTTTAGTTTTTGTTTTTTTCTTAGAATGAAACCACACACTTGCATGCAGAGAACAATAAACATTCACAATGGTGTGTAGATGGACATTTGTTTGCACTGACAACCTAGTTGGTTTGCTCGTACAGGTGACTCTCAGCTATCAAACTACCAAGTCCAGGAGAATACGGACTGGGAGTCATGCCTCTCATAGTTGTTATTGTCCATCTACATGTGCAGGTGCTATTCACTATGGCCGTGGTGCACATGCACAGCTGCAGCCTTTCATAGAAAGTTGTGTTTTTCCACATTTCCATTAAGACAGAGTTGGAGAATGTTCAAAAAGTTCAGTTTCCCCCCATTTACAAGTAAACGGAGTTGGAGCATTTTTGAAAACTTCCACCTTGGGGGCCATTTTTAAAAAAAGAAAAATTTTCAGAAGCTCCAGGCCCCGTTGTCAATGGAAACTAACTCCCAAGATGTCACAGAACAGTTCTGTTTTCACATTAAAATGTCGTATAAACGGGGCCTGAGAAACACAAGGTGTTATACCCTGCTGCTTCTAGATGGAGCTATCAGGACACCGCTCACTAAATGGCCCATTATAGGAACAACTGGGTGATGGTAGTGACACAATGACAACTGAACTTTATCTACAATAAATGTTTGATAGAGATGAAATAACAGAGTGAGGCTGTTTCAGTGGGCCGACCACAATCTGGCCGGTGGTACTGGTGCAGGTAGAGCAGACAGATTGAAAACGAAGGGCAACTGGAGACTGAATATGGTAAAAAAAAAAAAGATAGCCTGCACCATAAAGGTGTGTGCTTGGCTATGCTATGACAGAGCGTGTAGAGCATTTTGAATGCGACAGGTTGAATGGGAGAAAGTAAGTCAGTGTAAGTTGACATGAAAAAGTAAGCAATTATAAATAGGCTCCATGCCAAGAGACAACAGAGCTGTAGTGTGTGTGTGTGTGTGTGTGTGTGTGTGTGTGTGTGTGTGTGTGTGTGTGTGTGTGTGTGTGTGTGTGTGTGTGTGTGTGTGTGTGTGTGTGTGTGTGTGTGTGTGTGTTGACTTTTCTCGGTCCTGCACGGAGAACAGAAGTATCGATTAGCCTTCATGAGTTGAATAAACTCCCTGCCTGCTGCTGTTTCTCATTTCTCTCCTCTGTTCTTGTCTTCCAGTTTTCATGTCTACATTTTTTTAGGACCGGACTTAATTTTGTCTCTTTCCGGCCATTTCCCTCTCCTCTCGCACAAGTCTTTTTTCTTACCGTTTAAATTTGGAATTCATGCAGAAGATTAAGGGAAGCTCTCTAATGACTTATACACTGAGGGTCAGTGGACGTGTAGCGTGTGCATAATATTTAAGTTTGGATTCTTCTCATTTTTGTCCCGTTTTCCCCAACCAGCATGCTCAGTTGTGAAATGTCCTCCTAATGGTGAAAAGAAGAGGTGAATGACTTTATGAAGAGCCACACTGATGGAGCACTGAGGATCAGCAGCTAAACCTCCGGAGAGGACAGAAGTTCCATTGGTAGACACTCACTCAGTTTGGTAATCAATTAACAGCTGGTAAACATTACAAAATAAGGTGCCTTTTTAAGGTTATTCTTCAGTAGACATACTATCACCATTGAAGCTATTGATAAATCATTAATAATTTGCTTTGTTTCAAATGACGAGATGAAAAGGTTGATTTGTTTTTGGTGTAAATCAACACTGATAAACTTGAGCACCGACAACTGTTGTCCCAATTCCAGGAACACTTAGGAGCAGTAGCTCATTTCATTACAAGATTACAGAAAATATCATCTTTCCAATTCCTGCACTAGACAAGGTCACTGAAGAGGCCACTCCATTTACATGACAACTTTTTAAATGGATATAGATATATAGATATAGACTAATAATCACTGTGAGGAAAAAGAGAGAGTGAAGTTGAGAAATGGTGATAAAAGGACTGCATACTATTTGTTGATGTTGGTGCACAGGGTCGCAGCGAGAGGCATACGTCACCCATGCATGCAAGGATAAGACACTTAATTAGTGTTTGTGGGCACGTGTGTTATGGAACGTTCAGATCAGTTCAGCACCTTCAGATCAGACTCCTCTTCTCCGTCTCTGCAGTCGCTGAACTCTCTGTGGCTCTCACACTATTTACAGCGGTGAAGACGTGATGCTGATTAATAGTTGTTTTTATTTTATTTTATTAGTGAAGCCTCCACTGTGGCACCAAATGAGATCATTTTTCTGCTTTTGGGCGCACGTACATTTTTAGTAGGAATCCTACGCAATGTTTTATAAATGAGGCCCCTGATTCGCGCCTCGACTTCTCTCTTTTATGCCATTGTGCTTCCCCGTCAGCTGAGGAGGAGACTGTATTGACCTTTCTGCTCTTAATCAGAGCTGACGAAGCCTGTGGGCACAACTCCTCGCAGACACAAACTCACACATGAGAGAGGCTGAGCGCTCCGTATGCTCACCTCCCTCTAAGAACTATGGAGTACCCGCTCAGTGCTTTTCTCCGAAGTGCCTGCACGAGTGTTTTTCTCGCTGTCCAGCGAACATACGGAGAACCGACTGAACCAAATCAATCGCTGTCTTGTTATACCAGAACAGGATTTCACGAGCTTGTAAATGTTTTGTTGGAATTAAGAGAATTGTAGATGAGGCCCAATGAATAAAACATCAGTCATCCTCATGCTGAGAAGCATGTTTTAAGTGTTTGAGCTCCCGTGTAAGCCAGTGTGTATGACAGTGGATGGTGGATGCTTTTAGCTCGAGTCAAAATGATCATTTTAAACTAACAGCTTTGGCTATCTCCACTGCCAGGAATGAATTATTCACACAGCTGCAGATGCGTTCTTTCCATAAGGCGCGAGACAATTTTGCATTTCGATGGCATTTGAAGTAGATTTCGACGAAGCAATGTTTAAAAACAGTCATATTACTTTAATGTGCTACTTTTTGATTATGCTATTTTCCAAGTGAATTGGTAACGGATCGCTCTACTTCGTAGCCCTCTGTCTCAGTGGTACAGTGTGCCGATTGTTTCTTTAAAAAAAAAAAAAAAAAAAAAAAAAAAAAAAAAATGAGCCGATGCAGCACAGAAAACAAGCCGCTGCCCTAACTTTTTGAAAACCTGCTTACTGGTTTCACTTTTACTGTTTGTCCTGTTTTGGTCCCAATGCGAACCAGATCAGCTTAGTGTGTTTTTATTCACATTTTGCATGATGTGCCAAATGTTTGTGGAAACTTTACAGTAAGTGATTTGGATTTCAGACTGTCACCAAGAATCAAACTGCCTGGACTTTAGATGAGTCTATAAGCTCAGGTTAGAAGACATCCCAAGATTCCGGGTCTCATGAAGAGACAACAGATGCTATTCTCGGGACTGTTGACTGCTGAAGAAATACTAAATATAGTGGACTTGGCTAGAATTCTGCCAGACCTGCTGCCTTGCTGTCAGTCAGCTGACTTATGTTTGTATTCTCTGCAAACCCTAAATAAACCCTTCCCGAGTGTGTCAGAACTGTGACTCCTCATCTTTGGTTCCAGCTGAAAAAAATTCCACAAGTTAGTGGCTCATCCGGAATCGAACTCCAACAAAGTGCCGATGTTTAAAACCTCTCGACACATTTCTTGATATTAGAGTTCCGTGATATTTAAATGCAAAACTGAACTATCCCATCAATGTTGTACAACTTTGAAAAAACATACAAACCTTTGGTATTTTGCTTCTTGTGAGGAACTTCTTGCAGGTTCAAGCAAACTTTCAGTGTGAAGACAGTGAATGTTCAACCAACAGTACTAGCAGTACTATTCACCTCGGCATTGTCAAAGAGGGAGTATCAACAGGGAAAAGAAGCTGCAGGGTGTACCAACAGGTTCAATTGGAACCTGAAGAATATTGCCACAAAAACACTTGAACATAATCATCACATCTGAGTACCTGATAATCTGAGAAGCTGCAGTGGTCTGCAAAGAGAATTCTGAGAAAGTCGAAATTGATTAAAAATGCAATTTGTTTAGGCAATGCCTCTCTCCCTGTAGCTCTTACAAAAGTTACCCAATTTACACATTCCCCCGAAATCCAGCGCGTGCACAAACGCCCATTAAATTAACACAACAACAAAAAATATTTCAAAACATAAAATAAATATGAGATAAGTATTCTTTTTGGCATTTCATTTTCAACTCAATAAAATATTGACTTGGTCACAATGTACAACTTCGAAGTCATTCAACTGCTGATTAAAGTCTTCGGGAAGCCCAGAAAGACGCAGAGGTAGAAGAAAGAAAACCGCTTTATCTGTCCTATATACAATGATTGAAGGTCAAACTTTGTTTAACTCGTCCTTAAGGAGGAGTGAGCAGCTCCGATTGTGATAAAGCACTTTGTGACAGTTTGCACAAAGTGAGATTGAAGGACTGCTGATTCCTAGAAGTTGATTCTGAGGGCTGAACTCTAAACTGTTGCTGAAATTGTGATTATGGATTCACCAAACATTACATTATTATCACATGTATTTATTAATTTTTTTTATAGAGGAGGCTTCACTCCACTTCTGAACATTTTCCATGAACAAATTATTAGATCTTCAAAAACCACTTGGCATATTGCATAAGTTATTAAGTAATTCTTATGTGGGATTAAGTTACTCTACCGTTAGCCACTCAGACTTCATATGAAAAATTAAAAAAAGAAAAAAGACGTCTGGATCATTTCAAAACTGATCATCACTTCTAAGGAAAGAAAATTATTTGGTTGCAGGCCAAACCAAAGTCCAGTCATAATCTGGGAAAGTAGTCCCGGCTCTGTTTTCATATGGGACTGTTGAAAGGATGATGGACACGTGGGTGAACTGTGTAAGGATTACAAATAAAAAGTGAAAATGAATTTTGCTCTCACACACTCTGAGCCACGCCGACTCCAGCCACATTTTCATTACTGCCGCTCAGAAGGAACTGGGAACTCGATAATCATGCAGGACTTCATTAAAGCTTGTGTTTGATTTTATGGTCTGTTATTAGGACTCATCATGGTGGTCAGACATCTCTGGGAGATTATATATTGCGCCAGGTTTAGTGGCTTGTGAAGAAACACGCCTCTCTGTTATTACTCACATCCCTCACGAGCCCACAGAGGGAAGGAATGAAGGCAGGAAAAAACATCATCATGGCGCTGCTGCAGCTGCTGCAGCTGCTGGCGTAGGGATGTATGAGCTGACGGGGGAAGAGTTAGAGGACGCAGCAAGGTGAAGCTGTATGGATAAGCTTCCCTCACTTTTAGCCATAGATATTGACAACCTCATTTTAAAGTTGGATTTTGGACAGTGGCTGGAAAACAGCCATGAGCCTGGAACCATGGCCGATAATGAGTGCACTCAAGACACTCCCATCAAAACTAGTTCCAATTTCCTGGTTCCAATTAAGTCTCACTCGAAACGCATGGAGTTTGCACAAGAAAAATCAAACTGTCGACAATATATAAAGTTTCACCACTCCTGGCTCATACTTTAATGTCTGCTGCGTGATCTGTGTTTGACATTCATCTCACTTGCTGTTCTGCAAGGCTCGTGAACTCACCATGTCTCTGACGCCGAGGGCTTCTGTTGTTTGTGGGTCACGACTGAGAACACCATCAAATGATGATGATGGAAAAAATGTTTCAGCAAGTTTAATATTTGAAGCATTTGGTCAGTTAGCACAGTATAGGAAGTAGTTTCCTTCAGGTAAGTTTTTTTTTTCTTGATTAAAGGGAGTAAGTGATGCAATCTTTTGCACTATTTTAACACACACACACACACACACACACACACACTGAAGAATTGAGTGTTTTTTGTTCTTTTTTTAAGATTAAAATAAAGTTCCTATATATTATTTGCAATAAACTTTTCTGACTTCAACTAACCTAAATTAACTTTTGGGTTCAAGTCTCAGCTTGGTTAAGTATTTTTTTTTTTTACAAAAAACTACCACTTGAATGTGTTTCTGTATACTTTATTGCACCTCTACTTTTTTTTTTTACCAGGTAAGTCAATTGAGAACCAGTTCTCGTTTATAATGTCGACCTGGCTATTTGTTTAGTGAATAGCTGTGTGTCTTTACATGTAAGTTGTTAAACATTGTTGCACACTGGCTTTGCGTCTTGCGTCACACTGCCTCAGTTTGAGGAAATGAGCAATTTGAGCTAATCCTGCAGCTGATTTGAGCCATTCGTCTCTGAACTGCTAAGTGAGAATGTTTTCTCTTTGAATCTCAGGAGCTAGAACGTCCTGGAGCGTATCAGTGAGCACAGCAATTAAGTGTAACCCTTCAGATTGCCAGCAGATTAGCACTGTCAATAATGTTACACAGCAAGTCAGTGGTTAAGACTAGTAGCTGTTACACTCCTGTCTTGTAAGAAAATGTAAGAAAAGGAGATTGCAAGTTGAGCATTAAACCTATTTCCAATTTTGTTGGGTCATTAAGCATCAATTCTTCTTCTTGCAGATATGGAGGAGGCTCAGTATTCCTTCTAGATTTTAACAGTTGTCCTACGGCTCTTGACGAGGAGACAGGAATAATTGGTGAGACAACATGCAGTCGTCCTTGAGTTGATGCCATGACTGTCGTGTCTTCACAATCACTGACTGTGTGAGGCTATTGGCTTATATGTTTTCAGTACAAATAAGAAGCAAGTAAATCAAAATCAATGGAATAGAGCAATATTTGGTTTGTTTACTTCTGGTATTTTTCAATGTCCGTCCGTCCGTCCGTCCATCCATAATAAAATAATTTTCTTTTAAATAATTTGGTATGGTTTTAAGAATCCTGCTTAAAACAATCAAAGGATTCCAGGTTTTCATCCAAGTCTTATTCTATGAGTGTCGGTATGCTTGTTGGACACTCCATTATGGAGTACAGAGGCAGATGGGGAATCAAACCTGCAACATTTAGATTGAGAGACAAACCGAAGCCTCTAGACTCAGGGATGGTCAAATGCTGGAGGCGAAGTGTCCTGGAAAGGAAAACCAAGTAAAGTATTAGAAATCAGGAACTAACTAGCAGGTCAGATCACATCAATGGTTCCCAGTGTTCAAGCAACAGATGCTTGCCAGCATCGGCGTTTGGGTGGAAACTGTGCGAATGTGTCCTGGAGCAAAATAACAACCACACTGGGAAAATGAAAGTAGACCAATAAATATAAGGGGACAAGTCTCAGACCGGTGATAACTTGTACAACCATGCGCTGATGGAGTGCTGTGGAGATTACTCGCACTGTATCATTGCTCAGCCACCGTAAGTGCGATGGGATGTGCTGGACTGAAGCAAAAGCAGCCAACAAGTAACGGCACATTCAAGACGGTCGGAAAAGCTTTGGGGAATGAACTCATGAAGTGCATACATTTCAAACGTCTGTCTTCTCAGTCTGGCTCAACATACCACATGTAGTGCATACTTTGGGCGTTTAACTGCATGGATTACTCCAATACTGCACTTCAGCCGTCAGACGAACCACATGAAGTGTTTATGTTAATATATAAAGAAAACACTTTGTTTGGCACTACTTTTGTTCTTTCACTTGGACTTACTTGGGTTTCATTTGAACATTTTTGTGCAAGTTAATAAAAATGTATTTACGTCACCGAAAAGAGGTGTAGTTAATGCAAATACATTTTACAGTAGTTTCTTTTTTTCCAATAGTGTCCATTGAATGTGTGAAAACTATGCATGGACTAACACATTACCCCTTGAGAGTGGCAGTTGTTTTGTTTTGTTTTGACGATCACAAATACCTTCATTTTTGGTGGTATAGATTCAACAAGGTGCTGAAAACTTTCCCGAGCTACTTTAATCTTTGATGATGTACCAGCGTTGCATATTTGCTCCAGGTTCGTCAGCTGAACATCCATGAACTGAACCTCCTCTTCCCCTACACCCCAGAGATTTTTTTATGAACTGATATCTGGTGAATGAGTTCAGTGAACCCGTTGACATGTTCATAATATGAAATGAAATCTGATGGTTACAGCTTTTCTGGAAGTACCCATCAGAAGATGGTACACTGAGGTTTCAAAAGGACGGACATGGTCAGCAACAATACTAATACTAATAATTGTGTCATTTGAATGATGCCAAATTGAGAGTTGGGGATCGTAGAGTGCCAAGAAAATCTTCCCCACACCATTACACCACCAACTGGAGCCTGAAGGCAGAACAGATTTTGATGAGCCTAATACAAAAAATTTGCGGTTCTCAGCTGTCATGAGTGGGTTGCTCTCCTGCTGTAGTTCATTAGTTTCAAGGTTCCAATGCTCAGAGATGGTCTTCCGCATGCCTTGGTTATAAAGAGTGGCCGTTTGAGTTACTGTTGACTATCAATCATTTCTAATCAGTCTTTTCATTCTCCTCTGACCTCTGGCATCAATAAGGCATTTTGGCCCAGAGAACTGCTGCTCAATGAATATTTTTTATTTTTTTTTTTTTTCAGGCCATTTTTGTGTTTGGAAATCCCACTACATCAGCAGTTTCTGAGCTACTCGGACCAACTTCTGGCACCAACCACCAAGCCACCTTCAAAGTCAGTTAAATCATCTTTCTTCCTCTTTCTCATGCTCGATTTGAACATCAGCAACTTATCTGATCATTGCGGCTGATTGGCTGATGATGAATATTTACTAAAGGGAAACCCAATGATGTGGCAGGTGAGTGTATTTTAACTTATAATCATCTAAAGTCTTAATTTTCAAATTGGGGCTTCCATCCAATCATATTTCGGCTTGTTACTGGGATAAAAGAAATCTTCCCGCTTGCCAAAGAATCAATCGGCTAATCTATATGGGTGCCCGGCCATTGGAGCCACCCAGCAGCCATAAGGTGACATCTGCTTTTTTAAGTTTGGTCAGGGTCTTGTGAAAAAAGCATCAGCATCTCCACAACTGTTTTCATAGACAAGAAAAAGTAACTGGCCAGCTGATGCCTCAGTATTTTCATGCACTTAATTTATTAAGTTATTGATTACTGACAAAATTTGCAGAAATGCTGTGCTTTGTGGCAGCACTGCCTTTGAGGCGTCTACATTTATTTAAACAGAAAATCTGCTGGAACCGAACATGATGAGGCAGAACATTTACCTCCGTCTCCATCCACCACCCTGCCTTTTCCAGTGTGTTACATCACACTTTCTATTTCAGGTGTCTCATTCACATGTAAAGTAAGAGTGGAAATGCAGTGGCTGTCGCATGCACTTTCATGTATGCCGACAAAAGATGCAAATTGGTCACCAAGGCTCTCTTCTCGCTGGTACGTAGGTGGTGGTGAGCAGAGATGATGCATTTTTTCAGACAAGATAAATGAGTGTTAATGAGGTGAAAAAAGCCTAATAGAGGCAACGGTATAATGCATCTCTCAAATGTACACCTGCCGCCCAGAGAACAAGCGAATTCAAGGCTGTCATGTCGGATCGAGGGACTCTGCCGCACCCTGCTGTTTCTTTGCTAAACAAAATTGGATTTTTCATATCTAATCCTGGCTAATCCAAATAATGTGAAAGACTCAGAACCACCAGGCTGGTGACTCAAAGCCAGTTAAACAGATTCAGACACGGGCGCTCGTCTGTGAATCCTGATATCTATTTATAGTGTTGTGTGTTATTGTCTGTGCAAATATGCCCGTGGCTTATTGAAAACTTGTTGAATATGTTTTGGTTTTTTTTTTTTATTCCTGTTTATACGTCACAGTCACAGGCCATTATGTCCGTATTTGTCCGCTACAGACAGTGAGATATCCTTCAGATTTAATATCAAGGTTGAAATGAAAGACTGATAAAAATGGAAATTATTTTAAAACTGCAATCTCACCGTTATTGGCTTTGCAGCTTCACTCTGCCTGTGAAAATGTCTAGTCAGTGCTGAAATGATAACAACACAAGATGACCCATTTTCAGTTGACTCATGCTTCTTCCCACTTAGGATTACAAATGAATCACGGTATTTTGGGCCCAATCAAATATACAGCTTTTTCTTTCTCTTGATCAAACGGTCCTCATCATGTTTCTCAGACACCACACTTCATTCCAGAATTGCAACTCGCTGCATTGTCTTATCATGCCACGCTTTGGATCAAATCTGAACGAGCTTGACACGCAGCCTCTTTGCTCCTGAGTGGGGCAGATGAAGCAGAACCAATCTCTGATCATATGTGATTATGATAAAACTAATCTAAATGGAGTGCCGTCGCCAAAGAGGAGGGGGCTGCAATATGAGCTCTAATGAGAAACTCAGCCATTGAATAATATGCACTCAGATTAACATCAGCCATATGCTGTACGAAGTTGATGTTCTGAGGAGATCGAAAAAGTGATAAGTACGTATGGGTGACTATGAATGGTAAAAAGCATATTTTATTCTTTCTTTCAAGGGAGCAATAACACGGACGTTTAATATAGAATATTTAATTCCAATACTCTGATACAAAGAAAGTACTGTATATTTTGACTTCAATTCACCCTTCACACATCTACATGTATAGAATATTCACAATTTAATTTGTAGGATATATACAAAGGGCTTTTTTTTTTAATGTTTGCATGACTTGGAGTCAGCCTGAACACTGGATAAATGGTAGAGTACCATGCAAAGAGGCCACCAGTCCATCATAGATTAACACAATGAGACAGATTATATACATGCTTGCATGTATGGCAAATATTAAGGTCACCCTCGCAAACGATTGAAAAGAGAAAAGGCTCTTCTGAAATGCCGTTATGGTGCATGCACACCACTGTAAATGTTTCTTTTCTGCACAACCATGCCTGGATGAACAATGAGAACAATGACAGGATTACTGACTCCCTGTCTGTCCATAGTCTCCAGGGACAGGTAATACACTGGAAAAAAGAAAATACTTGGACCAATTTAAATTAATCAAGTTCTTTGAACTTAAAATAATTAATTACCTTAAGTTTGGAGAACTTGATTCATTGAGGTGTTACCAATTTGAAGCAATTGGTTAAGTTGGTCCAACAATTTCTAACGATTTTCTTTTCTTTAGTGTCACAATTCTATTTCGTCGTCTGTCAAAACGAAAGCCTGTGTACTCGCCATTCTTAATGTTTAGGGCCAATTGTTCTCTGTGAGCTGTGTGGTGGATTTCATCACAGAAACAACCAACAGCACCAAATTGCAATCTGGCACGCCAACTACTTCGCTTTCAGCGTGTACATTGGGAATATGGATTTTCTGAAACGTTGCATTTTCATTTGAAACGTTGTTGTGTAAACAGGGCCTGAGATTAATTGGTCAATCTAAATCGGCGTATAAATATTAATGTGAGTCTTTCTCAGCGTGTGATCGACGAGCAACCTTTTCACTATGAACCCTGCCTTTGCTCACCTGAATCCGCTCCATGAAGCGGGTTTCTAGATGATGGATGGACCATGTGTGCGACATGAGACATAAAAGAAAATCAGCGAGACCACAAGTCTAATTGCACAAGCAAAATATTGTGTGAGCACATCTGACCAACAAGCACCCTTGTGACTGAAATGGAAAACATGAAAATGAATCTGGCTATTTATTTAAATTTTTTTATTTATTTAATGTCAATACAGTGTTTTAACAAGGGGTTGAAATGTTGCTAAACCTCTTGATCTGACCTGAAGTGACCATGGTATGAGCCCACACACTTGCCACAGGAAGTTATTTGTCAATTGATCTGAGGGCACTTGCACAGCTAACCAATTTGCTATGGTTAGAATGGAGTTGGCCGTCTCTGCCCATTCACTGCGGCGTGGAAAACCTGCAATCTTTGCTGTAGTCTGGACCCGAACAGGCAAGAAGATGGTTTTCCACGATTCTTAAGCAGAATATTTGTTATTCATCTGAAGACACAGCTTAGACAGTTCTCACTTTTTGCAATGGCCCTGTCAATTTATGTTGTTCATTCATTCATTCATTCATTTTCTTCCGCTTATCCGTTTCCGGGTCGCGGGGGTGACAGTCTGAGCACTGTCACCCAGATCACAATGCACCATTTAAGAACCTTCCTGCAGGTGGTGAGCCCACGGGAAGGTGGCGCCCGGCGTGGGACACGAACCCACTACCCTGAGATTGTGAGTCTCATGCTCTACCAACTGAGCTAGCCGGGGGACGCTCAATTTATGTTGTACGCAATCAAATTCATATTTTTTTCACATGAGAGATAAGAATTGTGACCATACGTCAGGAAGCAGTTTTTGTTTTTTTTCCTTGCAACAGTCCTAAAATCGAAGCGTGTGGCCGGGCACCGAAAATGCAGGGAGGCAGAACATCGCACCATATACTGTACATCTGTTAAAGGAACCACTTTCTCTTTCCCTATATTTATTTATTCATCGTAATATTTATTCATTTATGATTTTGGTTTCCTCTGCGAGAATTGGTGTCTGTGAAGATGAAGCCCCTGTCTGCTTGATTCACCCACCAGGCTGTAATGAATGGGACTGAGCTGTCACCTCGGAGGGAAAGGAGGGGAGGGGGCGCTGAAGAGGAGGTGATGGAAAGACTGGACTCTGCCTGTGACTTATAGGAAATATAAACATGGTTCCAGGCGACTGCATGCAATCTTCATTTACCCGTTAAGTGAAAAGTGAGGCAGGTGACGGGAAAGAACGGGGAGTTTGAATAAAACCAGAACCGGGCGCACACGGAAGGAGGAATGGGGGCCATTGCACTTGAATACCAAGGGTGGACTCGTTTTGAAAGGGTCAGGCAGTGCGGCAGTTCGGTGGCGGGCAGCGAGCTGCAGAGGGGACCTGCTACATTAATTCAAATGTTCTTGCCACATTCACATGCATCGACGGACATAAAGCAGACACTGGTTAGGCCACAGGAAAGAGCAGACAGAGACAGACAACATAAATGAAGGCAGGGAGAATGCTCCGGGATGGTTTCTAATGAGGAGCAGGGAATCCTATTAGGGAGATAAGATGGACGCCCCTTTCATAAAATCGCCATTCATGGGCCTCCCCAAAGAGCTCTTTATGAGTTTTGCTCATATTATTAACGAGAGCTCGGGAGAGGTTGAGGCCTCAGCCCTGCAGACGTACCCTTGAGGCTAGTTTAGGACAAACCCAGCCCCCTCATCTCACCAACCCCGTCCATATCCTTTTCCTCAGAAGCGTCAGACATCAGGGGGCCGCCTCTCTTTTGTCTGCCACTGCTTTTAGACACCTCTCTCTCTCCTCCACCTCTCCTCTTGAGGTTTCAGTCCAACCTGAGCAGTCAAGCCCTGAGGTGTATTAGATTTCCTCTGGATGTGCTCTACCTTTCCCAGTTATTTTTTTTTTTTTTTTTTACAGGGCAGTGAATATTGACAAAGTACTACGCCTCTGTGGGAAAGAAGCTGCAGTAAAACCTAACAAGTATCGATCTAACTGTGTGGTCATGTGGAAATCACACGTGAGGTTTGTACCTGTATTTCTGCCTTTGCTTCACGCACACAATGCTTTCAAGTGAAGCCGCAATGTTTCCATTGCGTTTTAGGTGTCCCTTTACACAGCATTGGTGCTCAGAGCCATTAAAAAGACAACTTTTCGGAAACGTCTCTGTGGAAACAAGAGAAAATGCAACTTTTTTTTGAAAAGCTGCTACTGCGCAAGACATTTCGGAGACGATTCACTTGTCGTGTAAACCGGGTCTTTACTCTTTTAATTTGTCACTTCACTGTTTTAAAACAGTCAAGAATAATGATATACAATTATGATGATGATATGTTTATCTATATATTTGAAATATTTTAAGAATTTATTATAAAACACATTGATCACCTTCATCAGCCAAATCTGCTGAAACAAACAAAGAAATGTGGGTATGAAAAAAAAAGTGTACAACAATCATCACATCCATTTGGCAAAATAATGCCCGTTATCTTAATTTTTGTTGGCCTTTGGTAAACCTGCTTTAAAGTAGCACATCAGGATCGGTTGACGTAACCTTTCCTGCTCTTGATTGAAAACAGCAAAAGAAAAAAATGTTCTTGGCTGAAAATTCAGGTCCAATATGTGATAAATAATCAAATAATCATTATTTGTCATTGTGGATTTCCTGCGAAATGTCTCAGCGCCTCGGAGGCAAACATTCTGGGAGGTAAATAATTGCCTGGGGTCCACCATCAATCGACAAGAAGAGTAAGCTATTGATCACCGTCCTCCCCATTTGAATACGTTATTTGGTTCAAGACATTTCATAGGAAAAGTATGCACAAACACGCTGGGGTTGCTAGACCCCCAGTGGAGATCTAAGGGCTTTGAAGGGAATGAGAGATGGCACTTTGGCCTATGAATAATTAAGAGATGACGTACAATCCTTTTGAACTATTTGCTGCTATTGTTGCTCATATTATTTGATCATGAATTAGCAAAAGTAAACATGATCACTGCCAACATCACTCGTGGCCCACAGATAAGAATCCAGCTCATATGACTTGTAGGTGTCGGGTTCAGTTGCAGCAAACATGTTGAAGACATGCCGTAATGTAACAAGGCAAAAGAAATGTAATAAAAGTGAGAAAACACACATGAAAGCAGAACCTTTACTGAGAAAACAATGATACTGAGCCCAATGTCAGGGTGCTGCAGGCAGACTTTCCGCTTTTTTAGCAGTCTGTGCTTGCAGGGAGTGGATTTAATAGAGGTAAATGAAAGTGAGATTGATTTATTGGTGTAGAAGCTCGAGGATTTTGCCTTTTGTGTTGAGGTTTATTATTGGTGCTGCTGATAATGGCATGAAAGAGCCTAACAGATTTCAGCAATTTGATGGTGAACGGACATTAACCTCCTATTAGAAGCTCAAGTGAGAAATTACAATCCTGAAACATACAACCAAATAGCTATTATTCCATTTGTACAGAGGTTTATTTGTCAGAAGTAAACAGATTGAAACACATCAAGCAAATGTTGAATATCATTAAAAATCTTTTTGACTGATAGCAATCAGTGATTCTTGATTAAAACTTCCTGTCCAGTGGAAAATATACTCTCTGCCAAATAGTCTTTTTTTTTTTCCTCATCTTCAGGTCACGGTCACACTCATGGTAGATCAGTTGCGTAGCTTCTGTGTTTTTTCTCTGCATTTTCACCAGCTGTGCCTCACACATCAGACTTGCTTCAGGCTGCCAGCGTCAACAGTTACTGCTGTTGTTTTTCCCATTTTTAAGGCTTTGATGTGAATATTCATATTACATCTAAGATGCAAAAACACATTTTCAGTCAAATCTGCATGACCTCCAATGTGAAGTCTTCTGGTGTTCATCGCTTGTTGTCTAAGGTTTCATAATTAGCTAAAGAACCAGAATCTCATTAAAGTCTGTACCCACAATTGATTTGCAAACAAACTGAATTTACAATACGGGTAGTTCCACTATCCAGACATGAAGGAAGACTAATTCTCACCTTCGCAGTCCAGAATGGTCTTTAGTATGACGTGGTTTCGTATTCAGGATTTGTTTCAATTTCCTTTTGATGAATAAATGTGCCACGATACCTTGCACGAGTGTTATTAAACAAAATCCTTGGAGCGTTGCAGATGCAGAACACCACACATCACATAACAGAGTACATCAGATAATCAGAATCATGTACAGTCATATTGCAGTCGGGGCTTACAGGGAAGCAAGCTGCTGTTTTACAAAAGTCAGGGGTTATTAAAATAAAAAAACTTTACTTTAAATCTTATTAAAAAAAAAAGCATGCTACCCAGACGAAACCCATAAACATAGCGAGCACTGATAATTAACACTCAGTGCGAACAAAACTTAGAAAAATGTAGTTTAGTGTGTATATTTATCTGTTTTGTCAGATATTGTTTATTGTGCTCATCAGGGTGTCGAGAGCACAGATTAAATACTCCATTCCCAATGAATAGTTGTTCAAGTACTTCTCCTGCAACTTGGCAGTTTAATTGTGGAGTATGTTCATTTGAATGTCAGTGTATTCGCCATTGTTATTGTTTTTAACGTAGTCGTTCTCTGCACACACTTATGTGTGGTTTCATTACGAAAAAACCAACAGCACCAACTTCTGGCCTGGCATGATAACTGCACTGTTTTCAGCATCTCCTTGTAAAACCTTGTTTGTGAGTAAACGGACATTGTTTTCAAAATGTTGCGTAAAACGGAAATGTGAAACTTTTCGGACAAGAAAAAGCAAAAATGATGCGTTTTCACTTATAATGGTTCACTTGTAATGTTGTTGTGTAAACGGGTCCTTTAACATTGCATCATGACAACCTCTCTGTTGAAGTTAACATAAGGAGGCACCATCCTACTATGAATTCTGAAATATCAGATTAAAGTCATTTTAATAAATGGTAATAGACACTTTTAAACACCGTCCCCAGGCTTTTTCCTCTTAAAAACATTTTTCCTTTCCACCATCGCCTATTTACTCAAGTGGACTAGTTTGGTTTTTCTCCCTAAAAATTACTTTGAGATGTGTTGTTCTTGGCTCTCTAAAGAACTGAATCGAATTGAATCTTTATATGTGACATTGGTGTCTGAACGCAAGAACAACGTTTGCAGGTGAAGCTCGCAGCAGCACGTCTCCAGCTCCAGCTGACCATGGTTACTACCTGTTGCTATGCTTGTGACTGACAAAATGATTAGCTGTAATGAAACTGAGCTGGCATGTGTCAGCCTTAGTCCGTATAACAGTTTCACTGAGAGCTGTCTGCTTTGCCGGGATCCCGTTTATTTCCCTGGACAGCAAATAAAGGAGACAGGATGCGCCTGTAAAATGGCTACTTTGTTGTTATATGAAGCTTGGAGGTGGAGCTCAGTCATTGCCGCCCAGGGGGCTACTAAAACCTGAGCGTCTGTCACTTCACCACCCCTGTGTCTGGCTTAGACCTTCAGAAATCCATGCTTGAGAGAGTGCGCTGAAGGGATCTGCATGAACTCACCATGTCGCAGCGATCGTTTAACGTCTGACTGTCTCTCCTCGTTGTGTGTGTGGATTGAGTGTTAATGCCCTCGAACCTTTGCTCTCACCGTCTCCAGTTTATGAGACTCCCTCTGCTTTCCCGTCACTGCATTGGGGTAATTATTAATATCGCTTACATGATATATCATTGTATCTTTTCTCTTGCGTTTGTGTATTGAAGCAAGTAATAAATCCTGTGTATGTGCCCTGTAGAATTTCAGAATTTACTACTGGTTTGACTCCTTTACAGCGCCCTGTGTAAGTATGGTCCAACCATGAGTTTACACTGCTGTGTTGTCGAAGCAAATATAACACAAATGAATGAAAACAAACCATAGATGTAAAGTTTTAAAAAAGTGACTTGTGAACGACTAACTAAAAACCAACTAATGAGTAGTGCTGACTCGTTCATCCTAGTTAGAAAATGTGAATACCTGTTAATCCCACAACAAGCCAGCACCAGTTAACTAACATGAAGGGCCACGTTTACGTGACAATGTTTGAAGTAAAAATGCATTGCTTTTGCATTTTCATTTCAGAAAAGTTTAACAATGGCGAGTACACACACTTTTGTATGGACAGACGTGGAAATTGGATCGCTCTTGGAGCATGTGCAGAGGCGCTATTGTATGAGCATTTTCAAAAAGTAGCATTTGCTACATTTTCAAACAGTTCCACTTTGAGAGACATTTTCAAAAAGTTGTGTTTTCAGGGGCTCAGAGCAATGTTGAACGTGAACTTTGCTCATAAGCAACGGCAACAACATTTGCCCTTATTTATTAGACATAATTCTCGTATTTAAAAATAATCTGAGGAAAGACTGTTGGTCAGTAAAGGTATGATTGTGAATCTTCAATATCTTTTTGATGGAAAATTCTTTTAATTGAACCGAGAACAACTGATTTGCTGATTCACTTCAAAATTGATAAAGATACAATGGAAAATCTTTTCGTATTCTTTAAGCTGTAATGATCCTGATGGTTTCTCACCTCTTCCAATCTGCCATAACTTGTCATGAATAACACTTCTCCCAGCGTGTTGATCTATTCCTTAAAGCCATTGATCAGAGATGGTGGTGCAGACAACCAAAATAGCTCTGGAAGACATAAGGGGGCACGGAAAGAACACAGAGGCCTGAAAAGTTGGTGCTTATAGCAACTCATCACAGATTAAGCCGGAACAAAAGAAACAACCCCGGAGAGATACTGCAATGTAAGGTTACAAAGATGGCCTTGAAGCAATGAGGGCGAATTTTCATTTGATCGATAGCAGAACCCGCCGCCTCGGGCGCTTGCCTGGCCATTTTCTCGGCAGGGCTCCCTGAGGCTGAGTGTCAGGGCTGGGAAAGACTAGATTAAACAGAGGAGAGCCTGCTGGGTAACGGTTCTCCCTTCTCTGAGACAACCTGTGCTCTGCATGCCTCATTGAACCCAAGTCTGGGGCACCCACTGTGTTTAAGCATATTATCATTCAGCGGCAATATGGGACAGCAGTACCCACATCAAATGTTGGGGGGGGGGGGGGGGGGGGGGGGGGGGGGGGGTCTTATAAGCGTGTTATTTACGCCCTCAAAGGAGATGTTATGAGATCCACGGTGCTCTCACAAGTGGACAGTCATTAAATTTGACTCCAGGCCTTTGTTTTATTGGTATTTTTATATGGTTCTTAAAATGGGAATGCGCTTTATCCTTTCATTTATTGCTCGGTGTTTATATGAAATGAAAGCAAAGGCAAACAGCAAACAGAGAGAGGAGCTGAACAACAACAAAAACCTTGTGCGTGTTTGAAACTGCAGAAGGAGAAATTAGTTTGAAACATCTTTGTGTACACTGATTGCTTTTGTGGCACAGTTCTCTCCTCACATATTGAAGCTACTGTGTTAGTATGAGTGAAGAACAGGGGGTGGAACTTGTAAGCTGTCTGACAATATTTATTGCCGATGTAAAGCTTAAAAGACACATATGCTGCAGTAATGTTATAAACTGTGAAACAGTTGCGAATAAATTGTGAATAAAACATTGGAAAATAAAATAAATCAAACTTTTGCAGTGCATTGGGCTTGATGTGTTTTTTAGCAGTTGATCTGCTGACAGAGCGCACTCTCCATTTCATGAATTTACCTCCATAAAAACGGAATATCAGTCATGCATTCCACATTGTGCCTGGGAGGAGTTTATGGTGATTGGTCAATGTACAATGTGATTTTCTCTGTAGGAAAACATTTGCAATGTTTATGATTGCATCTGTGTTTGCCACAACTTTAGTGTTGTATTTTCATCTCCCATTTCTTCTCTAATGCTCCATTATGATTGATAACTGTATCTACCAACACATCCACCTACAATGTTTCGTGGTAAGCTTTTGTTGCAGTCAGCTGGCTTGAAACATCCATCAAAATAAAGGATAGTTTTGAATAATGCAGAGTTAAATCAAGTTTTTGAAGGGTATTCTTGTATTTTTTTTTGTATTATCCTTCCGTTTGGTTCAAGAAAGTCCTGAGATGTTAGCGATAAAGCACATTTTACTGCTTCAATTGTCTTAATTCACTTTAATGATCAGTTACATCCAGATGTTAATGTCCACAAAGTTCTCGCTCACCATTGGAAGAAACTGGGGTTTAAAACCCTTTTTCCAAGACACAGTTTTCAAGTCTAAATGAAAAAAAACTTTTGCATGTCCGTTTACACCACAATGGTGCTCAGAGCCAATGGAAAACACAACTTTTTGAAAATGGCACTGTGGCAGACAGGTGATACTCAGCCTCACCTCTCCGCCACAGCCATCCACAGTGGAACTTTTCGAAAATGGGCCAACTCGTCTCTGAAAATGCTCTGACTCTGTGTACACAGGAAAATGCAACTTTTTGGAAATGTTGCTGCTGCTCCTGAGCACCACAGTCGAAGTAAATAGTTGTGTACATGTGAGAGTAGATGGACAATAAGAACAAAGGGAGCCTCCAGTCTGTCTTTGTTCATGTTTGTGGCGTATTGTTTGCTGTCCACGTGTGGATGGTTTCATTACAAACGGGAGCAACAGCGCCAACTGGTGGCCCTACATGCTTACTACATTGTTCACGGCGTTAAAAATAATTTTCAAAATTTTGCTTTGCAAACCCACACTTTTTTGAAACGCAAAAACAACACATTTTCACTTGAGATGTTGTTGAGTAAACAGAGCCTCAATGTCTTGCCCAAGGACACTTTGACACATAGAAAGAGACAGGTGATCAAACTGCCAACTTTGACTTTGAACTTGAACTGCGTTAGTGCCACAACAAAGAGCCTTTTCCATTATTAAAGTCTCTTTGAAACAGTTGATGTTTGTAATATTCGTTTTATTGTCAGTGAGTTTTGGTTCAAGGCAAATCTTGTGTTGTCCACAGAAACTTGACGAACATGCTGGATGCTTTTCATTTGTTTTTATTCAAAAGGAAAAGTAGGAATTATCATGAGAAGTAGTTTTTCTTATTTCCAGCTCGGCTCCAGATAGTAAAACAGGAAATTGAAACCTAGAGTGCCCTCAGCTGCTAATGGGTTAATAACTGCGTCTGTCTGCCTTCAAGCAGCTCTGCCACTGAGTAAAATCACTTCTCGGGTCTCTTGCAGCTTCTTCTCCTGCCGACAACATGAGTGCACTTAGCTCCCGCCCTAAAAGCCTCACGAGAATTATCACTCTCGCTCTCCATCCTCCCCCTCCCAAACCCCCACACTCGACCCGCCTCTCTCCAGAAGTCCTCCCAAAGGACCCATTCTCCTCCTTAGCCTTGACCCCTGGCATGTTGCAGAATATAAATCCCACTCTCCCTTGTTTTTCCTTCCTAGCTCTGTTGAACTGGGCACATTTGACAGTTTCTCCACCCCGCATCCTTTTGTTGTTTGTGTTGATCTCATTTCAGTTCTGGTTATCTTAGAATATTGTGTTTAGAAAGCCGCTTGCGTCGCTAACAATGTGAAGAGCACACCGTTATGACCTTAAAGCTCTATTGTGGGAAATGTAAATCAACATAAATGTCAGATCACACAGGTTCACACCGAGCTGATCAAAGAGTTCACCGACAGCCGGTCTCTTGTATTTCACCAAATAGGCACTCTGGGGAAAGCATGCACATCCGACTCTCACCGTCCGGCATTATCCTGTTTGATTTACAATTTAAACCTATACTAACTTCAAGGGGTCAGATTATACGGCTTTTCAACACTTTCACATGGGTCTTTATGGTCCAAAAACGTTGTATCCAAAATGTATTGCCCCAAATCCAGCTTTTCTTTGATTTTCCTCCATTTGAATATTGGATCATAGGAGCTACATTCAGAATCTGCTGTGTCTGTGTGAGCTTGACTGCCTCCGCCCACACATGCCCATCTTGGGAAGAGGAGGAAGTACTTCCTGTCGTGGTGCCATGTGCCAGAGCAGAGCTGCCGAATTGTGGGAGGAGTCAAAGGCAGGGCCTCCCCTGATTGAGATTGGCTAAACCCCAGATGACACTATAAAGAGTTTGATTTCTGATTCGCTGGTTGAAGCACACACTTTTTAAAATTATAAACAAGCCAGGGAGAGAGATGATGGATTTTCTTCACTTCTAGGGCATCGTTCCAAGTTATGAGGATGCATACTACTGTTGGAAAACCATTAAAAAGTGAATTCTGCGTAACAATTTTAAACGAGTATAGGTCACTTGTGCGGCTCTTTCAAACTTTCCAAATGTTTTTGATACAAATAGATTGAATACGCCTTACTTTCCAACAGGAATTAAAACAATCTTTGTTCACCAATTTAGTCCCTGTGGCCGGTAACTCGCCACTCTACTTGTTAATAGACTACATGAATACTCATCAGCCTGTTCCCAAATAGAAGTCCATAAGGAGGATGGTTTGTTAGCCGGTAATTGAAGCGTGATGTTTGTGTAGGTCAGCCAAAGTGGGCAAAAGCGTACAATAGGAGAAATGTAAGATGTATTATATTGATCTCTCTATTGTGTGGAGGGACTGATGGTCATAGGCTCCACAGGTCTCATGACCTTCTTGACCCTTGCTTTTCAGACTTGTTAGTTTCTGGCAGCCTGCACAAGAAGTAGCATCACTGGTTATTTCTTCAACGGAGCTGTGAAGCTGTAATGAACATCTGCAATGTTATGCTATTTTGCTAAAATAATAATACATGAGACTATAATTATATGTCCAGTGCACATATACCAGCTTCCCTTGAACTGTGAGCTCGGATGAAGCAGCAAGGTCTCTGGTCCATGTCAGGGCTGCAGTCAGAGTCATATCGACTCGTGTGGGCAATCTGCCAATGGTGAATAGATACTGCCAGCTGTAAATATATTCACTGTGCTTGTGGGTGCATTTAACAAAACACAGACTCATAGTTCTCTGAATAATTGCAACATACTCTGAATGTTATTTTCATTTACAACACTGGGCTACATTTGGGTTTCTGCGATGTTTGTGATTACCTTTCCCCCCGAAAGAGTCGGCTCTGTCAATGAAACGGACTATCATTGTTTTTGTGTCAGGTTAAAAGTTAATGACTGCCAATGAACACCCCCCCCCCCCCAAACCCCCCCCCAACCCCCCCCCCCCCCCCCCCCCCCCCCCCCGCAGAAGAGCTTCCAGTGACTTTATGAATATTATGAATTGCCAAACTAATGCACATATTTGCACCTCTACACTGTTTGGCTTTGTTGTCCCAATTCATCTATATTTATACCAACCCCCTTGAAATGTGTGGAAAGGCTTGAATAGAAACCAGTCTAATGAAATAAAGGGCGTTAATGATAGATCCACTGCTGTGAGGAGCTATTTTAATTAGTGCTCCAATTAGTTTCTTTTTACAGAAACAGCATGTTGCTAATCCCACTCCGCGATGGATCCATCGTCTTGGCAAAAAGGCGGGCTCCGATTGTGAAGGAGAACATACAATTACACTTTGCTTAATTCTCTCATTGGGTTTTGTATATTCATTGTATATTTTTGGGGCTAAAACAAAGCTTCAGTTACAACCATCGTATTGGCTTTTTTGACAATTCGAGTAGAGATCACTCCAGTGCTTGTCACCAGAGTTGGAGCCGCGATCAATGCAAAATGGCGTGTGAGCAAAACAGATCTGAATTTCCTCATTGTAATTAGTTTCAAAAAAGTGTTTTGGTCTGTTAACACAGCAATACGATGCTGCTGTAGCTTGCTGGATTCTACTGTGGCAGAGCGATCGTAAAAGTCTCACAGCAAAACGATGGAAAACAAATATAAGAGAACAGAAAGTCGAGATCTAATGTCTCATATTCGTGTTGTTCTTCCACTCAGCAGCCACAGTCGGGACTAAATGTGCTCTGTGATAATGCATTTGGTTTTTAAGTCATAAAATA
Organism: Lipophrys pholis; assembly: GCF_963383615.2. Taxonomy (NCBI): domain Eukaryota; kingdom Metazoa; phylum Chordata; class Actinopteri; order Blenniiformes; family Blenniidae; genus Lipophrys; species Lipophrys pholis. Next base: position 5,849,014 of record NC_137627.1, read on the forward strand.
TAATTGAATCACACAGTATTTTTCACTGCAGAGAAAGTCAAGCTCCCGATTCAATTTTTCCATCACTTTTGTGGTGCACAGTGTCCATGGAAGAGAAAGACTATTGCTTAGCTCGTCAAAGGTCGACAAAAGAACAAAACCCAAAACTTCATTAAGTGCAGTGCGCCAATGTGCACATGTGTATTCTGCTCACTCCGTGGTGAGGACTCAAGAGTCCTGGGGGAGCTCATTGTCCAGATGACTTGGGAGAAAGAAGCTCCTGCAGGTTCAGCAGAAAGCTATGAAAACAGGAGACACTCACGACATGCAAGGCTGTCCTCAGTGGTCACAATTTTCCACTTACTTGTTCAGCAAACATGACATCCATCAACGGGATGGGCAATGCGGGCAGCCTGAGAGGGCGACTTTCCGCTTGAATCCCTTGCACCTCCAATCTCATCTACTCTGCTGAGTTCTCTTCTGTGCAAAGGCAAAGTCAAGGTCTCTGGATTTGTGTAACTTCACTCTGAGTAACTGTGGACGCCGGCTCTGCACTCCTTCAATAACAAAGGAACAAACATACAGTATATTTTAATATTTCTCTTAAAACTCTTCAGACTTTAAAAAATGTTCAATCCATCATGTGATTAGTTCCTCATTCCTCATCACCATTGAAATAGCGGCCGAGTCCTTAAATTAAAGGCATTGCGTTTAACCAGGAAAGTGCTGGTGGTTTATGATGATGTAATTAATTTGACGTTTTGGATGTGAAATATCATCACATCATAGTTAATTAGTCAGAGCTCTGAGTCGTTTCATTGTGTTCCGTTCATACATTTTAGAATTACTGTGGTTTTTGTGAAGCAAGTCATTTTGATGTTTTGGATCGTTCAGATTCACACTGTAAGCCGTTCATTCTTTTGTGATTAGCTATGAGCACATTTCAACCAGGTATTTCTGATATATAACATCCCATGGGTTAAACAAAAGTATGAACAAAATGCTGGTGCTCCAATTCAAAGGATTTCCCGTAGATGATAATTCACAGAAAATTCAGGCAGTTGTCAGCAAAGCATCATCATAAAGAATAATAAATAAATTTAAAAAAAGATCATATAAACCTTTAAAAATGAATGTATTAATACATAAATGTCACCAGGTGGGCATTCAAAATGTGTTTGAACATTTTTCAGCTTTTTGAGGGCAGTTCTTCATCAAATCCATCCATCCATAATCTTTTGAATAAATTGCTATTTATTTTTTAATATACATTTTAGATAGTCGCCGAAAGCCAACATTCTGGTTTGGAAAACACGCGACAGAAACTACACATGCCAGGTTCCTTGAAGTCTTCGTAATGAGTTGTTGAATTCCCATTAAAAAAACCTCTCAAAAGGACCTTTTGGTGAAGAATGGAGACAGCAGGGTCGGATGGCACTACTACCCACTGTTTGTGGATGTAGAATGGACAGAGCTTTCCATTCATTTGAAAATGTGCCTTTTCAGCAAATAGCATTGCTGTTGTTAAGTACCCATCAGCATTTTCCCCTCAATCATCCCCTGGATTGGAAGAAGTGTCTGAGTTGAACTGTGGGGGATGGCACACTGGTGGCCTATTACATGAAGAGAATATGATTACTAGATAATGGGCTTGGACACTTCAGCTTGTCGATGCCGTCGTTCTCCGAAAGTACATAGGATAATTATTTTACACAGTTTCAGTTGAAATCACTGAAATCAATCTGAAAATGCAATTAAGTAATACCAAGACTCAGAATCTGTCACAGCTCGATGTGAAAAGCATGGAAAACATGAGGAATCATGCATGACTTTAACAGCAAATCATTTTGGTAAAAGTTACTCTGGTTAAATGTGTCTGGTAAATTAAATGGCATTGTATTGCATGAAGGGTCGGGTGCAGTAGAATCACTCAATGGAGCAATCAGCGAGGAAAAAAAAGAACAGGCAGAAATGCAGACTCGAGGAACACTTCATCAATAATAATTGAAAGACTAATAGTGGGTTTTCTTGTATGAAGGGCAAAGACATCAACTGTATTCATGTAGAAACGTTCAGACAATGAACTGCAACTCAAAGTGTCTAACACGTAAGTGACAAAGACAATATTAACGTTATTTTGAGACCAACATATACTACAAGCCTTTGAATGGAATATGGAAATAAATGTGAATACAATTTTAAGGTACAAAATAAAATAAAAAAATATATCCATTCATGGTCTGTATTGCTTTATTCAACTCAGGGCCGTAGTGTGGAGGAGAGAAAGTCTCATACACTCACAGTCATGGTCAGTTCAGACTGGAGGAGGAAGCCAGAATACAGAGTAGCATTGTACTCGAGTACCCTGTTCTGTGGCGGCTCTCAAGTACTACAACACTTGGGTTTGGTCTCGGCCCCTTACAGTCTTTGTCTTGATCTTGGGATGCTCTGGTCTTGGTCTTGACTCGACTCCGGATTAGGTAGACTGGAAGCAAGGCTGACAAACTGCCCCACCGGCCCCTCAGACCCCCACCAACCGCTCACTCTCACACTGCATTCACCCAGACAGAGATGGGAATTGAACCTGCAACCTTCCGATTGGGAATCAACGACCGCTCTACCGACCGAGCCATGCCGACCCTTATGAGGAAACAATCAAAATCAAATTAAATGGAGCATAAATTCAGACTGAGATATTGAAACGTACATTTAAAATACCTAAAATGATGTAAGAAAGTTCATTTATATGAGTTGTTTGTGAACCACAAAGTTTATAAGTGAAAATTTGTTGAAACAGGGAAGAAAAAAAAAAAAAAATGAAGTTCAAGCAATGTTGAACTGCAGAAACAAAGTCATTGGGACTGAATCTGAAACGATGTTGAACTGAATTTTTGTTTTTGTGAGAACAAACAATTATATTTGAGGATTGATCTGTGCAAAATGAAGTCACACTGAGCATGGATCCCGATTGGTGTGTAAGCCACTCTGCAGCATTAATGCAGGGTCATCTCCTCAGTCGTGCTGAGGGTAAGAAAAAAAAAAAAAAAAAGGGAAGGGGCGGTGGGTAGTGGAGCATTAGTATTGCTGACACCTCCATACAGCCGGCACACCATGCTGCTGCAAGCTTGAGGAGAGAGGGAGGGAGCGGAAAGCACAAAGAAGCGAGGCAAGCAAACGGAATACAATTCACAGAGGAAGAGGATGATACCCAAGGAGGGTGGGGGGGGGTGGGGGGGGGGGGGGGTGTTGTGAGTGTGTGTATGAGTGAGGAAGAGAGAGAGATGCATTTAGGTGCATACAAGGAATGGAAAATAGTCTGCAGCTGCATGCTATCCTCATGAGTCCACACGGCCGAGGAAAACCCCTCAAAATGACAATTCAGTCTTATCTCATTAGTGTGTGTGTGTGTGTGTGTGTGTGTGTGTGTGTGTGTGTGTGTGTGTGTGTGTGTGTGTGTGTGTGTGTGTGTGTGTGTGTGTGTGTGTGTGTGTGTGTGTGTGTGTGTGTGTGTGTGTGTGTGTGTGTGTGTGTGTGGGTGTGTGCTTCTGGCTCAGTCAATATGTTGCAGCACTGTTAGTTGGCTCCAGGCGAGCACACAGAAATGCAGTATGTGAGGAGCATGTGAGAACGTGTTTGTACGGAGTGAGCAGGAGTGCTGGGAGGAGGGGAAGGGTTAAGGTTATTCTGCATTCATATTTGCCTTTTCTACCTCAGTGGACTAAGCGCCTTATAGTTTGTGCCCTCCGTCCACCTGCTCTTGCCAACAGCATTCAGTGAGTGGTGGTGAAAGATGGTCTTCCCCCCCCCAAAAAAAAAAATTGGTTATATAAATTGCTGTTGTCTCACAGTACAAGCTTACCCACAGAACTTGACCGAGATTTTATTCAAGGTAAAACAGAAAACCTTTGCTGTGTTTTGGAGGTGCGTTTACACGACAACAATGCTCGGGGTCAATGAAAATGCAACTTTTCGAAGATGGCTCCCAAGGTGGAACTTTTTGAAAACGCTCCGATTCCGTCTCCGTGGAAACGAGGGGGAAAATGCAATTTTTCGATAAAGACTCCCTTGAGAGAATTTCACTCATATTTTTGTGTTGGATTTTCATTTCACTCACAAGTACTTGATAGTGCTGAATAGAAAGTACTACTGCAACCGAATTTGAAACTCGACACAAGTACAACATGCACGAAAATAGAAACATTTTCAAGTTCTTTTCTATGGTGAAAAAGTGTCGTTGAAGTGGCTCCAGCTCAAAGGTCTGAGTGTCGCACGTTTTTCCTGCCGTGGCTCCGCCGTGCGTCTGTCCAATCCACGGCCACCGTTCAGTGTTTATTTATTTATTTTATTTTTATTGAAATACTGGAGAGAAACCATGTTTGACCCTGATGATGAACATTGACCAGGACACATGAGCTGTTACAAGTCATCCTGAGGAGTATCCAGATGTGTTAAACCAATTAAAGTGATAGTTATAAAGTGACAAAAATTACAATAAACACTGTAAAGCACAGTGTATTATCACAACCGCAGCAGTGAACATAACTTTGGAAGCTTGGGTCCAATTAGACTAACTGCAGGGCCTCATCTGACGAGAAACACTTCTTCAGTATCGATAATCCCAAGTTTATTAGATGTGACCATTTGTGTCTCCATTACCACTGAGATTTTTATCATCCACCAAATATCACAATTTCAGTTTTCTATATGTATGCATGTTGTATATTCAGTTGTAAAATTAATATATTTTAGTCATCAGATCTACGGTTTAGGTCCATCAGTGGCACGCCGTCATGACCTGCAAGACCTTCTCTGCAGGCTAAAGAGAAATATCTGGATCAGACACTGATGTTAATTATATTTTATCCATGAATACTTATTAAATAATTCCAAATGGTCTGTCTGCCTCCCGCCATAGCTTCTCCCCTGGCTTCGCTGCTTCCAGACATGTAGTTTTCATGTTAAAGCTTCTCACCAACCACATTTCAGCCATCACCTGTTGCCGGGGGTCATTGAAATGACTCCAAAATAATATTACAATTTTATGAGGTTATTATTAAAGCTTTTTTTTTGTATCCAGAGGAGCTGCAGTAGGAGAGTTGTACACACTTTGGGGTTATTTCTACAGTAAATGCATTTTTTCTGGCTACACGAGTGTCTATCTGTGATGCAGCGGCTCTTCATACTGCATTTCTGCATCATAACGTGGTTTTTAGGGCCATAAAAAGTTATTGGGGGATGGATTGATTCTGACCGAGCTCCACTGAGGTCCATCATCAGAAGCAGACTACAGCTGTTGAACAGGGTCAGGGACAATAATCTTCTTTGACAAAGGACTTTTTTTTTCTTAAATAAAGAAACCTCTTCAAAGGATCTTAACCTGTGCATGCGTTACTCCTGGACTGGAGTATCGTCTCTCCTTATTGTCTGGGTGTCCAAATTACTATTTTTAAAGGCTTCGATCGATTCAAAATGCTGCAGGGAGAATATTGACAGGCAGTAGAGGAAGAGAAGGATCTTTCTATTTGGTTTCTTTTCATTGGCTTCCTGTAAAATATATAATAGAATTAAAATGTCACCTTCTACCACTTCTACCATTCGTTTGGACAGACGTCGAAGTTGGTTTGCTATTGGCAATAAATTCGCTACCAAGTCCCAGGAGGATGTGGACTGGGTGTTTGAATTATCGGGTGTGTGCACCAGATCGTACAAAATAGTGGAAGGAGTTAAAGCGAATGGGTTAACTTATAATGCTGAAGGTTTTTCACATCAACTGAAAATATACCATTAATTTGCATCGACTGGATTTCATTCTTTTTTCTCTGACTTAAAAAAAAGACACATATATACAGTAAGTGCTATATTATTGGTTTTAATTTGGTATTTTTCTTATACAGAGGTGCAAAGTGGCTCATCAGAAATATGATGCTTATTAAAACTCAAATTGAACTGAATATCCCATGGTATTTATATATTAAAAGTGTGTAGGTTTTTTTTATTTTATTTTGGGGGTGAGATTCAGCAGCGGGAGAACTCATCATAAAGATAAAAAAAATTGTGTGAAGTGCTAAAAACATCTGCAGGAGTTCCTCCACTCTGCACATCCGTTAAGTTCTGCTGCAAAGACACAGTGCCTGTTACGCCTGTTCTATTCAGCCTGGGTATCGAGATGCTTTGGGTATATGCTCCAGTCACATGTCCAGAAAACAGCAGAGTGTGTTTGGAAGCAGGCCGAGATTTTCCACTCATCCATATTAGGTACCAGCCTTTTTTTTTTTTTTTGGGATCACCAGGTCTTCAGTTGCACTCCTCACACTTTTACAAATTACTGCATGAAAAGAGAAATCGTTTCTTTTCACTCACCAAACTAAACCTCATGAGTGGGAAGAGTATTTTTCATATCTGTACATGGTCAGTCTCCCTCCTCCTGTGTGGCAAATCACATTTTTGTATTCTCAATCATGTTGACTGGTTTTTTTTCCACGCATCGTATGTGAAGTAGAAGACCCATTTTTGATGGTTTGGTACGTACACGGTCTTTTTTTTTTTTTTTTTCCATTGCATGTCGCAGTGCTTTGTGCGTGCTCAGCCACCATGAAACTCACACAGCCAGACACACAAACACAGACACATAAAATTCAGTCTTTTGTTCACAGTTGGACAGGAACATACTGATCTATGCTCATGTGCAAACACACAAATAATGGTGGTGGTGGTTGGGTGGGTGGGGGGAGGGAGGGGGGGGGGGGGGTGGTTGGGGGGGGTGCATGAATGTGTGTGTACATGTGTGTACCGTGAGACAGAGAATAGAGAACTCTTCACCAGGCTGCTGGCACCTGTCTGACAGTGTTCAGGTAGGGACTCCTGCCAAGATGTGTGTGTGTGTGTGTGTGTGTGTGTGTGTGTGTGTGTGTGTGTGTGTGTGATGCTGCTAGCTTTTGTTGGCTCATGTCTGCTGGCTGCAGAGACAGTGTGGGAAAGGAAAAGGGGGTAGATGCTCTGCCATTTGATGCGTGTTTCACTTTGTGTTACCCTTTTGCTGTTTCTTACAGCTCCTTTGTGTGTGTGTGTGTGTGTGTGTGTGTGTGTGTGTGCACTTAAAAGGTTGGGGGTATCATGCTGTTGAACGGAAAGCCGCCCCCTCAAATAAAACATAATGAGAAGTAAATCCTGGTGGTAGGTTGGAGTCAGGGGACGAGACTGTGCAGCGGACAAAGAGATTAATCACAGTGACATTCTTTATTTATTTGCTTTTTCCAAGATGCTTTTTATTCCCACAAACACTCCTACTTGTTCAGTGCATTTAGTCGTTTTTTTTTTTTAATCTTCTCAATAAAAACAGAAATGCATGAATAAAAGGAGGCAACACTCCCAAACAACACATGCATATTCATTAATCCTTTACAGGTTATGCATAATAATGACGTTCAATATTACACAAGACAACCATCTCAAGAATATCTCTTTTTTCCATTTTACATGAACATACCGGGTGATCTTCGTCAGGTAGAAAACTCATTACACCGGTCTACTTGTAAGACGATTCCAAGACGCTAAAAAATCTCTTTGTTTTTGAACAAATTCATTAGGTTTAACAGGCAAAAAAGGAATATTAATGATAAAAAAGCAACACATATCCTTAAAAGAAGAAAACCTTTATTTATCTAATTAGTCTCAACATGAAACAACCATAAAACATTTGGAAACACAATTGATTTAATTTTGCCTTCATACATCACTAGTCACTTCTTAGCAGGCCGCACTTTAATCGGTTTTCCTGAATATATTATCACATCAGCGAGACACGCGAGCATATAAATTGCATTAAATCTAAAAAGTAAAGGGTAAAGTCATGGAGTTACAAGTTACAGAGCCTTTTTGGTGAAGTCATTAAACTATGTATATACAAGTCATTAAAAGGATCAATCATCCTCTAAGTGTTATAAAAAGATTATAATCATATATATATATATATATATATATACACTCTAACATGTCGCACTGTGCTGAGTTCTGTCACACACTAAAGTCAAGCATTTACCTTCAGGATGGCACAACTTTTTTTCTGTCAATGTTCTTATATCCCAATTGTTTAATCTCTCTATATAATTTATTCCAGAATTCTACGCTGCGGATGGTGATACAGAAGCTTTTCAGGGTGGTGCAGACTTTATGAGTATTTAACTGTAGTTTTACCCTTAAGTTGTAACTTTTCTCTCTCTCACTGAACATTCTCTGAATGTTGCCTGGCAGTAAGATGTCCCTTACTTTGAACAGGAAATAGTTAAATATGAGATTTTTTTTTCCTTCTTTCAATTTATGCAATTTTATTTTCTTGAACTTCTACAGACTAACGTTGCAGCTACATGCACGTGCAATTTAAACGAAGAAGAAATCAGAGATGGCATAAAATTGATTTGTCTGAAATTTTTCCGCAAAATATGCATCAGTCGCTGCTGGACACAAGTAAATGCACTGGCTTTATCAGTGTCAGGGCTGTTTCTGACTTTGCTTTGCTTTATAACTGAAGGAAACATTCAGTGATGTCAGTATTATAAGTTGCAAAAAAAAATAAATAAAAAAAAATACAGTTAGAATCCAATCTAGGAAACAACTCTGACCTTTACCCATGTTCATTTTGGAGAGTTGCCCAAAGGAGAGATTGCTGAGTGGTAATGTTGGGAAATAAATCAGCGATCCTCTGCTTCGCAAGAGTTCCCGACCTCTCATATTGGTGCCAGGGTCAGTGTTCTGTCATCTGTAACGTCCCTTCTTCCTTATCCATGACTTGAGCAGCCCATCTTTTGTTCCAGTAACGAGAGGCCACAGAGTCATTTGACTCTCTCCTCTCTCTCTCTGTGTCTTTGCCAGCCTTTTCTCCTCACATCTCTGTCCTTCTCATACCGCATGTCCTCTCCAGCCCTCGCCACAACGTCTCAGAAGGACTTCATTAGCAGATAAAAAAAATAATGTCCCGCAGATGACGTCTTTCCACCACAGCTTCACGCCTCCTTTAAAGAGTCACAGTCCTCCGCCAGCTTATCGCCCCCCCCCCCGTCCATTCCCACAATCGCCCTGCCTCGCTGCACTAATTATCCAGTGTATATGTGATTTATGTATCCATATTTTTGCATAGAGAGCCTTTTAAGCTCTTTTCTCCCCCACCCCATTCTCTCCTCCCCCCCCCCCCCCCCCCCCCCCGTCCCTCCTCTCTCTTTTGATGTGCCCTGGAGATGGAACAAAAAAGAATTTATTGCTGAATATTAATTAAAGATCTTCATATTATAATCACAAATTCAAATTTAGACTGCTGGCACTGGAGTAATTAGAAAGATTTGCATGCGTGTAATCGGAGAAACAGGAGGTATATACGGTCCACCAATCATATGCAACTGATTTCTTGGCCAACACCTATAAATCTACAGACTGAACTGTCTAAGTGAAGGCTTATTGCAGCAGATCACAGAGGCTATACTGCTGGTATGATGAATAAATGAGTTTCCTGCTGCTTGGTTCACGCAATATTTTGATCTGCTATGATGTGCTACCGGCTATAGGTTCCTCTGAAGTCATGAAATAATGTTCATAAAGGAGATTCAGTGCTTTAAGTCACATCCAGCTTCTGGGGACATGTGTTGTTAAGAGAATGTGTTCAAATATTAATTTTAACATGATTTTTAGGAGGGGTGGGGGGGGGGGGGGGGGGGATATGCCCAGGGAGATTGTGAAAATTACCCAACCAAACAAAATGATGTGGTTCTGTTCAGGACGAAATACAGAAAATATCTGGAACAAACTGTGATTTATAGTTCTCTTCAGATGACATGTTAATCAGCACACCTTGGTAAATCAATATACAATTTCTAGCTTACCAGCTTTGTTAGATTCTTACCACTGTGTACCTGGAGGATCCCGCCAAATCGGTTAATTTTGAAAAGCTTTGAAGTCTATCACAGTGTGTGGGTTGTCAGTTTAGTTACATTACTCTTCTATGTACTCCAGGTTAAAATACATCACGCAAATGACTTTCATATCCTCTTCTTCCGGAGGTGTTATTGCAGAAAAATAAGCAAAGCAATTACTTATCCTGTAAGTGATTTTAATGGTTTGGCTGATTGGCGTTTATCCAACATTGCAACCAACAATTTGAAAAAGCTGTTGCAAAGCTGGCAGATGACCATTTACATAACGTGTGTGTGTGTGTGTGTGTGTGTGTGTGTGTGTGTGTGTGTGTGTGTGTGTGTGTGTGTGTGTGTGTGTGTGTGTGTGTGTGTGTGTGTGTCACCTTGTAGAGCAGGTGGTCTTTTAATCCCAAGATTGGCAGTTCATTTAACGTGTGTCAAAGTGTCCTTGGGCGAAAACACTAAGCCTCAGATATTGTGTGTGTGTGTGTGTGTGTGTGTGTGTGTGTGTATTCAAGTGAAAACGGAAAACTTTCGCTCGATTTAGGGTGTCTGTTTACATGACAACCGTGCTCAAAGCCACTGAAAATGCAATTTCAATATGCAAAAGCAATAAACAGAAATATTCCAGACCAAGAACAACATCCTGGAGCAGAAATCAAGGCTGCTCAAATGGAACATAAACAAGAGAAGGCCCGGGCAGTGGAACAAATGAAAATCCCCAGAACCAGATGTAACTCCAACAATAAATGATGAAACGGCACATGAAGCTAAATGTAATCAATAAAACCGGGAAAAGGTTGATCAAGGAAATCAGTCCGTTGTAAAACAGAGTTAAACAATATGAATCCAAACCTGGGATGTGATGTACCTTTTAAGAGAATCCACCTGTGTGAGCAAGTGATTGAACAGAGAAGCTGAAGGTCAAGATTGTGCAACGGAGCAAACAAGGAAAGTACTCCAAGGGTCTCAAGAGGGCAACAGAGGCTCACTGAAAGATCAACCTTGAGAAGTTATGTCAGGCGCTCATGGGTAGAAACAGCTGCAGTCAACCATGCGCAAAGGCCTGACTTAGCTAAGAAAACGAGCCTGAGCTCAGGTGAGGCGAGAAAACTCTTCGGTAGGACAGATGGATGACGCTTTAAGTGGCTTTCCTCCTATCGTGGTGCTAACAGGAGTCATTAAGTAATCATTTTAAAAGCACTGGTGGGAGAGGAAGTGTTGGGAATTCATATTCCTCTCGCAAGGTCAATTAAAGTCTTTGTCAGGGTGGGCGTTTTATTTACATTGTCTAAAGACAACAAATCTTCCACCACCACCCCCCCCCGCAGAGAGGTCGGCATCTGCTTTTTCCTGATACTATTTGTAGAGCTAAGTACCACTTACATGTTGAAATGTTTGCTGACAGCAGATAAAAAGATCCACAGGAACACTCTCGGACTGTTCCCACAAGAGCTTCTATCACTCTCTTAAATACCAGAACGTGAACCGAAGCCCACCCAGGCAGATACTTTCCCAGTTCATTCATCAGTGTAAACGGCCTTTATCTCGAGACGGTTTACATGCCGTCACGGCTATGTTATACCCTCAGGACCCTCAACAGACCTGCACTCCCAAGCTGCCCGCATTCTGAAAGAGGGGCTTTGTATTCTACTATTGCTATCCAGACAAATCTATCTTCTATGGCCCATGGCATGGAAGAGGAATCTGAGGGTCTAAATCACTGGATCATGGGGTTTGGTTGATTTTAAATATGACTTAGTTGTCATTATTTTTGTTTGTTTTGCTGGTGCCATTTGTTACTATTACAGCATGTTTGGCATAGTAGGTCCTACTGTTCCTCTCAGGTGGCTCCACGATAGAAATGGCGAGTCGGCCTCTGTGTTTTCTGTGTGACGTGCTCTGAATGCTAAAGACATTTTTTTTTTACACGTATCGTAGACCTCCTCGACATGAAATCGGCAGATAAGCCAGCAAGTTAACAAGTCACCCCTGACATTTTGATCTCATAAAGACCGCAGCCATGAAAACGGGGAGTTGCATGTTGGATCTATCTAAAGCCTAATAAGCGGGTTTATTGGCTGCCTTGTAATTCTGTGCTGCATCTCTGACATTAGCTTTAGTTCTTGTCAGATGCACTCGGTCGGCAAAGGATTTTTTTTATTTTTTTTGTGTGCGTGTATGTGTGTGTGTGTGTGTGTGTGTGTGTATGTGTCTGTGAATGCACTTAGAAGCCAAATCTGGCAACTTCCTGTGCTGACACAGGCACAACTCTGGCTTTTTAGAACTTTAGAAAGGACTGCCCTGTCCAAACTGACCATGTGTGCTGTTTTTTATGCCAAGCTTGGCCCGTGGCTTGCGTGTGACTCCAGCTCTGTGCTTATGCACAGCCACAAAACTAACATCAGCCACATCATCACAATCGGCAAGACATATTATAAGCATATATCCATCGAATGCAGCAGTAAATAACTGCCAAGTGGTAACCAGTTTAGCTAAATCAGTCGATCAGGATCACTTTCTGAGAGCGCGGTTGCTTTGTGGGGCAGGCCTTTGCTCAGTAACACCGGGCTGAATGGGAGATAAGACGCAGCAAAGCAAAAGCTGCATAAATTAGGGTGTGCCTCATGCAAATGTTATGTAAATATGTGAGTGGTGCAGCACATTTTGTTTCCCACGTCTGCATTTGGATTTATCAATGTGCAATCAGTTCAGTGTTCATTTAGATGTTTTGTAACAATCTCATAAATCTGATGAGCAGGGGTTCTTAGATTCCGCTCGCTTAGTTTCCGCAAGGCTGATAAATGAGAGTCGGTGAATCAAAACATGCCGTCTCCTGACAAGGATTCTGTTTGTTGAAGTAAAATGGGGCTGATTCATGAAAACAGCGGTCGGCTAATTTGTTTAAGCGACTGTGAAAGAGGGTTTCTGTGTGTGTGTGTGTGTGTGTGTGTGTGTGTGTGTGTGTGATGCGTCTCATTAAAATATTGAGGTGAAATTATGTTTGATGATCGCGTTCTGCGATTAAAAATGCAACTTATCTCCTTTGTACTTTATTTGGCCCAGTTCGAGTTTGTGTGGTTTGATTTCCCACGCCACCAGAGCAGAAGTCATGCATTAAAAGTGCTATGATTAATCAAAACTGCAAGCCTTTGCAGAATTTGTGTAGAATATAAATGCAAATCGGAAGCGGCCGTGGCGCCGAACTGCACTCCACTGACATTTGACTGACTGAAATGCAGTTTCGAAGCTCATGAATATGCTCATCACATAACTGTTTGGTATTAGGTTTCTAGACAATGCCAACTGTGTTGTATAAGTGGAGAAAACGGACAGTAAAGCAACACAGTTTGAGGCATACTGCGGCATTGCAACGGAACAGAGCAGAAAAGATGATCAATTAGAAGAAAAGCAATGTCAAGCTGAGATTGTGTAAATATAAAATAAAATGTTCAGTTTGTTTTTAATCGTGTTTATTGTGACAAAGAATGAACAAGTGCAGCATCTTTTTTTTAAAGATTAACCCAAACAATCACAGAGCTCCGCCTCCTTGGCAAGAAAAAGTGGGAGATTGTGTACAAACGGAGTAAACAGCTGTTTGAGCTCTGGGCTGTTACCCAGAAGCCTTTGGGGCCAAGTGGAAAACAACTGTGTGATTCCTCCTTCACGCCTGCTTTAATCAGCTAAACACACACTCACACACAAATCAGGTCACTCGTGTCTGTGATAGCACCAGGTTCGGAAGTGTTCATGTTGAATGCCTTGTTACTATGTGCAGTAATACCTGACCGCATGGACAGAAGCGCCAGCTGGCGGTGGAGGGAGCAGATGTGGACACCGGTTGACTCAGGTCTGTTTTCCAGCCTGGTCAGCACAACTTAAGTTAACCCCGAAATTCCGAGTGCCAAATCTAAACATTCCAATGGTTTGGGTGTAGCTTGAACCATGCATCATAGCACCGGCACGTTTTTGAATTGAATGTCTTGGCTTATACGTCTTTATTTGAACCATATGCACACTCATATGTGCTGCAAGTCAAACAGCAGCGTAATTACAGTCATTCCAATTATCCAATCATGAAAATTGTGACATTTTCTGGTCAATTGGCAAGCAAATGCATGAAGAGAAACACTTCCAGGATTTACCCCTTGTCAGGTGGCACAATCCCACTTAAAAAGGGTTATGTTCATGGGCCGAACAAATGTTGTAATTATGTTTTTGCTTTTTGACATGTTTTCAGCCACATAATGTTTCTAGAGGTTTAGGGTTTATCACATGGCCTTACTTTCATGTCAGAGTAATATAGAGCACATATTTAGTTTTCACAATGAAAAAGAAGGCTTTTATGCAATTAGTACCTCTGTCTCACTGTAGGGGGCAGTGCCTAAAACTTCTATATTTGTTAATTCAAAAATTAAGATTAAGATTACTTCATGGGTCATGGAAAAATGAAGGTGAAACTATTAATCTGCTGAAGTTTGTACTTAAAGCTGCTGAATAAACTTAAAGGAGTCGTACTATACCGCTTTTCAAGACTATCACATCGGCCCCAAATCCAGCTTTTCCTTGATATTCAGCCATTTGAATATTGGATTATAGGAGCTGCATTCAGAATCTGCCGTGTCTCTGTGAGCTGGACTGTCTCCCCCCACACATGTCCATCTTGTGGAAGAGGAGGAAGTACCTCCTCTGGTGGTGCCATGTGCCAGAGCAAAGCTGCCTAATTGTGGGAGGAGTCAAAGAGAGAGCCTACCTTGATTGAGATTGGCTAAACCCCTGATGACACTATATGGGGTTTGATTTCTGATTTGCTCGTTGGAGCAACACACTTTCTAAAACAATTAAACAAGCCAGAGAGAGAGAGAGAGAGATGACAGATTATCTTCACTTCTGGGGTTTCAATCCCAGGTATGGGGACAAATTACTTTTGGAATACCATTAGAAAGGGAAGTTTGCATAATATGGCCCCTTGGAAAAAAAAAGGCCCCTCTCTAATTAGTTAGTATATTGTAAACTTTTCCGAGCACATGAAGTTGAGGCAACGGAGAAAAAAACATCCAAGTAACAAAAATGCTAATTGGCTAATTAGCGGAAAGAACACAGAGGCTCATACCAGTACCTGCTGAGGTAGTTCACGCTCATCTTTTTCATACCCCAGCAAAACATTGTCTCACACTCACGCCGCTGCTGGAAAATACTTCTTATTGTGTTGAATACAGGTATGTAAAAACACCAATCTCTGTGGGTGGGCTCGATACATGTACGCTCACACCTCCTGACAGCGATATGGAAAGTGTCTCACTGAGGAAACGTACGCCTTTGTCACATCGGCAGTGCTTTAATGAGGTGAGTCAACCTCGGTGAATATACAATGATCTTAAGAAGTTCTTAAAGGTGGATGACATCACACATCCTGTTCACCGAGCAGAAGGTCTTTGTGCTACAATAGACAACTCCTGTTTAATACTACGTTGGCAAACTCCATGAATCCGTGACACTGGAATCTGCCTCATCGCAAAGTTGCGGGCTCAGCTGTGTGGTCACGTGAGCTCCAATGCACCTTTCTGACTTTAGTATTTTCTAATCTAAGCAATTTGCTAAGAAGCATGTGTTTAATCAGTCTCATTCCATCATGGACTAGTTTACTTTTCACAAATCTCAAAATCGCACAACAAGAGGAAGAGCACACGAATGCCACTTCAGTTCTCAACGGATTAAAGTACCCGTGTCTTATAGTTGTTTGAACTGTTTCCTTTCTTGACACTGACTCTGTCGCAATTTAACGCCTCTTCAGCTGTTGAAGGCTCCAGAGAATAATGATGAGGCAAACTTGAGAGTGACCATAGGAGGAAGTCAAGAGGAGGTCAAGTGAGTGCTTGAAATAGATTCAATCCAATTTATGTAACATGTAATTGTGAATTATAAGTAATGTTTCCTATACAGTATAATGCCTGCTTTTAAAATGTGCTGAAAATCAGTGTTTCCTGACGTGGCGTCTCTATGGTTGAAATTGAATCACATTCAACCCCATCCATGGTGTGGTTAAGCTTGGTGAAATACCACAGTGGATTTAAAAAAGGTTTGGGAGGCTTTGTCATCATGGTTAAAGGGAATGACTGTGGTCTTGGTTTAGGTGGAGGTTTTTGCTGACTGGTGGTAAGAAAAAAACAACAACAAGAAAGCGAGAGCCATCCAAACCTCAGCCATAAACCCGAAGCCCTCCGTCTTCAACTTTATACCATCATCTAATTACCTACTTTCCTCCTAATGAACAATAGATTACTGCAGCTGCAGGGGGCAGCGCCATTTCAATGACCTTGTGCGGCACCATTTGGGAAAAAAGCTTTATTCTCAAGGAGCAATTCAATTGTTTACAGTCCACCCACTCAGACATTCAGACCGTACATAGATGTACAGACATGATACATGTAGACTCTTTTTTTAAGTGCAGGCCAATGAATAAGTAATGGTAAATAAAGAAAGGGAGAAGTTAATAAGAAGGGAGATTCTCTCTCATCGAGAACAGACTATTTATTGTTAAGCAGCTTATTATCTGATGGAACGACTCTATAACGTCTTGCTGACGACATTAAAGGGAAGTCATTAGACGGGATATGGTTGTGATCGCTAATGATACTTTTTTGCCTTTTCCACTGATGAGCTCTTCCGGAGGGGTTCTGAGTCACTTTGCTGGACTCTTGTGATTTTTGAAATGCACTTTATCTCTTGATCAGGCTATTCCTACTCTTCCAGGATTGATGGTTTCTTGTTATCTTCTGTGAAGCAAACTATTAGGTCCAATATGGAAATCTTAAAATTTCAGCCTTAAGACCAAGCCGACGATCCTCAACAGCAACATCAAAGATTGTCTGATTGGCTCCAGAACGTTTGTAGTGGACTATTCTTGTGGATGCTTTAACTCCCAACTGACTAAACCGCTACGTCCAAATGAGTCAACTCCAATCACACTTGATTGTACATTTGTAAATGATTAATGGGTTTTTGTTATGAAGCACGGATTACCACTTGTGCAGCATCGACGCTCATTCACTCTCCCAGAAAGCACAAAGGACCATTCGACACATGGTACTGGGCGAGATGTGGAATCGGATTGGCAACCTTGGAAACTGAAAGACAGCCAGCTCTAAAAACTGAGCCACAGCCTCTCCACATTTCCCATTGGAGGACCATGGCCAATCAGTTATTTCTCCAGCTTTTAAACAATACTTGATGCTGTGCAAAGACTCTGACAAGATAAAAAAAAAAAAAAAAAAAACATATAAAATTGGCAGCGGAATAATAGAGGAACTGCTGAATAATCCTGCAGTGACTTTCCAGAGCGTCGCTGCTCATGTGACAAAGAGTTGAACAGCCATCTTTGCTGGATCAGATTTGTGGCTCTGTAAAGTGACATTGGCAGAATGATGGACCCAAAGTAATAATCAAGTGGATGTGCCTAATCAAGAAACATGTTTTTGGTTTTTTTTAAATGTAAAAACTGAAAGAGGGTTATTGCACACAGTCTTGCTTTAATGTTAATTGGACCAGTATAAACAATAGCTTTTTTATTTATACACACTAGTTTAATGATCCAACGATTTTATTCAGGTACAGAATGTGAAATTACTATTTATGTAAATGTCATTTGGTCTAAAGTGGGAATTACCTTTTACCCAGTGCTTGATGTGATTTAGATAAACGGTAAAAGATTGCATAAAGCAGCCCAATTTCAGTTTGATTAGGCAATACCGTTACAATCTTCCCATAATAACTTTTAATCTTAACTTTTTCATTCAAAATTGACTTATTTGCAATATACTTTGGAGGATTTTCAAAACCAACAATCACAAAAATCCAGCAATATGGAGTGACCCTGTATCTTGAAACTTGTGCCTTCGACTAGTCTTCCCTAAAAATAGATGTTTCGTAAATGACCGTTGTTTACGCTTAATGTTTACTTTGTCTTCATCAAAGACTGGAAAAAAAGAAAGTAGCGTTTAATTTTGTCATTATTCAACATTCTGATTAGCCCTTTATACCTGGCAGGGATTAGCTCTTCGAGTGAAACCATGTTCAGATGTGCCAGTCTGGGCTCCGATTCTTCTCAATTGAGATTTTATTGTAGTCCAGGTATAATATCCAGTCAGACTTGACCTTGTAGCCTCGTTTTTAATAGTAACATGTAACATGGCCAAACTGAGTGAGCCCTGTTAGTGAGGAGTGTATCACCAATCTCCCCCTGAATTTTAATCCTTTCAGAATGATGCTTACAGAAAGAGAGCGTAAGAGTGCTTTAATACCAAGGAATCTGCCACTTTGTGATCTCTGAGGAGATTGCTCCTCTCACAAGGAAAGTCCACAAATTGCTTCATAATCATTGCAGTTAAATTGCAGATTGCAGTTCCTCTGCAGACCTAATGTTTCTGTAAATACTTTGCTGATTAGTGGCCATCGTCTCAGCAAACAGCATGTAGACGGAGGCACTTAAGTTCACTTAAGTGTGTTAAATATGTACTCTGCAGTTTAGTCCAGCCCAGGGGTCTGCAACTTGCGGCTCTGAAGACTTATGTGGCTTTTCAGCCTCTCTGTAAGTGTCAGAGGCTTTCACAAAATTATATGCAAATGTTTTTTTTTAAATGTGAACAGATTCACGCCTGGTTTACTCAACGTTTCAAGTGAAAATGCATTGTTTTTGCGTTTGTTTCGGAAAAGTTTTGCATTGACATGACAAGGGTTTGTAAACCTCCTTTTACATGGAACTGACAGGAGCACTGAAAATGATGTAGTTTTAATAATGGGCCACCGGTAGGTGCTGTTGTTTGTTTATGTGATGAAACCACAGAGTCATCTGTAGAAAACAATACGGTATAAGCATTGATAATGGTGAGTACGTGGACATTTGTCCCAGGAGAATATGGAGTCACGACATTGTTGTTTTTTTCTGTCGACTCGCACATGAGCAGAAGAACTATTTACTACAGCTTTTATGCGCACATGCAGTAGCAACATTTTCTAAAAGTTACGCTTTCCCCTGTTTACGCAGAGATGGAGTCAGAACATTTATGAAAACTTCCACCTTGGGGGCCTTTTTCAAAAAGTTGAATTTTTTCAGCGTATGAATATATAAACTACACATGTAAGGAACATTGTATCGTTACATGCGCAAACTTCATAATTCTATCCATTTAAAAGTTTAAAAGGAACAACACACTGATGTTATGCTGTACAGGAATGAATATGCTATACAAGTACTACAAAATGTATTACAGCACAAGTTTTGATTTACAAAATACTGTGTTGCCATCCATTTTTTTCTTGTCATATTCAGATGGACCTGCATAATGCTCCACCATGTTTGATAACTTCCTCCACCAACATGTCCATGGGGTCACATTTCAGTATTTACGTGTAGTTGATCAGTTCTTCAACACTGAACTCAAGCAAACACACATGGAAACAAGACTGTTTCTTGCAGATCATTCTCGTGTAAATGGGGAAGCGAAAACCCTGGTATATTTGTTGCTCACTCATGAAACCAAAAGTGAATGAGCCCATTGATTACGTCCATGTCTGGTTCTTTCACCCCCTCCTTGTCATGACCTGTCCCAGCTTGTCATATCTTGTGTGCCATATGCTTTGAGATTAAGCCTTTTCATCTGAACGTTCAGTACTTTTGGTTTTTGAGTTCATCTGTACCCCCATCTGAGACTTGTCTTTTCTTATATAGCTGCTTTTATTACTGAAGTATTTTTTTCAGTCCACTGTGTATTTGCATGAAGAAAAGATCCATCATCAGGACAGAAGCTTCACTGTACATCTAATTGCTATCCATCTCAATTAAATATCATGCGGATGCCTGATGTATTAAAGGCAAGATTTGGCTCCTTTTGTCTGGATATCTATGAAGTGCTGATGTGAATGTGCTTATTTGTTGTAATAAAACCCACAGCCTGTGCTTAATTGACAAGAAAGCTGAGTTGCTTTTTGAACCACACTGGCAGTCCCTACTTCCTCTATACTATAATGCACCGTGCACTCATGAGTCTATAACCTCCAAGTCTATGATTTCTAATTGTAGGGTCCATTCAACAGAAAAAAAACTATGCATACACAATTAAGGTCAGTTAATATAGAGAGTATTGTACTTGCTACATAAGAAAATAATGGTTCCACTGACCATTTTTTAGGTATTGATTACCTTTCTATGAAGTAGGGGAATGGTATGTAGATCAAGCAGGTGTGATGGGCGCACTAGTTTTTCAAAATCATTCCAACTTGAAAGATAAACACGTATCTGATGCTGCCTTGTATCATCACACACTTTCAATGCACCGAACACCGAGTACCGATATGACCACTGACTGGTTGCCTCACCTGCTGCGCCTTTCTTTGTTTTAGCGTATTTTAGCTCATGGGTTCAAATCCCTGAAAACATGACCCGTTGTAGAAACCCATGGAGGGGAGCAGCTGAAATTCTCCTCATCTTAAAACAAACATCTCAGGTCCAGTGAAAATGCATCGTTTTTGCATTTCAGTTCCAGAAAAGTTTCCAGTTTACTCTGCAACCTTTTGAAAACAATGTCCGTTTACACAAAATTGGCAGAGATGCTGAAATTGATGTAGTTAGCATGCCGGTGCACAAGTTTGCACCATTGGCTGGTTTAGTACAGAAACCACACAAATCCTGAACAAAATGCTAAAAACATTAACAATGGCGAGTACACAGACATTGGAATGGACAGACCAAGATGGTATTACAGGTGACTCTCAACAATAAAACTACCAAGTCCCAGGAGAATATTAACGGGGAGTCATGCTACTCTGAAGGGCACCGTTGTTGTTATTGTTCATCTACTCACACGTGAGCAAAAGAACGATTTACACAGGGACGGAGTCGGTGCGTTGTCAACAAGTTCCACCTCGGGAGCTGTTTTCAAAAAGTTGCATTTTCAGTGACTCCGAGCACTAAAGTCATGTAAATGTACACCCAAAACGCCATTACATTTTTCTGTTTTCATTTGGAAATGTTGTCACGTAAATAGGCTCTCAAGCACTCCTCTGCCAAGAGAGTTCAGGCCTTATACTCGCCAACGTAGATGCATTGCCAGTTTAGTTCCCTCCACAACCCATTGCGGCAAATCAGAGCAAGGCGACCGGCATAGCACTAATAGGCAGAGGGCAAATTCATTCATAAGGTGTGTGTGTTGGTTGCTATTGTGGATTTACCACACTGCACCTCTGTTTATCTCATTCAGAGAGCATTATCATTAAAGTTACCAGTAAGTGAGGTAAACACCACATTTAACCAAGTGAAATGTTGGTGGTATTATCAGTGATGACCTTGTAGATCCAGAAGTGAGTACCGGGTTGTATATTTTTTATTTATAATTTTATTCATTTGTATTGTGGCCATAAACCCCCAAAATTGACTTGAAGTGACCCGAGAATTCTCTTGTAAACAGCAACCACAGTTCCTTCTGTTTACTTGAACTTGTTGGGGGTATGCAGACACAGAAATGGTCTCCAGCATTTGCTCACCTGAAGTCTCACAACCAGATAAAATTGTTCAATTGATCTAAATAACCTTCGTCTGACCTGTCTCCGCATTTGGTTACAATTGATCTAAGCTTCCTGACACTTCAAAGAGTTGGAAGAACATAAACTGTTGATTTTCTATAAAACTTCTACCATCAATAAAGGTAGCGTCGCTAAATAAATTACAGAAAACTGATGTGGGTTTTTTTTTGTTGTTGTTATGGATTATCGAGCCTGGCAAAAGATTTAAAAAGATCTCTAAATGACTTGAAATGAATGATGTTACTGAGGAGAAAGCTTCCTGCAAGTGGTGTTGATTTCAAACATCTGCTCATTTATCCAGCAACTGACAGCAACCTGCAAGTTCACCAGGGGCAGATCAGTTTCCAGGAATCCTAAACTTTAATCACAGGATCTCCAGGTGGCTGACAGCTGCATATATATCCTTTATTTTCATTTGTTTCTTCAGGCCTGTATTAAATTCTATTGTTTTGTTGAGAGGATGATACATGGTGTGGCTTCATGGCGAAACAGTTCCTGGTTCCATTCCGCTCTCCAACATGATGTTTCTCAATTAAACTTACATGTTCTTCCTGTGATTGAATGGACCCCCCCCCCCCCCCCCCCCCCCCCCAACCCAGAGACAAGGCAGTGTTGATATTAGAAGCAAAGTGAAAACAAAGAGAGAAAAGAGCGATCACATAGAATACCACTGCCTGGAAAGAAGAAACAGTCACAGGTAACCATGCTGTCAAGATCAGTATTGCTTCCTGCCATTTCCGTAATAATCAATGACTTATTTCTTTTTTTCCTCTATTGTACACGCACATGTTCAACATTTTGAATATATAATGTACAAAATATACTCATCTTCTTGATGTCAGGGAACGTTGATTCCTCAATGCATTGTACACAAGGCTGTGACATTTACATCCATAATTTGAAGCTCATGTATCTGTTTTTGTGCAAACATTGAGCAAGAATGAGTTCTTATCAAGGAACTTTGTGAACCAGAATTTCTCACGTCTCCCAAGTTTGTCTGCAATCCTCATCTGGAAGCACGGGATATAAAAGATGGATGAAAATGTAAATCCTATGTGTCAATTTTGTACTTTTTCACGAGTGTGCTGTGACTGAATTATTGATGATTGTTTATAGCGGGTTGCACTTCGCTCACACTGCTGCTGCCACGCCTGGCACCACAACATTTCACCTGATAGTAATGCCATCTGTCATGTCTATTCATTTAGACATTGGTTTGTGGCTCAATTCCCACTGGAGCACTCAGAGGTTCTGCGGTCCCCTGGGTTACTATGGGTTACTATGGGCTACGGCTTAGGTCCAGTGGCGGTGAGGTCGGCACATCCGTTAGATTCGAATCTGAAAATCTTTGTGCAGTTTGTCGAAGGAAGGTCGGGAATGTAAAGATTGCACCCATCGGACTTTACACCAACTGCCTCACTTTAGCGCAACACATGGAGATCCTTTGAAAGGTCTCAGGAGGAGATAACATTGACAACATTGTGAGAGTGGAATTGCTGTCAATAGGATGATAGCCTGCAGAGATAAGTACATCCCTATCCTCGCGCCCAAACAATACCAGAAGTGTGTGCGTGTGCGTGTGCGTGTGTGTGTGTGTGTGTGTGTGTGTGTGTGTGTGTGTGTGTGTGTGTGTGTGTGTGTGTGCGTGCGTGCGTGCGTGCGTGCGTGCGTGCGTGCGTGCGTGCGTGCGTGCGTGCGTGCGTGCGTGCGTGCGTGCGTGCGTGCGTGCGTGCGTGCGTGCGTGCGTGCGTGCGTGCGTGCGTGCGTGCGTGCGTGCGTGCGTGCGTGCGTGTGTGTGTCACTGGACAGATTTGCTCTGTTCTTGTTGGCTTTTCATGGTGCAAAAATTGGACATCTCATCCAAGAATAGAAGCTGGAACATGACAAATTTCTGATTACAGGAAAGAAAAAATTGATTGTGTGGGTCAGGGGACAGTCGTCTCCACTGTAACACACACAAGTGGGATGCCACTGTACAGGAAGTAGGAGACCCTTTCAATAAATACTGATGATTCAGTGATGGTTAGATGATGTCTAATAACGGCAGCGGGGTCTAACACTGAGAGAGGTTATCTTTTATCAGGTGCAGTGTAGGGCGAGGCAATACATCGAATATACTTGAATATAGTGTGCGATATAGAAAATAACCATATTGTGAATATTCAAGTTTCGCAGTGTTGCTTTTAGTCACGGGCATTAAATTGCGGCCTCTCATAGACAAAACGAGCACACCTACAGACGTCCGGTACTCTGGCAAGAGCTACATCATGCACCTTAGCTTAGCAGAGTGCTAGCGGGTAGCGGAATGTGCGAACACCCAAAAAGTATCACAATTTTTCCATTTTCACCTGGAAACCTCGTTTGCCTGGACAGCGAGATAAAGAGCTACTATAGAATTATCAGCCATTTGTAGTTGGCCAGTTTATCGACAGCGGTGGATCAATATTAACTCACTGACAGTAACATTATAGCTCAAGGATGCCTCAGCATTATTGCTCATGCTTTCTGATCTCAATACCATATATGAGTCTTTTCAGTTGTCAACATAATAGTTCAGAAGAAACTTTTTTTTCTGATTAATCTCAAACTTACGAACCAACTACCGCCTCCGGCAGAAGAGGACAATGCTAATATCTATTATGCTCCACATTTGAAAAGTCTAATGCTGTTTCTTGCTGGGAGCCGATGCTGTAAGAGCTTCTATACTGTTACGATCATAATCTGTGCCTTGCTTTGGGTTTTATTTCTTTTTAAGAGCCTTTTTTGTCCTGCTGCCTTTATGTCCTTGTCTGAATGTTTGTTTTTTTTCTTTCAGTGATTGTCTGCTCCACCCTAACCACAACCTGTACTTCCTAAGTTTCCTCTTCTTTGTGGCTATGCCCTATTTGTTTACCTGTCGAGTCCTGTTTAGTTCCCTTTGTTCCCATTCAGCTCACTTCCACCTGTCAATTCATCCCTGGTTCCACCTGTGCTTGGAGGTTTTTTTTTTCTAAATCCTGTCTTAATGATGGACTGTTTTGTTCTTTTGGTTTAGCCTCGAATTTCAGAATGCTGTGTCCTTATATTTGGATTTTATTTTACTGTTTCTGACAGACCTTAGCAATTATATTGTTGATGTTTATGTCCATTTGCTGTAGTTAATCCAGAACAACTGTTTTTATCCTACAGCAATAAGTAAAATCAATCTAACAATTGATGATGCACTCGTGTTTTTTTTAGTCCATTAAGGGGATTGTGCATTCATTTTTACTGTGTGTATGGCGCTATCTACCTTCTCTCTTTTCGGATGCCAAAATAAAGCAGATGCTTAAGTGGTGCAGTTCACAATCTTGTGTTATAAAGTGTTCTTACAAAACTGGGAACCGGGGCGTCTTGCCACTGTGGCTTGACTTGCAAACTTCAGTAGAATCCATGCGAGTACAGGTGTACTTAAAATCATGGACCTTATTCGCTAAGATCCCACATAAAGTGTACTAAATAGCATTTCAGTTACTGTTTTGTGGGTGAGCAACTGACGATGTGTCCCGTGGTTAAAGCCTATAACAGCCTGTTTCAACCATTCCCCTTGGAATCAGTAGTGGTGCAATACGAGGGACTGAAACATCTAGTCCTTAAATCAAATCGGAACAATGCCATGAATGGCATCAAAAAGGATTCAACTGAGGTTTTTTACATTCTTTGGGCCTTGCATTTACACGAGAATGATCTGTTTACTTGCTTTTGCCATGGAGGGCTGACCCCATTTTAAAATGTGCAATAACCCTAATCCTAAACCCTAAAGTTAGGGGCATAGTCCACACCTTCTTAATTGGAAAAATTCACATTTTCATTGACATCAAGTCAGCATGCATCCATGCAAGCTGAGCAATGTCATGGAAGTCTTTAGTTAAAGCTACATTTTGTATTTAGGAGGGGGCCAGCTGTGGGCTTTGAAAGCGCACAACCATCCAGCTTGAAGGTGGCTCATCTGGGGGTTTCACGCAGAGTGAGCATCATATGGATAATGCCTTATGCTGCAGAGATTTTAAACTCCCTTGAGACAAATGTGCAACTTGAGATATTGGGATATACCAAAGATGTGTCATTTAAAATGCCTCAGACAAGCAGCAGAGCCTGAAACCGGAATGACATTTGCTCATTTCTGCTCCCAATGGGAGCGACTCCAGTGATTTTAAAACAACTGTAATATCCCCATCCATCAATAGCCATACAGCAGCAATTCATATTAGAATTGTACTGTTTTTCCTCATGTTTTTTTTTTTTTTTTTTTTTTAAACTTTACAAATTATCTTGTTGAACTTTATTACATAAAGTTGCATGGAGGCAAAAAGCCACTATGATTCTACTTGTGTTTTCCATGCAATTCTAATTTTTCCATCCAAATAACTACAGTGTGTACATAGAGGGAATGATTTCTGAAGAAAGCAAAGGGTGGGAAGCTGTATTGTACTAACATACTTTGCCCACAGGAAAGCCACAAGTTGAACTTCAAAATTAACTGAATTTATCTAACGACAATGAAGTTTTAGTGCAAAAACAGTTACAATAAGGTAACCGACGCCAATATGTGGCGATAATTCAATTGGAAAATACTCATGAGATATTTCCAAACACTTAACTGATGGGCCCACAGTACACAGACACCTGCTGGAGGAACTGTAGCATAGAATCACAGTCGTATGATGGACAAGCCCTAAATTATAACAATTCTGGGTAAAAGTCTTTGAACAAAATATTACACTTCTTGGGTTGATACCAACAAGTATTAATGATAGAGCTCAGATATATAGTTTACAAATTCTGACAACAGCAGAAGTTGACTATATTACAATTAAATGTCGAAAACTGACCTTACAATTTATGATATGTGGTTTGAGAAACTCCGGGATGTTTTACAAATGGAACAAATATCGTATTTTCTGAGGTTGCAAAATTAGATATTTGTTAAAAGATGGAGAGCAGTAATGCAATGACTCCCACGAGCCCTTCAACAAACATGGCCCAATGCAAAATCTTTTCCTACGATTGGATCTTTTACTCTTTTTGTTTTTGCGTGATCATTCACATTACATTTTAAATGCGACCTCTATCAGACTGCCGTGTGAACGTGATCAGACCTGACGGGTTCGGGCCCCAGAGCGCATTCGCAGAAGACGCTGTTGACAGAAGTGAATATGGAGGGCATGCAGGTCAGCACCAGGGTTGCCAGATGGGACTCACTGTTTTCAGCACAAACAACATAAAACCCACACACCTCAATAAAAACCAGCCCAAATCTCAGCCTGTGTAGAGATCATTATTATATGTGTAATAAAAAAAACACGCCATGAACACATAATAGCAAGAAATGAAGTTAAAAGGTAACAGAATTTGATTTCCCAATTGGGGGATACCTGGTATATCTGGCAACAGTGGTCAGCCCGTGTAGATATTTTCCAACTGGATTTTTGTTGTTTTTTGCTTCAGACTTATCATTACAGTATCATTAGTCAATATCCCCATCCAAGCTGAAATTATATCCTGGATGTCAGTATCAAGAGACCCTATGAGTTTTTGTGTGTAGTTTTAACAAAATGTATGGATTTTACTTTGTTGTGTTCAAGTTCATGGTACATGCGAAGGAGCCTGAATGAGCATTAATCACAAAATATGATCAATTGAACTTTCACTTGCATATTCCAGCTTGAATGTAATCCGAAAGAATCTATCATATTTCTGTCGTGTCCTATACCCTTTGTAGTGTACAGAAGTACTGGATAGGGAAATGCTCCAGTGCACTGTTTCTCATAATTCACCAGCACAGGGCTGTTCCCTCAACGCTCCTCCTGTCCACACTGGCTGAATTATAAAGTGAGTGAATCCTGAACAGCATGTGGGGCCAGCGTGACTGCCGGTGCCTCAGAACCTATTAACAAATGTTTGAACAGATCTCCCCACAGCAGACAAATCAGACTGTTTGACTGATCGCAGACATATTTTGCTTAGAGTATCACACTTACAGCGGCAAAACCCAGCAGTCAAAGATTAAACATGACAATTACCCCAACTGTAGTAATAACATCACAGCCTTGCTAATGGATTTAAAGCTACAAGCACCCCGGGGCCGAAAACAATCATGCATGGCTTTGAAATAAGCACAGGATGTTGACTTTACGCCAAGTCAGACATCAGATGTCGTTAATACACTGAGGCAATGACCCAGAACCAGCATCGCCTCGGCAGGCGTGGAGTCTGAAGAGGCCCAGGTGATCCGGTGTGTGAGGGGTTGTGGACCCCCGCCACTCTCTCAAGCCCTCACAGGAGCCGGCGTTGCTCCTTCTGCAGCTGCTGATATGTGTGAGTGCACAGGCGCAGAGGGAGTATCACGCCTTCAGCTGCGTCGACTCCGAGGTCTGTTTCCTCCCTAAAGATGTCGAGGTTCGTCATGACAGAGAGCCGCGTGGTGACACGTGTGCTTTCATGTCTCTCCAACTCAAACAGAGCAGAGGCTCTGAGGGGGAATGGGAACGGGGTGATGAAGTGACAGACAGAGAGGAGGAAGGGTACAGGGAGATGTGGGGGGAGTGGGAGGCTGCTGGGGCGCTCCAGGTTGGGGGGAGGGAGTGTGTGCATGAGAAGAAGAGTGACACACAAACATCTGCGGAGAGATGACTGCAGACAGTTGTAGGGAAGGTGTAACAGTCTGAAGAGGCTTGCTGCTTCCTGAAACCTCCTTGAAGCCTCTCGGGTTCACGCTGTGCCTGCTCGCACCAACCAGCGGCGGGATTGCTGCTGAGACTGCGTCTAAAAGCTGCACATCCTCAGCTGGTAGATTCACATTTCTAGATTCTTCTGCCGCAGAGTCCTGTCCCATTTCATTTTTCTGGATCAACGGCATAACGGCACGCATCGGTGACGACTGGGTCCTCACCGATGCGTGCAGAGCTGCTCAGAAATGATGGCAACCCTGGTTTTGAAAGACAGAATGTAGATTCTCTTCATAAATAAACGCAAATGAATTAAATCTGTTTTATCAGATTATTCCATAAAATGAAGAGCTCCATAGCTGTTGCCAGTTTCCGGGTGTTCTTTCCAGAGTGGCAGTTTTTTTTGGCTTTTTATAAATGTTTTATATCGGGACTAATTTCTGGTATTTCTGGTATCTGCTATAAAACTATTTGTCTTTTCCATTCCGATCATTCATTTTCTCTTCACGTCCTTGAAGGTCGATATACCAAACCTCAAACTGAGTATTCTGGGTAATATCATTCTCTCGAGAATTTTGTGATAATCTTCAAATATGATCATTTCCTCTGATACGGTCAAAGTCTCCAGTACCACAGATTGTGAAGCAGCTCTACAGCATGATGATACCTCCACAATGCTTGACAGTAGACAGACTCCAAGCTTTAATTGTTGGCTTACCATCAATGCTGTGCATTCTTAAAGTTTTAATGACACGATGTTAAGATGGTATTAAAAATAGAAGACAGTCCTTCAAAAGCTCATCAAACTGTTTAGTCCTCTGTGTCACGCCAACTTCAGTCTTGCATGACCCTGAAGTAATGCATCCATCAGATCTGTGGAAAAGAAAAAGACACCTGATGGTTAGTGTGTTCCTCCACCCAAGCTCCAATAGTGTCACTCCGTGGCTGATTTATTGTTTCTGCCTCACTAATGCTAAATGATGATTGCAGTCTTGCTGGGCAACAGACCCCTCTACTGCCGACCAGAGCCTGAGTTGAGCGGCGTTGGAGGACACAGCAGGGCTGCTTGTCTTCTCCGCACACTTCATCTGGAGGTGAGGCCTTTGGCTGCTCGGTGTAGTGACCCACGTTCCACCCTTATCCTCCGCTCGGATCTCTTAAAGTGCTCCTAATAAAGTCAGGGCGCGTTGGTGTCTGTTTTGGGGTCATGACAATTGAGCAGTCCGCGGTTTGAATACATTTCAAAGACATGCACATTAACGGTCACAGCACAAAGGAATTCCATCCGCTCATCATTACCCCAGTGGTGCTGTCGGACTTGGTCTGGGCCCATTGAGTCCTGCTAGTTTTTGTGTTTGGGTGTAAAGTACAGACTGAAAGCAGCACTCCCATGTTTTTCCAGCTTCGCCTGAAGCTCTTCCTTAGCAGTGTGTGCGCTTTTTAATCTTTACACCCTTCTTTCATTGATTGTTTTCTTAGCTACACATCCAGGAAGCATCAGAACACTTTGATGACGATACAACTAGCTGATAACATGATAAACTCTCAAAACTTGAATGTCAGGAGGTTTGCTGATTCCCTTAGAGGTTTTAGGGTTGTGTTTTTAGCTGCATTTCTGATGAACAGTTAGAAGTCAAATGGTTATGTGTGTTTTAGTTCTGTTTTAATCAAATCTGTCAATAATAAAGTCAATTATTTTGAAAAGATTTTTATTTTCATTTTCAGTCAAACAGCTACAAAAAAGCCATATTAAACTACCAATGTACAGACCCAAATAGATACCCTTTCAATATATGAGGAAACGAATCTCAGGCACTGTGGGAGATCGATAGAGGCAGCAGCTCTACAACACATGGAGGTCA
Organism: Lipophrys pholis; assembly: GCF_963383615.2. Taxonomy (NCBI): domain Eukaryota; kingdom Metazoa; phylum Chordata; class Actinopteri; order Blenniiformes; family Blenniidae; genus Lipophrys; species Lipophrys pholis. The sequence goes on from NC_137627.1 coordinate 5,879,017, forward strand.
GTATTTGTCAGTTGGTTGGTTAGTGTTGGAGTCAAGACCACGCAACCCAAGTCCGAGTCCGGATCGAAACCAGAGCATCCCAAGACAAAGACAAGCCCAAGACTTGAATGGACCAAAACCGAGTCACGACCAAGACCTTGAAAATGTTGACTTGAGACAAAGACCGCTCTGGTGTACTCCAACACTATTATTTAATTAGAGTTATTAGTTGATAACTGTTTAGTAGTGATGCAGACTGTAAGTAAGGTGCATTTTTTAATTCATCCAAACATGTTAAAGATAAGACAATATTATTAATTTATCTGTAAAAGTTATCCCTGAAGTTGCTTTATAATGTAATGTCTCTGTTTTCAAAATCAGGTTGCCTTTGTAATCATCACAGTAATGATATTGGATATGGCGTGTATATGGCTCAGAAAGTAACTATAAACTATATAAATGCCCTTTCATTTGTTGAAAATTTTTTTTAAAAACGAGTGGAATTTACCACCTGGGAACGAGTTCTGATCGACACCATCAACTTTTATATTTTGCAGAGTACACTTCACTTCACAAACTTTAATTCCCTTTTAGTTGGGGTAATAAAGTTTTCTTCTTGATGTAGCTGTAATAGCTTGTGCAATGTCACAAAAACTGATGTGTGGAGGAAAAAAAAAAGGCACTAAAACTTGACCAACTCTAACAATGGGTTGGAATGAGTTTAACAATACATGACTAGGTGCAACATAATGGATGGAGTACACAGATATAGCCTCAGCTTGACTTTGATAAGTACAATACCTTTCAAGATTACCAGCAAAAAGATGGACCCCTTGAGAAGAAAGAGCAGAAAAATTAACAGAATTGATGCTGGGATGCAACTACCGATTGTCATCATCCACAACCACAGCGATGCCTGTGAATCACACTCATTCATCAAGGCCACACAGATTCAACTGCACATTTTATTGGGTACAGAATTACAAAATGTTATTATTTCCATAATACATAGCCCAATGAGTTTGTTGAACAGAGAAAGTGACTATTGCACTTAAACTGGCTGGTGAGCGTTTACTGTGTGTGGAGTTGGGACACGTCTTTTCTCTCACTAAGCAACATGACATTCTGGTGTTTGGCTCTTTTTGGCAGATTAGTCAATAATTACAATGAACAACAACAGTGATTTGACTCGTATACAAATTACAGCATGAGAATACTTTTTAAAAGGAGCCTGACAACAATAACTTGGCTCTGTATGAATCAGTAATCATTTGTGGAAATTGACAAGTAAAACCTGGGGCGACTTTTTGGCTCCTAATAACACAAAGAAATGAATAAAGGACTACTACATGCAGTGTAAGGGTTTCTGGTGGAGAACCCTTTTTACGATGCATATAGAGAATTTTCCTTCATTCCTTTAATTCTCCAGTGAAAACTCTGTAATTGCTCTACAGAATTGAATTGTTTCACACGGCTAAGACCATTAAATTATTGATTTCACTATAGCTAATGTGGAAAACACCTGAGGCACACTGACCCCAGCAGGTCACCGAATAGTAAATCTCCAGCTCTCTGTATATAAACTAAATTGCATCCACAGTTCTTTGCCTCTGAGGAACAGAAGTGTATTTATTGGAAAATGTGCAAAGTGTGATTGACCAAAACAGACGACAATATGACAAGATTACTCACTTTATTTGGATACAAAGTAACATCTTACAAAGTGAGACCATTTCTGAGTTTCAGAGGTTATTAAAATTCCAATAATTTGAATAATCTTATTTTAAAATGTGACCATTCTTTACATTTCTTTTTCTGCCTTTTTAGTCAGAACTCTGCTTTCCAATTCATTTCACCTTTCATGTGTAGATCTTGGAAATAAAACTGGAAATTGGAAGTGGAAATTGCACGATGGTGTCTTTGGTTACAGCATCCTCTCCTGGCTCTTTGTAAATGTCTGGGAATTGGTAGAGGTGGGAGACTGGACTGACTTTCAATCTCACGGCTGGCAATTCAAACCCAGTTTTCACCGGTCCGTGTGCCCTTGGGCAGGTGGTTTGCCAACACCCTGCGTGGCATTACTGTGTGAATATGTGCATGAATGTTACTGCTGAAGCAATAAAAACTTGCCAAGAAATGGAAGTTAGTTCACCATTTAAAATGCGGCCTCTTAAATGTGCTTACGAACCCAATGGATATGCATAAAGCTGATGGATCCTTTCACCCGTATTGAGATCAACATCCCAATGGAAGTCACAGTAACTCAAGCTCATAGATATGAATCCACCGAGGACCAGATTGCGAGACAGAATCCTGGCTCTTTTTGTTATATTTATGTTGTTGTTTGCTTGCTGAATAATTTGAAACTCAATTGTGGGTTATCAACATGCCAAATGTACCCCTGGGAAAATTGTGCAGATACAGTACGGTGAGGAGAGAGAAAAAGGCCCTCCAAGTATCTTATATCAAAAAAATACAAAACAAGAAATAACATATTGCTTCAAGAGATGGCTTATAGAGATGTATCCCCTCCAATCAGAGAAGCTTGACGGGCTCGGCTGGCCATATTGAGTTTAGAAAAGCAAGTGTATACTTGTCCAAGAAGATTGCTGCCAAAGTACTGAGTTAAGAGCCCGAGGCTTTGATTTCAACATGACAACATGCATTGTATGAAGCATGCATATCCCAATGCACTGTTGCTATGACGGAGACTGGTGAAAATTGCTCACAGAGAAGATCTACAATTTTCAGGATTCTCACAATATCAATGTGAAATGTCTCATTGTTTGTTGGACAACATCTCATTACTCCCGAGCATCAGACTAAACAGGCAGCCCCAAAAAAATGGGAGGGAGATTAATCTGAAGACTTATGAGGTTATACATTTACTCAACATCCTATGAAAGGAGGTTTCAGCTGCAAAGTAGAGTATGTTAGAGCAAGGCGAGGAGGTTAAGGCATAGTTTTATTTCATTCAGTACCATTGTCATGTAAACGGGTTCCCAAAACACCACTAAAGTTTCCCGTTTTCACTTGAAAACATTGTTGGGTTAATGACGCCTTAGTTGGACTGCAGCAAGATTGAGGGATGTTGTTTCCTGTGAGAAACACAAAGCGACAATCCAGCCGTAATACTGAAACTTATCCTCAAACAACACAGGAATGTCTGTGGACTCGGGGAAGAAAGCCGAAAGGAATGAAACCGACCATGAACATTTTGCAAACTCAGCAAAAAAAGATCACCAGGCTTAGAATGCTACCGGGATTTTTTTTCTCACTTCGAGGCCGGAATGCTAACCACCACACCACAGCACTTCAGCGCTGCCCTGTTGCCATGTGGTGTGGTTTTATTAATCTTTCCTGTTAAATCCTTCCCAAACCAACCAGTTCCACGGCTCCAGTCAACAGTGTGCTGTAGCAATTTGGAGCCTGAAGGTCAGATAAGTGGGTTCGTGGGCGGAGCTTCGCAGGTTCAAATCCCGCTGCTGACAGGATAGCTTTGTGAGTCCCTGAGCAAAACCTTCAACCACAGCAACATCGTTCCATCCTGAGTATCTGCAGTTACCTTCGGATAAGATGAGATAAATACACTAATTTCCTCAAGGGGATCAAGATGCTTTTCTTTTTTCTTTTTATCGGGGCTGTTACACCCCGAGGAGGGACGGAACATATCTGGAAGGACACTGGGAAACAGTTGGATTTTTACAATTTTTATTTAATTTTCTTTTAATTCACTCGTGGGTTTTTGATTTAAAAAAACGTTGAACCTGAAAAACAAGTGGGTTATGTACAAACTAGACCCCGCCAAAACCCAAAACCACCCCGTGTCCTAAACTACCAAAAATATCCAAAAGAACAAGTTCCTGGTGGGCTGGCACAAACAAACAAACAGGTGCGGTACCGGGCCAACCCTGTACAGGGCCGTCGGAGCCGGTACCAACACCTAATCTAACAAACAAAAACCCCAACCTACTGTTGCAGGACAAACAAAAAACGAAAACAGGACCACCGATCCCACCAGGGAAAAAGGATCTGTGCTAACACCAAACATACAACGAAGGCGGAAACGCCGGAGAAGGAAGCCGCCTGACTGCGGGTACGAATGGGAGAGGTCGAAGTAGAGAAGCCGCCGGGCTGCGTGTCAGTACGGGATTCATCGATAGAGGGCAGCCCCGAACGCTTTAGACACCGCCTATTTATAGGCAGAGAGGCGGGCTTTAACGAATCCTACAAAAATAATAAATAAATACTGAGATAATCCCTCAAGAAAACAAACAAGGGGATATAGAGATTAATTTACTATTATTATTAAAATATTACTTTATATATATATATATATATAACAAACTAAATAAATTGACCTCTCCACGGAAGTAGGACAATATATATGGTTATAAGAAAACCTTCACTAATACCTAACAGGGGCTAACTTTACAGGACAACTGGAAAGAACCATGCAAAGAACCAACCGGTCTGTTGGCCTGGAGCTTATATTGACTCTGCATTCAGGTGCTTCACGTAACTCAGACTATTCTTTTTTTTCCTTTTTTAATTTGGTGGGTGTGGCTTATATTCAGGTGCACTCAGTGGTCCGGAAAGTACGGTACTTTCCATTAAAGGTATCGGTTCTGAACAGACAATAAACCAATACATGAAGACCCTTACCACTCATTTCCACTACGTTGCAAATCGATCACACCAAAGTCGATATGTTTACAAAAAAAACCATCAATAGCCATCAAACTGTGTTTAAGTTTCACTAACTGGTCTTATCTTCGGAAACCTAATATCAACATTTGACCAATTCAGCCCGAGAAAAAGCCAGACTTTCTTAAAGAAAGAGCATTCAAGACACGAGAATAGTCCTAAATTTTGTGAAACTGATCATTAATCGTTTTTTCAGTGCAAATCAAGGATCGATTGACAAACGGGATCTTGTGACACAATGCCTCGGGAATCTTCAGGTGTTTTCCGTTTGGCTGCAAAATATCATCAAACCTGGGAATGTTCAGGGAAATTTAAATGCTGGAAATATGTGTTTGTATGAGCGTGATGATGAATCTCCTTCAGAAAGACATTGATAATGTATTAGAGATGTACATCAACAAGTAACACTGGGTCAAGTATTTAAAATTTGTGGATTCTGGTAGAGTAACTTTAAATGAATGTCTCTCAGTGTAGCTTTATATTCCCTGGAGTCTCTCAAAACATCACTGAGAAGACGAAATGAGTGATGGGCAAAATAATTCTCTGCAAGTGGTGGGCAAGTCTTTTAAAAGACGTTGATGATTACACACACATGCACACACACCATGAAGCTCAAAGTGAAGATGAGAAAGACAAACTCAAACCTTTAATCATTTTTTACACTTAACTTTTAACAAAAGGCCTAAGAAGAAAACATATCAAAGAATCTTTTTGAGTGAGCGACAACAGGCTTCATGAAGATAAAGAAGTTGGATGGACGGATTTGTTGTTGTTGTTGTTGTATTTTTTGCCAATAGATTTATAAACTGTAAGTTCATTCCCTTGGGGTAAATTCCCATAATCTCAGACAGTGAGCAATAATATTCAGCATATTGGGCGGTGTGGTCGGAGACTGGGCAGGCACTGAGACTTATGAAAGCGCTGTTTATCTATATTAAACCTGGACGATAACAAAGCCTCCTTGGAATACAATTTGGCAACCAGCATAGCTCATATGCACGAGGCAATGCCAGGCTCTGATGCGCAGAGAGGTTAGCCATGGTAATTGCATTGCCTTTTAAGTATCAACGTACATGCGCACACCACTGCACACCTCACACATCCTATTTATTCCAACGCCAACGAGAATGTATAATTAACACCGTGCATTCCCTTAATCCAAATCTAGCAATAAAGAAAATAATGGGGTAACGCGTTCTTGGAGTAAATACATCCAGTAGTCACCTGACAATAGCGTGACGGACCGCCACTCTCACACGCTCTTGGTGAGTATGATGTAGAAATGCAGATCTCTGACTTTGTGGAGGGGAGATGGTGAAATCTATGTCACCATTGGAAAAATAATGCTTTGTGGAGTTGCATCACTGTGTTTCTTTTCGCGGTATTTCACTGGATTTCACGGTTGATCCAAATGACAAAAAACACTTGCTAATGCAACAGTTTGCCAATACACAATACAGTATTCTCTAGAGTATCTGTATATCTGTGTTTGTGACCAAGAGCTTTTTGGTTTAAAATACAATATACAGCATGTTCATGAGGGAATTCATTTTACAACTTTCTCAATGGTAGTAGTATACCAGTAACAATGTTAAGCTGAATTGAGGCCAGTCCTCATCAAGTCTCTGGAGCAGCAATGCTTGTGGTATGAAATTTGTCAATATATGATCACCTTGAGTTTCAGGAGAAAAATAATATACTTGTGCAAATGCAGATGCCAGTTTGTTTCAAAAAAAATTTTTAACTACTAATCAATACCTCCGATTTCACATTATTTCCCTTATGGAGACCGCCATTGTTATTGTCCATCGACTCGCTCGTGTGCAGAAGAACCATTTACTACAGCTGGTGCACATGAACACAGGAGCAGCAATTCAGAAAAGTTCCGCCGTCGACACAGAGACGGATTCACACCATTTCCCCAAAATTCCACGTCAATAAATGGCGTTGTCAGTGGCTCCAAGTGGCATTGTCGTGCAAACGGACACCCATGAAGCAACAAAAGTTTTCACTTGAAAACGTCGTATAATCTGGGTCGTGGACGGTCTGATAAGGACCAGACTGTGATGGGTAGATGGAGAGGAAGAGCATCCAAAACTGCCACTTTGTGTGAGGTGTTGGTGATCTGCAGTGTTTCTTACAAGGAAAGAAAAGTTTGGCTTATTGTGGCGGGCACAAAAGCTGGCAATTGTAATTCAATCCAACAATTGAGCTGCAGTAAGTCACCCCGCTGCAGAAGTTACTTTTTGTGTATGTGTTGCTGCTAGTGTGGTCAAGGTGAACAGAACCGGACCATGGAGCAATGGGAGAAGGTTGCCTGATCTGATCAAGTCTTTGTTTTCTTTATCATCATTTCTTTGCTTCGTTGAGGAACACAAGGCACAAGCATGCATGATGAAGAAAGCAATATGACAAAAGCCAGGCAAAAAAAAAAAAAGGCAATCTTTTGCATGGAAACCTTGACTTCATTTCAAATCACGTCAAATCAAGTATTTCACTGAAACAGTATTTCTTGATGGAAGTGGCGTCTTTCAATGCACTCTGCGCCTTTGGCAGAAAGGATTTAGGAATAGTTTTAGAAACACAACAGTCGGTTGTTTATTCACTTTCCTTAGATATCAATCTAAGTCACAATTAGATTCACATGCTGGACAAATAAATCTAATTCATGGAGACCCCACACCTTGTAACTTCAGTGATCTGCTGATACCTCAGCACGCTGTCGGAGGTCCAGGGAAGTCCACACTTTAATATGTCAAGACAGTTTCAACACCAAAATTGCAATCCATACAACAAAAGGCAGCTGGCCATAATGTTATGGCTGTTGAAATAAATGTAGTGAAATTGGATTATAAAATAAGACATTCCACACAACAAGACATACTGTCAATAGTCTTGTTATTGGAGTCTAAATATGTAAAGGTCCTGTGGGTGTAGCTGTAAGGAAAGCCTTGTTGTAATTAAAATAAAATGGTAAATGCCCCCTGAAGCAGAATTCACTTGGCCCAGTTATTGGAGCCGTGTTAGACTGAGGTATTGAGATATGTGCTTATTTGGCATTTTTTTCCTGATAGTGGTATTTCAGAAAAGACACTGCAAATAAAAAAAACAAAAAAAAAACCAACAACATAATGTGTCTTGCTGTTAAGAGGCTGTGTTTGATCCATTTCATAACACCGCACAACAACTTACCTCTGTGCGACCTCACTGTATACGGTCCACATTCACACCATACATATGTTCTTTTGTCTAAAAAACACTATTCTTGTCTGTATAGTTGCTTTTATGTTCTCATTATATTGTCACAGAATAATGTTTTATGTAATATTTCTAATAATATACCATGGCCTCATGTTTGTTTTCTTATATATTTATTTTGAGTGTTGAACAATAATACAATCCATCCATCCATCCATCCATCCATCCATCCATCCATCCATCCATCCATCCATCCATCCATCCATCCATCCATCCATTTTGTCCATCCATTTGACATCAGGTGAACAATCTCTCCTAACTTACAGATGACAAAGTTGCGTAACCCTCAAAGTGATTGCTTCATGACCATCAATATCTTCTGACTTAGTGGTTAGTAACCTTTAAGTGTGCTCTATTAAAGGACTTCTGACTAGCCAGCGATGACGTTACACTGATGGACATTAGAAAAGATGACCAGCATGATGTGGGAACCCAGAGAAAACCTACAAAAGAAGTGGTCATTTCGCATCCTGACATATCTTCAATTGCGAAAAAGACTCTATGGTTAACGTCCATGTGTCAGAGTGGGAAAAATGACTTCATGGAACAAAATGCTCTTGTTTTCTTTCCAGTAAATGTGTAGTTGGGTTCATGTGCATCGTTGACTCATTGACTTTCTAAGATAGACTGACGACGTATCCAGGTCATACAAAACCTTCAATATTGGAATCTGCCCCAGTGCCTTGAGACTGTAATTTGGAAAAAGCAGTATACAAGGATGCACGTTTTAACTTCACACCTGTATCTGCCATCATTAACTCCAGCTGTGTCCTTGTTGTCCGAAGAAGATCATTTCTGTGTGAATGTTCCAATAAGCCCTACTTATGATGCTAAACAGCCGGATAGTTTAATGGGGATTAGGTTGAATCCACTGGAGCCATCTAGCAGAAAGAACATCAACAAAACAACAAGTTTATGCAAGAAGTGATCTTGAGTGTTGAGAATAGATTTTTCTTGCTTCACAGTCCATTCAGACAAACAAGGATTTTTTTGTACACGCACTATTGCGATCCACACCTAATTGTCAAATCCACTTCGCCCAAGATTCTCTGATGTATTCTAATTGTCCTATTTTGATGTATGCAGCATGTCGGTTTCATTGGACAACAACCACATCATGCAAGTCTAATGATTACCCCTGAGCAAGTTTCAAATCATCACCATTACAAGCCCAAAAATTTTAATAGATCTGAAATTTCAAAAGAGGAAAACTACTACAATAGGCAATTTAGGCCATTGCGGGAAAGAAACTCTGGCAAAAAAGTTCTATAACCTGCCTTGATTGTCTGTGATAACCATTATGATAATCCTACAATTTCCTAAATCTTCTCAAAAATGAACAGAAAAAAAGGAAAATATATACTAAGGCTTTGGCTGCGACAGTGTGTTGAAAAATCCGATAATGCTATTAATATTAATTGATAGGTATAGAGTCATATTGAGTCTACAATAAAAAGCCAAGCCAATGATGAGCGGTTATTTCCAATTCCGCTGCACTGATATCCAATAAAAACTTGATGATCAAGTAATGATCTCTCTTGTGTAGATGTACCACCACCTGCGTGTTGGGTTATGTTACATTACCCTGTCGGAGCTCTCCAGAGTTCCTAGATCCACAGCTTCTACCTCTTGGAGGTGTGACCCGTCCTTAAACCAGGCAGAGAATGTCATTGTCTAGGTGGAGTATTTTACATCCTTTCAGAGGAAAGCAAAATTGTGCAAAGAATTCATTGAATGTATGATGATACATTAGAAGTATTTCTAAAATCGGTCATCGAAGCACTTTATTTATTTTCCACAATTTCACACATAGAACAATGATTTTGACTTGTGCATGAATTACGCAATATCATGAAAACATGGACACGGGGAAAAAAAGCTTGGAGTTGATCGTGTTGGGGTCCAACATCAACTCATCCAGTAAAATAAAATGCTCCACAAAGTGTTATACATGTCAAAGACAGAGGCCTTCTCCTCACAACGCCAACACCTTCTTCAAACTCCCTCAGTGTGATGAGAAAATTTAAATAAAGAGAAAAAGATAAGGCTCAACCAGACTTAAACTATTCTGATCTTGTGTTTGTTAGTTTTAACATTGCTGATTCATTAATGGAGAGTTCGATCATTGGCTTTTCACATCAAGAGTCAGTGATTAGTCATGCATTTGACATCTGAAGATTAGAGTACATTTAAAAGACTACAGCCGTGTCTTTTTCTTTTGTTTCTCTTTGGGCTCCATTGTTAAAACTATTTTTGGGAGTTTCTGTCGGAAACATGAGGGGAAGTAACGACAAAAGGATAATTGGAATGTTAGACATAATGACCCAGCAAGACTTCCAGTCAGTGACGACAGCGCACATGACCTGAATGTCATTGTCTGACTGACAATATTAATGACACATATTTACTGTCTATTAATGCATGTGATAATCACTTCCTAATTTAGAGCGTCAGATAATGGGATTTTTTTTTTTTTTTTAAGGTCAGCGATGGTGACGAAGTTTGGTGGCAGAAGCAGACAATAGGTCGCGAGACGGACAGAAACAGGCGGAGGGAGGCTGACGGAGCTTGTCATTTTTCTGGAGCGCTTTCTTCGGTTGCTGGAGCCTCAGCAAGCATACAACCAGCTATGTCAAACATGACAAGGAAATGGCGGGGCCTTCTGCACCATTTGCTGAAAATAATGACAGTGGAGACAAAAATATCATTGAAAGGTCATTTCATTTTACCCTGTTATCCAGCAGCTCTATTTAAAGATCAAGTTCACTGACTGAGCTCTACATGAATCCTTACAGGAAAACGTTGGCAGGGATAATGGGCGTATGAAAGAAATTATGCCCACTGTGTGCTGCGCCTTTTGTTTGTTAAAGTGCATGAAGATGAGAATAAAAGGAAGATGAGGGGCTCGGTGTTTTACCGAAAATTAAAAGAACTGCTCCATCCCAGTGCTTTGTGAACTTTGATTGATGAGGCTCCGTCGGAGGAGGCAGCGATGCCCCGGGGGGGTTTGCATTGTCTTCCAGTCCGTCAGCTTCTCAGTCCATCCAACAATTTGATCTACAGTAAATACTATTTCAAACCCTACTTGACAGATTTTCCTGAAAACTACTCCGAATGTACATGACTGAAAAGGTCCATGGTATTTTGAGTGTAGCTCTACTGAATTTTGACAAAATCCCCAATAACAGAATGACCCATGTGCATACATGATAAGACTTTATAGCAGAAGTGATGTCGCATTGTCAGGTTATAGGACAAAAGAACGTCCATATTTAGAAGACTGATGTCGATTGACGTGGTGTACATTTAGAATAGGGTGACTTTTGAATCAAGTGAGGAAATAAAAGCCAACATTAATTAAAAAAAAGAAAAAAAAAACAAAATCACACCACAAATGGAGGAAAACCAGGGATTTTCTATATTGTATGTTTCGTGCTTGACAGAGCACCTATGAGAATGTACAAATGTAATAATAGCCTTTATTCTTGTATCTATGATGACACACTTCCCCGATGGCCGTCACATGTCACTATCCATAGATCCATTTTTCTTTGTGTAGTTTGTGGGCCATAGGATATCGGTCGTACAAAGGGCATGTATGTCATCTCAGCCACTTCCGTTCGCTCACTCCGATAAATGCAAAATACTGTCATCACATCATCATCGCCAGCCAAGATTCAGCTTCAAGATTACACCTGGAAGTCGCCCTGATATTTCTTATTATATTATTTTTTTCCTCTTTAGCGTATTCCTATCATCACCCTCACCCTTTTGATATCCAGTTCATCCTCCGGACATTTGGTCAGGACCACCAAAAAAACCAAACAAACTTATGGACCTTTGCATTCAACCTCGATAGGACCCTTCAACCAGACATCACTCTGAACATTCTTCTCCATCCAGTCCACCCTGCCTGTACGCTCTTCTTTACCTCTCTTTTACACCTTCCTCTGCTTTAGATGGTCAACCAATAGTCAGTACTTTAATTCCTGTCTCCTTGCTGCCACCACTCCATGCACCCCCACCGTTTCACCGTCTTCTTTCCTATTCACACACAGATTCTTTTTTCAATCCTGCCCACCTTCATACTTCTAATATCCAGTGCAGAATTCTATCTCACTATGTTCTCCTCAACCCACTTCCTATCCTCACTCCAGATCACACATTCATCTGGAAACTCTATTCTCCGTGGAACTCCTGAATCCTGCTGTGTCTCGCTACTGAGCAATCCGAAACTCAAAAGGGTCATTGGTTGTAATCAGACCTCTGCTTGGAAAATTTCTCTCGCATCAAAGCACTCTTTACCGCTGTCGGACTTTCTTTATACATGCCATACAGCTCTCTTCCATACTTCTCAGTCACATATGACTTCCTCATATCATACCACACTTGTTTTCTTAGCAGGTCGTCGTCTGCGTTCTCTAAATCCAGAAAAATACAGTACAGCCCCTTTCGACCTTTCCTGTATTTCATCAGGATACACAAAGCAAAAGTGGTATAAAAAGAAGCTTTGATTGTGCCACGATTCAGTGCATAGTTCAATTCATAATGGTGCATGCCATGCTGTAAACCCATTAACAACATGTCTTAATCTATCAGCAAAGTCAGCAAGTCGCCAAAACGTCAGTATGACAGAGTGAATGCCGGAAGGGCTTTGCTTTTACTGTATAAGCAACAAGCAAATACTCAGCCGCTAATTCTCTTCGTACCGAGCCGCTTCGCATATCAAACATCCACCAAAACACCTATAGTACATATACCGATACCTATTTCATGTGCATGCTGTATTCTGCCCCAATGCTGTCACTGTTTGCTCTGGTTTATGTTTATATACGAAAACATTGTTACAACAATGTTGGTGGAAAAGTGGTCGGGAATTGTCATTGTAAAAGAAAACAACTCCCATCCTTTGTTATTCCTCTGTGCTGTTGCTTTCTCGACACAGAACCCGTGGGGACATATGGCCGCCCACCTCTGTGTCTGGCTTCGTCGTCGTGGCTGCTTCCTGTCGATTCAGATTGGTATTTTCTGTCAACAAAATGTGGAACTGTCATCCTGTCAGAGCTGAATCACATGGTTAAGTTCTGAAAGCAAGATCCCAATGTATGTTGAAACACAAAATAACAGCAGTGGTGTAAGACATGTACGGTATGTAGCTATATTTATCCAACCTGCCTCTGATATCAACAACTGAAAACTGATTTATGGTGTTCAACAAACAAGTTTCTCTCAATTTCAGATTCTTGCGGGGAGGATTTTAAACATTGATTAATTAGGATCAAAAAGGCCCCAAGCTGAGGTTAATAATATAGGAATGCTCACTGTGAGAACTACTAAAGCCTCAACCACCTACAGTAGTTAACTATGGCTTTTTCTCATAAATAGTTCTTCCATGGGCATGAACACCCAGAAAAGACCTTGATATGGTCAGAGGAGGAATTTGATTATTTCATCTGAAGTTCTAATGATTCAGAAATGAACTCTGCCGAATTTTCCCAAACTTTGATTACCACACAGATTTCCTATCTGTTTGAGGCAAGCAGTCACATTGCACTGTACCAGTGGTCCTCTACCCTTCCTAACCATCCTGGCAGAAGATTCCCACCAAATATGGAGTTATTCTGTGTGCGCATGCTGATATGCAGTCTGTGAAATCAGATTTCAGTGGACAAGCTGTCACAGACCAAAGAATACTGCAGATCTTTTAATCAATGTGAAATGTAACTAACATTTTTTTATTAATAATTTCAATTTTGCAGGGTATCTATAGCATTGCTAAGTTTGTACCGAAGGTAATTTGTTAGTGAGACCAGAGGTTAAATATATACTGCGGTCTCTGGTTTCACTTTGTTAACACTCCCTTCTACCCGAACCATCTCCAGGCAACTTTATTGTAATTTGTGCATGTGTGCCTCGTTCATTCTTTGGGAGGGGGGTGGGGACAAAACATGTTGCTTTTAAATGCCGGCAATTAAATAGCACCGAGAGATAATTGGGGAACCAATCTAATGGTGTTGAATTGTAATTCCATTGTAGTATATTCATGTGTTTGCAGCTTGTTTGCTGTTTATATGGGAGCAGATCATTTGTCTTCTGGTGATACACTGGATTTTAATATTGTGCCTTTTTTTGTCCACTCTTACTTCCAAAACAAAAGAACATAAACTTTACCAACTAAACTCTAGTATCAGAGACAATGTCCGCAGAAAAAAATCATGCATGGGGACAAAAGATTAAAAAACAAACAATAGATCATTTAGTAATAGTTTCATGTCAGATATTCGTTTTGTCATTTCTGTACTGTCAAAGATGAGTATGCTGATTCTGAATGGTTAAAGACAGTCAAGAGGTATAAACAGCTGTTTATAATTTGTATCATGGTATCGTTTCAATCATTCATGAGAGCGCTGCATCACATGAGGAATTTGGAAGTGGGTGTACACAAGGCTGACTGAAATATAAGTATCTTTTTTTATTTTATTTTTTCATATATAAATATAAGTATCAAAGGGCCAGATTACAAATTTAATTCCACAAGATGATGAAGCCATGACCCCCTACTACTGGCTGCACACTCATTGATTTGACTGTTTATTTAACGTGCCGCTTGAGGCTGACGAGCCAATCAGAGTAGGGCGGTCCATGACGAGGCAAATATTGCAACCGATAAATTATACCAAAGTTTTGTAACAATGAGCAAATACTATGGATGGATTTTCACTAAATAGAATTGTCTTTCATGCCACTGTTAAAAAAAAATAAAAATTATTTCTGGACAGCTTTAAAAGAAGCCAGAAATTGGAGTATCTCCACTTCTCCAGGGAACACTACACCACTGATTTAACTATTAGATTTAAATGTCCTTATATTCAACTTGATTTGTCATCAAAAATATCCAATAAAATCTTATTATGGACATAATTATCATGAATTTTAAGTTGTTTTTGGGTTTTTTCAACCATGAAAAGGCGAATCGGCATGCAGCATATTTACCATCATGGATCAAACCTGTCAAAGTGATAGACAGCCTTCACTGTTAAAATAAGATAATGACACAAGAGATTCAGTTACCACTACTGTCACTACACAGAACATGTATTCAATCCTATGGTCCACACGTAATCTCAAATCAAACTTGCCTTCATGCTTTTGAAATGTAGGATGACGCAGTATTACTTGGAAGAAAAACTGATTATGGGGTTTTTGGGGACAGCAGGTTTGAGTCATGACCGTGAGTCAGCGACTGTTCTGCTGCTAAGAAAAACAAGTTCAATATATTCACCTTGTCATATACTGTACAATCAGCAACATTAAAGTGAGACTTGCTTTTAATTTGTATCTTCACTGTTTAGAGTTAGTTATTCAATGGACATACGGAACCGTGGACCCGCCGGACTCGGTACAATGCTGCTTGCTCCTGGTATTCTTATTAAAGTGAAAATGTGCCAGGGGAGGGAGCGAATTCAACTCTAATCATCATCACGGGTTGTGTTGGGTTTTTTTTTTTGTTGCGAGGACACAACCGTGACCTCATTGGAGCACATTTTCACCGTTCTCTGCAGTCTTTGAAAATTCCTCTCCGGAGACAGCCATGGATGTAATATTAGAGCTGGTTCTTTGTTGCTACTTGACCCTGCTGCCAGCTTGTCCTCGGTGGTTTTACTTGTACACCAGCAACTACACGAGAATGTTATAATCCAGAGAGCTCTCATAGTTGCAGAATTTTGCCCACTGCTAAGAAAAGACCCGGTAACCAGCGCAGTGCAGAGACAGATGGATTTTACCGGTGTGAGAGTTTGGATTAGTAATTAAGAAGTTGTAAAGTATACTGAATAAAGTACACAGAATATTTTATCAGTCCCTGTAGTGATGCAAGGAAGGTTTTGACCCATCATGGAACATGGAGCCCATACTAGTTTGAAAGCCCGGTGGCGTCAAATTCAATTTAAAAATGTTATTTCTGTAGTGCCCAATATAAAGGTAGTCGCAGTCAGACAGAGAGAGGGCAGAGACTGGTGACATGGAATAGTGAAACATGGTGAGTGAGAACAGAAAGAAGCTCAGTGGAAGTCCTCCGACAGTCTTCACCTACGGCGGCTTCACTAGATAATGGTCGAGGGTCGCCTGACTGTAAGCTTCATTTAAAAAAAAAAATAAAAAAAATCTTAAGCCTAACTTTAAAAGTAAAAACTGTGTCAGCGTCCTTAAAAGAAACTGGGATCTGGTTCCACATTAGAGGCGCCCGATAGCTGAAAGCTCTGCCTCCCGTTCTACTTTTAGAAAACCTAGGAACCTCCAGTAAGCTGGCACTCTGAGAACCAAGTGTTCTTCTGGGGTAATATGGCACTAACAGCCCTTTAAGATGTGATGGAGCCTGCTTTATAGGTTAAAAGGATTTTACTTTATATTTATATTATCTTTGTAGGTTTAACGAAGGATTTTATATTCTATTATAGATTTAATCAGGCATCAGATATGTGCTAAGAGGTCGTGAGGTGCCCTTTGCATCCATTTCTGTTTCCATAACTATCCAGGCACAAATTTGGCCTTTTCAATTCTTTGTTAAGTTCTTAAAACCAGTTTTAACATTTTGCTCATCTGGAAATTTCTCTGCTATGATAGGGTGTACAACCATGTTTGGGTCGGTGATCCTTTCCATTGTAGCGTCCACATAAATGTCAGGACCAAGAGTTTCTCAGCAGAGCATAAGTCAGAGTATAACACTGCCTCCATGTCTGCCTCCTTCACAGAGTGCATAATCAGTCCCTCTGGGAGACGGTTGTATTTTTTTTCTTAATAAAACCACACCTTTACATTTAAAGAACTATGTATTTCAGAATACCAAGTATGTCTTAAACGATCTGGAGCTGCTGAAGCTGTAAACATAATGTGACAATGCAATTTATCCTAGTGAGTGTAAAGAGAAAGTTATGTTGATGGACTCAGTGCAGAATTATGGCAATTTCTTTTCTCAGATTCATGTTTATCCTTGTAAGTTTCAGTCCTTTCCCGGGACTTTTAACAGTCGGATCAGTATAAGCAGCGACATAGGCTTCATGAAGTCACGTCGCACCAAACCTTTTTGCCAGAAAATGTTGCAGCAGTTAGATTTAGATTGTGAATTTCTGAATCCAACCATGTTACTAGGTTTAGATTGTTGACATAGCAACTCTGTAGACTATCCTCTTGGGGATTTCCCAGCGTTATCTCGTCTGAGATGGAGTTTATAATCAAGGATTGGTACATTTACTGGTCAATACGTTGTCGTAATTGAGCCTAATTGAGGGTCTCTTGTTTATTTAGACATGAGATAAAGCGTCTCGTTTTCGTCAATAACCATTAGGGTGTAATGGACAAAGGGCTTCTTGCTCAGTTGCTTAGATGCAGCTTGACCTGTCACAAAATTAAAAAAGAAATTGAATAAAAAAAAACCTGCTACTAATAGCTCTTGCACGAAAATGATCCTTCTAATACAACATTTTGAAACATGAATTGGTTCAGACCATTCTCTCTGTGTTTGAAGCTGGTCAGGTGGACTCTTTCTGTGTTTGGATGTTCTTCTTTTGCCCGTGGGTTCAATACAGAGACAAGCCAAGCTCGTGTGTTCTGTACTACTTGTGCGTACTTTCCAAAGTGTACTCCCAATCTTTTTGTTCTTTGGAATCCCCCAAATTGCCTCTGAGAAAGTCTGCCATCTCCTCTTTGCCAAAAGTGTACAGTGAAGCCAAATACTAGAGGACACATGCACTTTCACAAATATAGAAAAGAAGAGGTCTGATACAGACGGTTATTTTTTCTAAATGGGCAAATCACTTCAGGACACGGAAAAAAAACAAAACACATATGATCTTTAGTGAAACTGAAATGAGGTCCTAGAACTTCCTAGGAAGTCTGATTGATCTGATCTGATCTTCTGGTGTTTGCACAATTTTAGTCAAAGTAAAATCTTTTTAAATTGTTAAAAAAAATAAACATTTTTTGCAAATTTATCAACATCAAAATACCAACATGTGATATATACGGTACATATGTCAAAAGACAAACTGAGCCGTGAGAGATTAGATACACATTAACATATTGGGCCGATCAAATGGAGCCTTACAGCACCAGATGAACAACAAATTGTATTTCACTTCATTACTTCGAAGCATCACACCGGGGCAGAAGCACGAAAGCACAAAAATTAATTAAAACTAATTGTAATTGTATCACTAAACCAAAGTCCAACTGCTTCACTCATGAAACTTCACTGGTGGGAAATAAGAAAAAAGAAAACATCATCAACTTAGATTGTTGATTTATCACATGTCATTATTGCATGTCGGGTGTTTAACTACTATCATGCAGCCCGGATTAAAACTCAACCGTTTTAAAGTCCCGCTGTTGTGTACTTTGGGATATGTTTAGTTTTCATGGGTTACTAAATGATCATTTCACTGGTCCAAACTAAAGCGTGTTTGCACAAAAAAGTTTTCAAGTGAAAATTGACCAAATTCATTTTTGGGGTGTAACAACGGTGCTCAGAGCAACTTTTTGAAAACAGCTTCCAAGGTGGAACTTTTCAAAAACCTGCCGATCCTGTCTCCATGGAAACGTAAGAAAAAAACGCTCCGTCTCCGAGGAAATGGGGGAACTTTTCTGAAACGAAAATGCTAAAAAAACGATACGTCTTCACTTGGAACATTGTGCAAACGGGGCCTGACGGAGCTTTATGTGGCCCCTGGGCTAAAAGCAGCCCGACAGGCGTGGTATAGATATTGGATGAACGGATGGACGGAGTCATTAGTCTGCTCGCTGGCAGAGATTAGTGCAAATTCAAGCTGGCCAAAGCAAATGCGCCGAGGTATATTTTTCACGTCTTCCAGCTATTCATAATACTGAGCTGTAATTAAATGTCCACAGAGCTGCAGCTGCTGTCTGATGGCGGGGCCGCTCGAATAAAACGCCACGTTTCTGCCGGCCCGCATGTCGGCTGTCGTTTTCTGTAGAATGCCGTCGGCCCGCTGAACTCGCTTCAAGCCTGAGCGGATGAAGGTGGTTTAGTCAATTAAAATGATAAAGCAGCTGCTCGGTTTGAACGTCAGGTGCGGCTGCACAGGTGCATGCGTCCAAGATGTGAACTGTTCGGTGCTGATCTCGCTGCCAATAATGTGGCTCCGACTGATATGATGAGCATTTTTATCTCGGTACATCTGATTGCTTGCTCTTGATCGTAGTCATTATTTCAAATTAAAAATAAAAAAAAATAAAATCTATAAATTGTTCTGGTTTTATTGAGGTACAGCCAAACGACGAGCATTGTTTATTTTTGAAAGGAGCAAATTTCATGGCACCTCTGATGCTTATTGCTCCTCACAGTAGAAACGCTGTGCATTTATGTTAAGGAAAACCACCATTCATCGCCTCATAAATACAAAAAAAATAAAAATTGCTCTTGCCTCTTGGGCACATTTATTGATGGTATTCTCTAAGTCTTTATCGTTATTGTTGCAGTTCTTCAACAAGGTTTTTTTATTAAGATGGCTGCCCAGAGGAGGATTCTCAGTGATAGTTGAGATTCTGGAGAAGAACAAGGGGAGTTGCAGTTTAGACAGCGCGAACCCCGCAGAGTCCTGATCTCAACACAGTGCGGCGTGAGGCTACAAGAAGAGACAGGAAACACTGAGACGGGCCTCTCTGCAGGAGAGAGGAATTCTCCAAGATACAGAGCAACTCACCTGCTGGATTCCCGCTCCTCAGGAAGGATCTGCAGCCGCATCGCCACCAAGCGCAGCCATGAATTTGAAAATGATCATGATTATGATACTGTGATGGAACCAATTGGTTTTTTGGTTGTTTTTTTTTTAAGGCAGGTACAGAACATGCAATCAGGTTCATTTTAGGTGAAAAAAGAATAGATGCTGCTGGTGTGTTTGCGTAGCAGTTGAGTCTTCCTCGGCTCCATTTGAAGGAATATTGAGATCACCTGTGAGCTGATCGCAGAGATCTGCCTGATTGGCTAATCCGGGGGATATCAGGAGAAATAAAGATTTTATTGTTGTGTCAGCACTACTGAAGAATCCAGGATC